>NC_087350.1:31083729-31390729 GCF_030014295.1 Loxodonta africana | reverse complement strand
GACACACATGGGGTTGCCATGAGTCAAAGTCGACTCGATGGAAACTTTATTTATTATTTATTTAGGTCCCTCTCTACATTCCTGGGAAAGGAGGGCTACAGCCTGAAATAGGAGCGTATGAGATGGAATCCCATTCAACTCATAGTGACCCCATAGGACAGAGCAGAACTGCCCCGACAGGTTTTCCAAGGCTGTAATCTTTACAGAAGCAGACAGCCACATCTTTCTCCCTCGAAGCGTCTGGTGGGTTCAAACTGCTGATCTTTTGGTTAGCAGCTGAGTGCTCTAACCACTGCTCCACCAGGGCTCCTCATTGGCTTAGATAGCACAACAGCTGGCTTTTCTATTACTGCTTCTTCATTTATTTGTGAAATGGCAGTAGTTCACTTTCCAGGGTTATTTAACAAAGATAAATATTGAGTTTCAAGAATCTGAAGGAGCACACCCTGAGCTAATGAATGTGAGGGAATAACGCTAACCTCTCTCCTCCACTCCCAGCAAGTCTAGCCCCAGAACTCCCTTTGGGCCTCCGAATTCCAGAGGACCCCCAGCTGGAAACCCAGTCGCTCCCTGGAGCCCAGATGCTAGCACTCCTGTCACGTTCCTCTTCCCACAACTTCAACATGGAGGGTTGATTTCTCCCTAACGCCTTTTCCATCTCTTTGTGTTTTCCAGCTAAAGTGGGCTGGGCTGGGCTGGCCAGGTGGCTTTGTACTGGGGATGCAGAGAGCACTGCCCGCTGCCAGGCTTCTTGTAACTGCAAAGGAGAGGGAAACCAGGGCTCCAGGAACAACCCGGGAACATGTGAGCCAGGCCTGAGTAACCATCGCTTGCTCCTTAATGGCGGAGAAAAGCTCATCCGGTTCTCGCAAGGAAGGAGGGAAACCACAGATGTGAAAGTGATGAGAGGACAAAATGATTGGGTTCACTTGAGAGCAGGAGCCAAGTATTCCTCCTTCCTTATTTGATCTTCTGAGTTTATCCCTTCACTGCAAATAAGCACCTTGAGGCAATTAAAAATGCTGGGCTCTCCGGGGCGATTGCACCGATTCAGTCTTTATAGGAGAAAATTAACTTGGAGACAACAGTCAACAGCTTGTCCTTCAAGGTGGCACAGGGAATACAAATTTCACGAACACTTAGAGCCTTTCTGCTGACTAACTGCCTGTGAATGAAAGGTTTTGCCAATTGTCTTTGTTTCCTGAAAATGCCAAATGTAATTGGGACCACAATGCCATGAACTGTGGAGTCCAAGTCGCCATTTTCACTGGAGGTGAAAATGCAAATGAATGTCTTCAAATGTTAACCTTCCTGCCTTCTGAGGATTACATTTAAGTAGCGTCTTTCAAATAACTGTGATTTTCCTCAAATCACTGAAACAAAAGGCAAACCAAAACAAACCAACAGTGACCAAAAGGGAACAATTTCCTTCTCAGCTGAGGCCCTATTTGCCAAATTGCAGGCCAGGACTGATTTTTTATCGCCAAGTTATAGAATGGCTGAAAATCAGGAGGTTTTGATGGAAATGTGGACTGACCTTTAGCCGTATTGACACTTGTGAGGGCTATGATGATAAAAGTGCTGTCCTCCCCCACCAACCCCACCCTACTCCCCAAGCTGTTTAATTCTTGTGAATAACAACGTGCTGGGCTCTAGCACTGAAGCTGGTCGGTGAAGCAGCCAGGGGGATATGATTAAGGAATAAAATTCCCATTCTGGGTGGGGAAACGAGACTGTGGGTTTGATTTCTGACCACTCAACTAGGAGAAAAAGCCTTTTAATGACGCAGTTATCTTTGCCAAGCAGGGAAATGGTTAATTCTCTCCCTTCACTCCAGCTCCACCCTACCCACCCTCTTGGGGTTGACTGAAAGAAGAATCTAGATGCTTCTGAACCTCTAAGGCTGTGTGTCCCCTTGGCCAAATGTCTTGATGTGGAAACTAGCCAGCACCCATTGGCCCTGAGTGATTTTTTTTCCTGTTTCACAGCTTCAGTGAGGACTCTCAGCGCTGATAAATGCTTGGTTGGCACCAGGACATTGTAGAGACTCAGACATTCTGTCTCTTAGTGAACAATTCAATTGTTGCAAATTAAGCAGAGATATTCAGTTACTCCTGAGGATATAACTCTAACCTCGCTCACAGAATACCAAGGTCTCTTTCTTCCGTGGGCTTGGGAGAACTTGAGGCTTTGTCATCACTTCCAATCACAGATCACTTTCAAATCTCAGGCTGCACACATTTGTCACACCCCCACCCCGCTCCACAAAACATATGTTCCAATCTATTAAGTTCTTTGCACATCAGAGGTACCAAAAAGAGGTCAAATAATATAGTTTGGCACATTTTCTACTTTATCACTAACTATCGAAATTTTTGTAGAGGGAAAAAAAGTTGACAACTGCCCTTGAAAACTTGAGAATATGGAGCTTTCTCTGCTTGACAGGTTTCTCCCCTCACCCCTCCACCGTCGTTTCACAAATCAGGCGGTCTCTGATATGGAATGCAAAGTTAGGTTGGTTGACTTTTCATAAACTTCCTTCTTAACACATTTTTCTCCTCTTGTGTTTCTATAATATATGCAAAATGCCAAGCTCCTCAAAAGAACTTTACAGGTCATTTTCCTGCCATAATACTCGAATCAGCAGCAAATGCACTTCATGGCTTAAATGCAGTGACTAAAGTAGTCTGACAGCAGAAATATGTACTGGATAGTAACTTCCACAAAAGCCTTGAGCTTTTCACATGAGTAGAGATTATGGCTTTGGAAATCACCCTTTTTTTTTTTTTAAAAAAAAAAAAAACTTCGCCCTGTGTAAATATGGCCGAGGAACATTTATTGGCTCTGTGCTATCAGGTGCCCTTGACCTAGTGACATTATTGATTTTCCACCATTGTCTTTATATGTATTGGTCCAAGAGGACAGGACCATAATAGCTGCCTCCCTTGACAATTAATTTTGATCTGCTCTATGAGGTAAGCCTTACAGAAGCCCTTGAAAGAATGACTTTCACATCAGTGTCTGTGTTCATGTGTCCCCTTCTTTGCCCCCACAGGTAGGTCACATTTTTTCAAACCAAAAATTGGGTCACCTGGTGTGATAAAAGAGGTTTCTTTCACTTTGTGAGTCTCTTGATAGGAAAAGAGTTGCACACACATTTTATTTATTCAATTAAATAGTTTTCCTTATAGGAAAGAATAAAATTAAATGAAATTGCCATGGTTGTGCAAAATTTGGTACGTTTGTGATTTCATTGGCAACAAAATGATAAACCTCTTTCTCTTGCTTTATATATATGTTATATATGTATTTATGTATGTATATATGTATTTATGTATATATAGACCTCTCTCACTGTGTGTGTATGTATATATATGGGACTGTCTTCCAGGTCTCACAAGTTTTCCATCATTCCCTATTAGTGGAAAATATTTGAGTTTTCTTTCTCTGACAGGTTTCCAACTTACGTGGGCTCTGCCTTTCGCAGGTTTCACTTACTCACCTGTGTTCTCAGTAACCTGAGCAATCATTTCACTAGAAATCGTCTTAGGCATCCCAGTGCCTGGAGTTCTGGGACTCAGAGGTGATGGTGTAAGTAATAGACCTTCTCCCCGTGCTACTTTTCATGTCTGTGCATCTTTGGAATGTATCTACATCATCATCGAAGGTCTGTAAGCATCTTTTCCAAGCATCTATAAAAACCCCAACTGGTGGTGTTGTCCTTAGGTGCCGTTGAGTTGGTTCTGACTCATAGTGACGCTATGAAGAACAGAATGAAACACTGCCCAGTCCTGCCCCATCCTCACAGTCATTGTTATGCTTCAGCCCATTGTTGCAGCCACTGTGTCAATCCATCTCATTGAAGTTCTTGCTCTTTTTTGCTGACCCTTTACCAAGCATGATGTCCTTCTTTAGGGACTGGTCCCTCTTGATAGCATGTCCAAAGTATGCGAAATGAAGTCTTGCCATCTTTGCTTCTAAGGAGCATTCTGGCTGTACTTCTTCCAAGACAGATTTGTTCTTTTTTTCTAGCAGTCCATAGTATACTCAATATTTTTTGCCAACACCATAATTCAAAGGCATCAATTTTTCTTCATTTTTCCTTATTCATTGTCCAGTTTTCACATACATACGAGGCAATTGAAAACACCATGGCTTGGTTTAAGTGCACCTTAGTCCTTAAATGACATCTTCACTTTTTAACGCTTTAGAGGGGTCTTTTGCAGCAGATTTGCCCAATGCAACATGTCATTTGATTTTTTGACTGTTACCCTGGTGAAGTAGTGTTTAAGTGCTACGGCTGCTAACCAAAGGATTGGCAGTTTGAATCTGCCAGGCGCTCCTTGGAAACTCTATGGGGGCAGTTCTACTCTGTCCTATAGGGTCGCTATGAGTTGGAATCGACTCGACAGCACTAGGTTTGGTTTTGGTTTGGTTGCTTCCATAAGGGTTGATTGGGAACCGAGCAAAATGAAATTCTTGACAACTTCAATCTTTTCTTTGTTTATGATGTTATTGCTTATTAGCCCAGTTGCGAGGATGTTTGTTTTCTTTACGATGAGGTGTAATCCATACTGAAGACCGTGGTTTTTGATCTTCGTCAGTAAGTGCTTCAAGTCTTCACTTTCAGCAATCAAGGTTCTGTCATCTGCGTAACACAGGTCGTTAATCAGTCTTTCTCCAATCCTGATGCCACGTTCTTCTTCATTTAGTTCAGCTTCTTGGATTATTTGCTTAGCATACAGATTGAATAAATACGATAAAAGGATACACACTTTCCTATCTAAACCATGCAACATTTCCTTGTTCTGTTTAAATGACTGCCTCTTGGTCTGTGTACAGGTTCCTCACAATTAGGTGTTCTGGAATTCTAATTTTCATTCTTTGCAATGTTATCCATAATTTGTTATGATTCACACAGTTGAATGCCTTTGCATAGTCAAGAAAGCACAGGTAAACATCTTTCTGGTATTCTCTGCTTTCAGCCATGATTCATCTGAGATCAGCAACGATATCCTTTGTTCCACATTCTCTTCTGAATTCAGCTTGAATTTCTGGCAGTTCCCTGTGGATGTACTGCTGCAACCCCTTTTGAATGATCTTCGGCAAAATTTTACTTGCGTGTGATATTAATGATGTTGTTCGATAATTTCCACATTCTGTTGAAGCATCTTTCTTTGGAATGGGCGCAAGTGTGGGCCTCTCCCACTCGGCTGGCCAGGTAGCTGTCTCCCAAATTTCTTGGCATAGATGAGTGAGCATCTCCAGTGCTTTCTCCGTTTGTTGAAACATCTCCATTGGTATTCTGTCAGTTCCTGGGGGCTTGTTTTTCACCAATGCCTTCAGTGCGGCTTGGACTTCTTCCTTCAATATCATCGGTTCTTAATCATATGCTACCTCCTGAAATGGTTGAATGTCAACCACTTCTTTTTGGCACAGTGACTACGTGTATTGCTTCCGTCTGGTTTTGATGCTTCATGCGTCATTTAGTATTTTCCCCATAGAATCCTTCAATATTGCAACTTGAGGTTTGAATTTTTTCTTCAGTTCTTTCAGCTCGAGGAATTCTGAGTGTTTTCTTCCTTTTTGGTTTTCTATCTCCAGGTACTTTACTTTGTCTTCTCGAGCTGTCCTTTGAAATCTTCCTTTCAGCTCTTTTGCTTTATCATTTCTTCCATTCACGTTAGCTGCTCTATGTTCAAAGCAAGTTTCAGAGTCTCTTCTGACATCCATTTTGGTCTGTTCTTTCTTTCCTGTCCCCTTAATAACCTCTTGCTTTCTTCATGTATGATGTCCTTAATGTCATTCCAGAACTTGTCTGGTCTTTTGTCATTAGTGTCCAATGCATCAAATCTTTTCCAGGCATGTATAAAAACTCTGACCAGTAGAGGGCACTACTCAGATGGGCTTTTTTGATTAAAAAGAAATGCTTTTAGAATTGAAAACTTCCACATTAAAAAAAAAAAAAATTACAAAATACTATTAGATGCATTATATTGATTTGTTTAAATATTAGGGCATAAACATGAAGGTATTACTGGATCAGGTGAAAAACAAATCCCATACATGAGAGGTCTGGGCTAAGAGAACTTAGTAAGACTCTGCATCCATTGGACTTGTCATTATTAGTTGTTGTTTTTAAATGCCATCACATAGCATCAAAATAGAAATAATAATTGTCTACCCCATGCCTCTTTCATCCCAGGGAATAAATGAAGATTAATTAGCATAAATATTTTATGTTCCTTGAATCAAAGTAACATATCGACAAGTGTACCTCTTTCTAATGTGTTTTCCTACTAGTAATTAATGTGGTTTGGTTGTTTTAATATTTTAAATAGTGGCATTTGAATCATAACAAGAGCCCTCCTTCCAGGTACAGAGGTTTGAGAAGTACTTGCGAAACTCTGGAAACCCTGGTGGTGTAGTGGCTAAGAGTTTGGCTGCTAACCAAAAGGTCAGCCGTTCAAATCTACCAGGTGATCCTTGGAAACCTGGGGCAGTTCTACTCTGTCCAGTGGGGTCACTAGGAGTTGGAATCGACTCGATGGCAACAGGTTTGGTTTTGGTTTTGTGGACCTTTACTATTCATGACAGTCAAAATAGGGGACCAATTGCCCTTTTAAGGCAATCTGAGGTCCCGGGGTAATGCAAACGGTTCTCGCTGGGCTACTTCGAACCCTCCCAGCAATGTTGTGGAAGAAAGGCCTGGAGATCTGCTTCTTTAAAGATCACATCCAAGAAAAGCCCTTGGAGCTCAGGTCTACTCTGTGGGATTGTCATGAGCCAGCATCGACTAGACGGCAATGATTTTTTTTTACCTTATAGGTTTTGAATCTCCCATTAATCCAACATTTTCTTCCATTCTGTTCCACTTTCTCTTGCTTCCATTCTTTCTCATCTTGAATAATTGTGAAAATTACATAGCAAAGTTCAGAGAATAATATAATAAGCAATCTGTATCAGTTAGTATTGCTACATGACAGATTCCTTCAAAACCCAGTGGCTTGAAACATTAATCTATTATTTCTCACAAGTGCAGGGGTTTCATGGACAGTTCTGTGACCCCGGCTGGGCTTGCTCATGCATCTGTGGTCAGTTGGTGGATCCACTTGGCAGTGGTGGAGCTGGCCAGAATGACTCAGCTGTGCTCCACATGGTCTCTTATCCTCCAACAGGCTAGCCCAGCATTGTCTCATGGTGGAGGTGGGGGTCCAAGAGAAAGAGCAGATGTGTGCGACGCCTCTCGAAACCTAGTCTCAGAACTAGCACCTTATTTTGCCTACTGCTTTCTGTTGGTCAAAGCAAGACACAAAGCTAGTCGAGCTCAATGAACGGAGAAATAGATTTCACCTCTTGATGGGAGGAGCTGAGAAATGGTATTATAAAAGGTGTGGATAGAGGGAAGCCTTTGACTGGGGCTATCGTTGCAATTAATCTACCATATATGCTCTTCCTGACCCCTTAGAATCCAAACTTACTAACCTTTTGTTGTACTTTTCTAAATTAAAATATTCATAAAATACTACAGACGAATGTGAGAAATTTTGGGACCTGTTTTGCATGCTCCATTTCTCTTCCCTACCAGGGCAATTACTATCATAATTTAGTGTGTGCCCACTCCATTTTAAAAAACGCTTAGGTGCACACACCCAAATAAAAAACACGTGTAAGGTATTGGTTTTAAAATATGTCTGCGACTTTTTTTTTCTTTTGGTAGAAAATGGTATGTATAAAACCAAAACCAAACGAGTTGCTGTTGAGTCGATGTTGACTCACAGTGACCCTAGAGGACAGAGTAGAACTGCTGCATAGGGTTTCTAAGGAGTGGCTGTTGGATTCAAACTGCTGACCTTTTGTTAGCAGCTGTAGCATTTTACCACTGTGCTACCAGGGCTCCTATATGTATAATTACATATATATGTGTGTGTGTATGTGCATATATGTATATAGTAGTGAGTATATATAACAAAAACATTTTTCATTTTAGTACGTTTTACAGGTACCATCCAGTGACGTTAATTACTTTCATCATGTTGTACAACCATCACCACGATTCACTTCCAAAGATTTCTATCACCCTTAACAGGCAAATCCTTTGACACTTCTCCATCAAGTGGTAGTGTCTAATACCCCTTACCCTTGAGTTTGGACTGACCTTAGTAACCCTCTGATAACAATTAGAATACAGTGGAAGGGACACTGTGTGACTACCAAGTCTAGATCATAAAAGATAACCCCGTTTCTACCTGGCTTTCTCCCTTTTGGGTCTTGCACCTTGGACGCAAAGAGGTCCAGCTGAAGTCACTGTACTGAAGAGACCACATAGGAACAGGGAGATGCTCAGGAATGAGCCCCAGGTGGCAGACAGAGAGTGAAGGAGGCTTCAGTCGATTTCAGCCTTTGAGCCCCCACTGATGCTGAATGAAGCAGCAATGAGATGTCCCCAACAAGACTTGCCCAATTCACAGTTTTTGAGTGAAGGAAATCTTATTATTTTAAGTCACCTAAGTTTTGGGGGAAACCCTGGCGGTGTAGTGGTTAAGTGCTACGGCTGCTAACCAAACGGTTGGCAGTTCGAATCTGCCAGGCGCTCCTTGGAAACTCTATGGGGCAGTTCTACTCTGCCCTATAGGGTCTATGAGTCGGAATCGACTCAACGGCACTGGGTTGGGTTTTTTTTTTTTTTTTTTAAAGTTTTGGGAAAGTTTGCTATGCAGCAATAAATAACTGTAGCCATTATACAATCAAGATACTGTATTGTTTTTAATGTTTTAAATATTTACATGAATGATATTGTACTTAATATTCAGCAACTTTCTTTTCAACTCAACGTGCTTTTGAGGTATATCCATGTAGATATGTAGATATATTCATTTTCATTGATGCATATTAATCTAGCATATAACAATGTGTATTTTAATGTATAAATTCCCTTAATCATGAATTTTTTTTTGTTACGATTATTAACAGTGCTGCAATAAGCATCTTTTTATATTTTTACTCCTGGGCAAGGTCAGACTTTATTTCTAAAGTGTAACCTCACAGCGGGTAGAGGAGGGGGCTGGAGGCTGGTGAGGCTGGAGCTTTAATTTTACTTAAGTGGCCAAATTGTTCATCCAACCACACCCTACTCCCGCTAGCGCAGTGTCGAGTCTCCTGCGTCTCTACATCCTCAAAAACGTTTGATTGTTGCAGATGTTTGACTTGTTGCCAAACTGATGGGTGAAAAAGTAGTATTAGGTTACTTTAATTTCTATTTGCCTTATAGTGTGTGAAGTTGAGTGTCTTTTAAAAAAATACTTTATTGGCTATTTGGATATCCATTTTTTCAGTATTACTTTATCTTTCTATTATTCTATTGGGTTTTGGTCTTTTACTTATTTATTTCTAGGGGCTTTTTATGTATTCTGGGGGTCCCTGGGTCATGCAAATGGTTAATGCATTGGGCTTCCAGATGAAAAGTTGGAGGTTCAAGCCCACCCAAAGGCACCTCAGCAGAAAAGCCTGGGGACCCACTCCTGAAAAATTGGTCATTGAAAGTCCTATAGATCACAGTTCTACTCAGACACACACGGGGTTGCCATGAGTCAGAATCAACACAACAGCAACAGGCTTAGTTTCTTGTTTTTGGTTTTATGTATTCTGAGCACAAGTCCTTTTCTGTAATATATGTCTGAAATAGTCTCCCGATATTTACCTTGTCTTTTTCCATTGTTCAAACGTCCTTAGAAGAATTTCCATGCTTTGATTTAATCATATATGTATAAATATGTATGAATATATGTGTGTTTGTTGTTGTTGTTTTGCCATTGAGCTGATTCCAACTCAGTGACCCCACAGAACAGGGTAAACTGTCCCTTAGGATTTCCAAGGCTGTAATTTTTATGGAAGCAGACTGCCGCGTCTTTCTCCTGCTGAACGGTTGATGGGTTTGAACAGCCAACCTTTTGGTTAGCAGCTGAGTGCTTAACCATTGAGCCACTAGGGCTTCTTTTATTGTGCCACCATGGATTCTTATATATATGTGTGTGTATGTATGTGTGTATAATTTTATTTTATGAACTGTGGTTTTTGTGTACTCTTTGAGAAATCCTTCCCAACTTTTAGATCATAAAGATATTCTTGTCCTAGGTCTTAAATGGAGGAATGGTAAAGTATTCCTGGTATTTTTAGAGGTACATTTTCTATGAATGAATGAATTAGTGATTTCCAGTTATTAATAAAACATGTCAGGTAGTAAATTTACCTTATTTAGACTGATGGTTAGGGGCAGTGTAGAGATTTAATAAATGTGGTTAAGCATTTAGCTACTAACCAAAAAGTCAGCAGTTCGAAGCCAACAGCCACTCCTTGGAAACCCTACAGAGCAGTTCTACTCTGTCCCACGGGGTCGCTATGAGTCAGAATCGACTTGATGGCAATGGGTTTGGTTTTTGGTTTGATGAATCACTGGAAAAAGGAATTGAACTGAATATTCCAAAACTCTCAGTTGTATATCCAGGGAATAGTGTCACCTTGGCAGATTGAAAAAGTTTTATCTGAATGGCGATCTGAAATTAAAAGTTCTCTTGTTCTGGGATATCCTTTGGGTTTGTGTTTTGTATAGGATTTACCATGCTATTGGTATTAATTTTACTGTTATTACTGATTGTACAGTTTATTAGTTGGCAGCAGCAGTAAATTGGAAGATGGAGTATAGAAAATTCAGAAAGAAATAAAAAAGTTTTTGGGGGGGATGAGAAGAAAGAAAAACAAAACCCTTGTAAAGAAAGGACATGATATATTTCTCTATCTTGGCACCTGGGGTTTATTGGACCTTTCATCTAAGATGTTGGTGGTGTACATATTTCATAGAAGCTGATGTTCTAGGTTAATTCATATACATATGTTGTGGAAAACATGTGCATAGTCTGCCCTCAGGTCAATTGGCCACAGAAATGCAATATAACTACCCGACTACCTGCTTTTTTTCTGGATTTTACTAGAGACTAATAGGTGGGCCCTTGATAGCTAGTGAGAGAAATGATTGCCAAAAAGTGTTACTGCCTCACCTTTATTTTATTTTTCTTTTCTTTTTTTTGTGCTGTTGTAAGCAGTTCCTTATGTCAGAGTACATTGCTTAAGGCTGCTCTACAATAGCACTGGGGGCAGGATGGGCAAGAAGGAGATGCACTTATCAGGCTGTGGCTTCATCTAGTCTTAGGAGATTTTGATACCTTTGATGGCAGGCGTGCTGTCTTCCTGTCAATGCTTCTCAGGGTGTAGAGATGCCACAGGGTCCAGAGCTGTGTGCGTGCTTGTCCATCATAAAGCATGAAGCTTCTGCTGGGGCTGTCATCAAACTGCTGTAGGAAGTACAATGGAATGCCAATGCAAAGACCAGGTTCCTCTCCCACCTTTGCTGCTAACTAGCTTCGTCTCTCTTCTATAGTGATCGTACTTCATGAATACCTCTATGTCAGGGAAAAGATTACTGAATCACATCATAAGGACCTATGTTACTATTTACTGTCTCAGATTACGATTTTCTCAAAGAGAAACTGTGTGTGACTACCTGTCTGTCCCACTGCTTGGCACACAATTCTTTGTTTATTGTTTCCAAATTTCCCTGGAGAAAGACTGTAACAGTTTGCACAAACAACAGCAACAGAACACTCTTGTGCTCCTTGAGCCTTACTTTTTTAAAGCCAGTAAGACAGGTGAAAAAAACAGTATTTCACTGTTTTAATAATAATTCCTTTGATTGTTACTGATGTTTATCATTTCAATATGCATTTTTCTACATGTCTGTTTGTTATAATGGGGCATTCAGATTTTCTTATTGATTTGGAAAAGCTCTGTATATATTGCTCTTATTCTGTTATTTCTCTTGTAAATACTGCCATTAATTCTTTGTATTCGATCTTTTTTATTGCTTAGTTTTTTTTTTTAATATGGAGATAAATTTATCTTAATTTTTTGTATATCAGGTGAAAGTTTACAGTACAAATTAGTTTTTCATTCAAAAATTTATACACAGGGCGGGGCCAAGATGGCTGACTAGGTAGATGCTACCTCGTATCCCTCTTGCAACAAAGACTCAGAAAAACAAGTGAATAGATCACATACATGACAATCTACGAACCCTGACCATCAAACACAGATGTAAAGAGTTGACCTGAGTGACAGAGACTGAGAAGGAACAACCACGGGGAAGCAGCAACTGTTTTCGGAGCCTGGAGCCAGCATCCCAGTCAGGGAACCTTGGCGCCAGGCTTTGGACTGGGCGCAGGGGAGCTGAGCACGGCATCCTGTGATGGCACAAACACGGAGCACAGCCCTAGCCCCCTGAACTGACCTCGGGGGAAGCCCAGCCAGTGCACGCAGGCAGCGCAGCGACTGACAGGAGGAGAAGTCACTGGGAGGCAGCGACTGGTTTTGGAGCTGGGAGTGCGGCGTCCCAGCCGGGGAACCTTGGCGCTGGGCTTTGGACTGGGAGCGGAGGAACTAACCACGGCTCCAGAGACAGCACAAGCACGGGTCGTGGGCCTGACCATCGGGGACAATCTCTACCCAGCCAGGGCACACAGTCGATGCGCCCCTCGGGAATCTCAGATAAAACAGTCATCCCAAGCAAGATAAGTAACTTTGTCTATATTCTGGGGTGCTACTCTGTCCTATTTATCTGAACCCTCCCCTCCCCTTCCCAGGCGCCTTCATTAACATTGGAATTTCCTGAGCCAGAGAGAGAACTGGGCTGTGTTTTTTTTTTCTTTCCTTTCTGTTTTTTGCTCTATTCCTAACCCATTCTCCTGGCCTGAGAGAAGCAACTACAAAATACCCAGGGACCAAAAATCCTTCCCTAATTGGACTAAAAATACAGAACAAGCTCCAGCCAAGCATATGTGATCCACAGTCTTGGGCTTTCATCCCTACAGGGAACAAGGTGGCTATTATAATGCAAAGACATTTCTGATAGGGATCTGACTTTAATTGTTTTAGCTGATTACTGGAAAGACAAGTTTCCCAGGTCTGATATCTCTGCGTATAAACAGAGCCCTCACTGACCCACAACAGGGAACTGAGGGCTGAAGCTCCCCCAGAGCACCTAGCCTCCTGCCTTAGGGGTCTAAGGATAGGGTGACACCTACCAATCTGTAGAGGTACTTGCATTGGGTACAGCTGCAGAGCCCATCCACCAAAGTGCTTTAGGAATAGAGACACACCTACCTCACTGGCACTTGGGGGAAGCCTGTCAGCATCCTGCCCCCCCGGAGTGTGACCCCCTGCTGCTACTAGAATCTGGTGCACACAACTATCACCACTACTTCCCTAGGTGGATAGGTGACAGTCTGCACCACACACTTGGTGACCCAAAATCAGATTCTACTCAAGAATAGTGAATGGGCTCTTAGGCTTATATATCTGGTAACAGCCCAAACCAGCTGGTAATAGGTCATAAGTGATTCAAGGGCTACAACAATCAAGACAGCGCAATCTAGTAGCCTATCTATGTATATTGAAAGAAAACAAAACAAGATAAGACTCAGTGAGCAAATATGGAATAAATCACTACAATATCTTAGTGATGGCTCGGAGACAGCAGTCGATATCAAACCACATAAAGAAGCAGACTATGATTGCTTCTACAACTCCCCAAACTAAAGAATCAAAATCTTTCCCAAATGAAGATACAATCCTGGAATTGCCAGATGCAGAATATAAAAAACTAATTTACAGAATGCTTCAAGACATCAGGGATGACCTCAGAAATGAAATAAGGCAATCTACAGAAAAAGCCAAGGAACACACTGATAAAGAAATTGAAGAACTCAAAAAGATTATTCAAGAACATAGTGGAAAAATTAATAAGTTGCAAGAATCCATAGAGAGAGAGCATTCGGAAATCCAAAAGATTAACAATAAAATTACAGAATTACACAATGCAATAGGAAGTCAGAGGAGAAGACTCGAGCAGTTGGAATGCAGAGTGAGAAATCTGGAGGACAAGGGAATTGACACCAATATAGCTGAAAAAAAATCAGATAAAAGAATTAAAAACAAATGAAGAAACCCTAAGAATCATGTGGGACTCTATTAAGAAGAACAACTTGCGTGTGATTGGAGTGCCAGAACAGGGAGGGATATCAGAAAACACAGAGAGAATAGTTGAAGATCTGTTGGCAGAAAACTTCCCTGACATCATGAAAGACAAAAGGATATCTATCCAAGATGCTCATCGAACCCCATTTAAGATTGATCCAAAAAGAAAATCACCAAGACATATCATCAAACTTGCCAAAACCGAAGATAAAGAGAAAATTTTAAAAGCAGCCAGGGATAAAAGAAAGGTCTCCTACAAAGGAGAATCAATAAGTTCAGACTACTCCTTTTTTTACTCAACAGAAACCATGCAGTCAAGAAGGCAATGGGATGACATATAGATAGAGCACTGAAGGAGAAAAACTGCCAGCCAAGGATCATATATCCAGCAAAACTCTGTCTAAAATGTGAAGGTGAATTTAAAACATTTACAGGTAAACAAAAGCTTATAGAATTTGCAAAAACCAAACCAAAGCTACAAGAAATACTATAGGAAATTGGTCAGAACACCAATAATATCAGATAACAGCACAACACAAGGTCACAGAACAGAACATCCTGATATCAACTCACATAGGGAAATCACAAAAACAAATTAAGATTAATTTTAAAAAGAAAAAAAACGCTCAAAACAGGGAATCATTGAAGTCATTATGCAAAAGATCACAATAATCAAAAAGAGGGACTAAATACAGGTGGCATAGAACTGCCATATGGAGAGTGATACAAGGCGATATAGGACAATACAAGTTAGGTTTTTACTTAGAAAAATAGGGGTAAATATTAAGGTAACCACAAAGAGGTATAACAACTCCATAACTCAAAATAAAAACCAAGAAAAACATAACAACTCAGCAAACATAAAGTCAAATACTATGAAAATGAGGAACACACAATTTACTGAGAAAAACGTCTCAGCACAAAAAAGTAAGCAGAAAAATGAAATTGTCAACAACACACATAAAAAGGCATGAAAATGACAGCACTAAACACATACTTATCTATAATTATGCTGAATGTAAATGGACTAAATGCACCAATAAAGAGACAGAGAGTCTCAGACTGGATAAAGAAACACGATCCGTCTATATGCTGCCTACAAGAGACACACCTTAGACTTAGAGACACAAACAAACTAAAACTCAAAGGATGGAAAAAAATGTATCAAGCAAACAATAAGCAAAAAAGAAGAGGAGTAGCAATATTAATTTCTGACAAAATAGACTTTAAAGTTAATTCCACCACAAAGGATAAAGAAGGACACTACATAATGATTAAAGGGACAATAGACCAGGAAGATATAACCATATTAAATATTTATGCACCCAATGACAGGACTGCAAGATACATAAAACAAATTTTAACAGAACTGAAAAGTGAGATAGACACCTCCACAATTATAGTAGGAGACTTCAACACACCACTTTCGGAGAAGGACAGGACTTCCAGTAAGAAGCTCAATAGAGACACGGAAGACCTAATTGCTACAGTCAACAAACTTGACCTCATTGACTGATACAGAGCACTCCACCCAACAGCTGCAAAGTATACTTTTTTTTCTAGTGCACATGGAACATTCTCTAGAATAGACCACATATTAGGTCATTAAACAAACCGTTGCAGAATCCAAAACATCGAAATATTACAAAGCATCTTCTCCGACCACAAGGCCATAAAAGTGGAAATCAATAACAGAAAAATTAGGGAAAAGAAATCAAATACTTGGAAACTGAACAATACCCTGCTCAAAAAAGACTGGGTTATAAAAGACATTAAGGAGGGAATAAAGAAATTCATAGAATGCAACGAGAATGAAAACACTTCCTATGAAAACCTCTGGGACACAGCAAAAGCAATGCTCAGAGGTCAATTTATATCGAGAAATGCACACATACATAAAGAAGAGCCAAAATCAGAGAGCTGTCCTTAAAACTTGAACAAATAGAAAGTGAACAACAAAAGAATCCATCAGGCACCAGAAGAAAACAAATAATAAAAATTAGAGCTGAACCAGATGAATTAGAGAACACAAAAACAATCGAAAGAATTAACAAAGCCAAAAGCTGGTTCTTTGAAAAAATTAACAAAATTGATAAACCGTTGGCCAGACAGACTAGAGAAATACAGGAAAGGAAACAAATAACGCGAATAAGAAACGGGATGGGCCACATCACAACAGACCCAACTGAAATTAAAAGAATCATATCAGATTATTATGAAAAATTGTACTCTAACAAATTTGCAAACCTAGAAGAAATGGATGAATTCCTAGAAAAACACAACCTACCTAAACTAACACATTCAGAAGTAGAACAACTAAATAGACCCATAACAAAAGAGATTGAAACGATAATCAAAAAACTCCCAACCAAAAAAAAGCCCTGGCCCGGACGGCTTTACTGCAGAGTTCTATCAAACTTTCAGAGAAGAGTGAACACCACTACTACTAAAGGTATTTCAAAGCATAGAAGATGATGGAATACTACCTAACTCATTCTATGAAGCCACCATATCCCTGATACCAAAACCAGGTAAAGACATCACAAAAAAAAGAAAATTATAGACCTATATCCCTCAGGAACATAGATGCAAAAATCCTCAACAAAATTCTAGCCAATAGAATTCAACAACATATCAAAAAAATAATCCACCACGACCAAGTGGGATTTATACCAGGTATGCAAGGCTGGTTTAATATTTGAAAAACCATAAAATGTAATCCACCATATAAATAAAACAAAAGACAAAAACCACATGATCTTATGAATTGATGCAGAAAAGGCATTTGACAAAGTCCAACACCCATTTATGATAAAAACTCTCAGCAAAATAGGTATTGAAGGAAAATTCCTCAACATAATAAAGGGCATCTATACAAAGCCAACAGCAAACATCACTCTAAATGGAGAGAGCCTGAAAGCATTTCCCTTGAGAACGGGAACCAGACAAGGATGCCCTTTATCACCACTCTTATTCAACATTGTGCTAGAGGTCCTAGCCAGAGCAATTAGGCTATGCAAAGAAATAAAGGGCATCCGGATTGGCAAGGAGGAAGTAAAATTGTCTCTATTTGCAGATGACATGATCTTATACACAGAAAACCCTAAGGAATCCTCCAGAAAACTAGTGAAACTAATAGAAGAGTTTGGCAGAGTCTCAGGTTATAAGATAAACATACAAAAATCACTTCGATTCCTCTGCATCAACAAAAAGAACATCGAAGAGGAAATCACCAAATCAATACCGTTCACAGTAGCCCCCAAGAAGATAAAATACTTAGGAATAAATCTTACCAAAGATGTAAAAGACCTGTACAAAGAAAACTACAAAGTACTACTACAAGAAACTGAAAAGGACCTACTTAAGTGGAAAAACATACCTTGCTCATGGATAGGAAGACTTAACATGGTAAAAATGTCTATTCTACCAAAAACCATCTATATATACAATGCACTTCCAATCCAAATTCCAATGACATTTTTTAATGTGATGGAGAAACAAATCACCAACTTCATATGGAAGGGAAAGAAGCCTCGGATAAGCAAAGCATTACTGAAAAAGAAGAAGAAAGTGGGAGGTCTCACTCTCCCTGATTTTGGAACCTATTATACAGCCACAGTAGTCAAAACAGCCTGGTACTGGTACAACAACAGGCACATAGACCAATGGAACAGAATTGAGAACCCAGATATAAATCCATCCACATATGAGCAGCTGATATTTGACAAAGGCCCAGTGTCAGTTAATTGGGGAAAAGATAGTCTTTTGAACAAATGGTGCTGACATAACTGGATATCCATTTGCAAAAAAGTGAAACAGGACCCATACCTCACACCATGCACAAAAACTAACTCCAAGTGGGTCAAAGACCTAAACATAAAGACTAAAACGATAAAGATCATGGAAGAAAAAATAGGGACAACGTTAGGAGCCCTAATACAAGGCATAAACAGAATACAAAACATTACCAAAAATGACGAAGAGAAACCAGATAACTGGGAACTCCTAAAAATCAAACACCTATGCTCATCTAAAGACTTCACCAAAAGAGTAAAAAGACCACCTACAGACTGGGAAAGAATTTTCAGCTATGACATCTCTGACCAGCACCTGATCTCTAAAATCTATATGATTTTGTCAAAACTCAACCACAAAAAGACGAACAACCCAATCAAGAAGTGGGCAAAGGATATGAACACACACTTCACTGAAGAAGATATTCAGGCAGCTAACAGATACATGAGAAAATGCTCTCGATCATTAGCCATTAGAGAAATGCAAATTAAAACTACGATGAGATTCCATCTCACTCCAACAAGGCTGGCATTAATCCAAAAAACACAAAATAATAAATGTTGGAGAGGCTGCGGAGAGATTGGAACTCTTATACACTGCTGGTGGGAATGTAAAATGGTACAACCACTTTGGAAATCTATCTGGCGTTTTCTTAAAAAGTTAGAAATAGAACTACCATACAACCCAGAAATCCCACTCCTCGGAATATACCCTAGAGAAATAAGAGCCTTCACACGAACAGATATATGCACACCCATGTTTATTGCAGCTCTGTTTACAATAGCAAAAAGCTGGAAGCAACCAAGGTGTCCATCAAAGGATGAATGGTTAAATAAAATGTGGTATATTCACACAATGGAATACTACACATCGATGAAGAACAGTGACGAATCTGTGAAACATTTCATAACATGGAGGAACCTGGAAGGCATTATGCTGAGTGAAATTAGAGGCAAAAGGGCAAATATTGTATAAGACCACTATTATAAGATCTTGAGAAATAGTATAAACTGAGAAGAACACATACTTTTGTGGTTATGGGGGGGGAGAGGGAGGAAAGGTGGGAGAGGGTTATTTACTGATTAGCTGGTAGATAAGAACTACTTTAGGTGAAGGGGAGGTCAATACTCAATACACGGAAGGTCAGCTCAACTGGACTGGACCAAAAGCAAATAAGTTTCTGGGATAAACTGAATGCTTCGAAGGTCATCGGAGCAAGGGCGGGGGTTTGGGGACTATGGCTTAAGGGGACTTCTAAGTCAATTGGCAAAATAATACTATTATGAAAACATTCTGCATCCCACTTTGAAATGTGGCATCTGAGGTCTTAAATGGTAACGAGCGGCCATCTAAGATGCATCAATCTGTCTCAACCCACCTGGATCAAAGGAGAATGAAGAACACCAAGGCCACATGATAACTATGAGCCCAAAAGAAAGGGCCACAGGAACCAGAGACTTACATCATCCTGAGACCAGAAGAACTAGATGGTGCCCAGCCACAACTGATGACTGCCCTGACAGGGAGCACAACAGAGAACCCCTGAGGGAGCAGGAGAATAGTGGGATGCAGACCCCAAATTCTCATAAATGACCAGACTTAATGGTCTGACTGAGACTAGAGGAATCCTGGCAGTCATGGTCCCCAAACCTTCTGTTGGCCCAGGACAGGAACCATTCCCGAAGACAACTCATCAGACATGGAAGGGACTGGACAATGGGTAGGAGAGAGAAGCTGATGAAGAGTGAGCTACTTGTATCAGGTGGACACTTGAGACTGTGTTTGCATCTCTTGTCTGGAGGGGAGATAGGAGGGTAGAGAGGGTTAGAAACTGGTAAAATTGTCACGAAAGGAGAGACTGGAAGGGCTGACTCATTAGGGGGAGAGTAAGTGGGAATACGGAGTAAGGTGTATATAAGCTTATATGTGACAGACTGACTTGATTTGTAAACGTTCATTTAAAGCTCAATAAAAATTATTAAAAAAAAATTTATACACAAATTGTTTTGTAACATGGATTGCAATCCCCACCATGTGTCAGCACTCTCCCCCTTTCCTGTTCCACCACCGGCTCCCCATGTGAATTTGTCCAGTTTTCCTGTCCGTTCCTGCCTTCACTTTGCTTTGGGGAAGCATTGCCCATTTGGTCTCATATACTTGATTGAACTAAGAAGCACGTTCCTCATGTGTGTTCTTGTTTGTTTTATAGGCCTGTCTAATCTTTGGTGGAAAGGTGGACTTTGGGAGTGGCTTCAGTTCTGAGTTAGCAGGTTGTCTGGGGACCATAGTCTTGGGGGTTCTTCCAGTTTCTGTCAGACCAGTAAGTAAGTCTGGTCTTGTTTCATGAATTTGAATTTTGTTTTACATTTTTTTTTTTCTCTCTCTGCTTGTGACCCTTTGTTGTGATCCCTGTCAGAGCAGTTGGTGGTGGTAGCCAGGCACCATCTAGTTCTTGTGGGCTCAGGCTGGTGGAGGCTGTGGTTCATGTGGTCCATTAGTCCTTTGGACTAATATTTTCCTTGTGCCTTTGGTTTTCTTCATTGTCCTTTGTGCCGAACGTGCTGGGAACAAGCTTTTAAGACCCCAGATGCTACTCACAAAGGTAGGATGTAGAATATTTTCTTTATTAACTATGTTATGTCAATTGATCTGTATATCACCCAAGACCATGGTCCCTAGCCTTCAGCCCCAGTTACTCGGTGCCTCAAGGTGTTTGGATGTGTCTGGGAAGCTGCTATGACATTTCATTGGTCAAGTTATGCTGGCTTCCCCTATATTGTGCATTGTCTTTCTCTTCACCAAAGTTAATTTGTCTACTATCTAGTTAGTGGTTCACCATCCCCAACCCTCCTCTTCCTCCTAAGCTTCAAAGATTTTTTTTTCCTGAGTGTAAACCTTTTCTTGGTTTTCATAATAGTGGTCTCATACAATATTTATCCTTTTGTGACTGGGTTATTTCGTTCAGCATAATGACCTTCAGATTCATCCGTGTTGTGAGATGTTTCACGGGCTCATCGTCATTCCTTATCATTGTGTAGTATTCCACAAGTCTGTCAGTTTCCCCACCCGTCTGTCAGTTTGTCATACTGTGGGGGTTTTCGTGTGGCTGTGATGCTGGAAGCTATGCCACTGTATTCAAATGCTAGCAGGGTCACCCATAGTGAACAAGTTTCAGCTAGCTTCTAGACTAAAACAGACTAGGAAGAAGGACCTGACACTCTACTTCTGAAAAGAATTAGCCAGTGAAAACCTTATGAATAGCAGCAGAACATTGTCTGATACAGTGCTGGAAGATGAACTCCTCAGGTTGGAAGGGACTCAAAGTCAACTGGGGAAGAGCTGCCTCCTCAAAGTGGAGTTGACCTTAATGACGTGGATGGAGTCAAGCTTTTGGGATCTTTGTATGCTGATGTGGCATGACTCAAAATGAGAAGAAACAGCTGCAAACATCCATTGATAATTGGAAAGTGGAATGTACAAAGTATGAATCTAGGAAAATTGGAAATCATAAAAAATGAAATAGAACACATAGAAGTTGATATCCTAGGCATTAGTGAGCTGAAGTGGACTGGTATTGGCCGTTTTGAATTGGACAATCATATGGTCTACTATGCTGGGAATGACAGCTTGAAGAGGAATGGCATTACATTCATCATCAGAAAGAACATTTCAAGATCTATCCTGAAGTACAACGCTGTCAGTGATAGGATCACATCCAAACACCTACAAGAAAGACCAGTTAATACAATATTATTCAAATTTACTCACAAACCACTAAGGCCAAAGATGAAGATATCAAAGATTTTTACCAACTTCTGCAGTCTGAAATTGATCAAACATGCAATCAGAATGCATTGGTAACCACTGGTGATTGGAATTCAAAAGTTAGCAGCAAAGAAAGATCAGTAGTTGCAATATACAGCCTTGCTGACAGAAACGATGCTGGAGATTGCATGATAGAATTTTGCAAGAGGAATGACTTCTTCACTGCAAATACCTTTTTTCAACAACATAAGTGTAACTACACGTGGGCCTCGCCAGATGGAATGCACAGGAGTCAAATTGACTACATCCGTGGAAAGAGACGATGGAAAAGCTCAATGTCATCACTCAGAACAAGGCCAAGGACTGACTGTGGAACAGGCCATCAATTGGTCATACCCAAGTTCAACCTGAAGCTAACGAAAACTGGAACAAGTCCACAAGAGCCAAAGTACGACCTTGAATATATCCCACCTGAATTTAGAGACCATCTCAAGAATAGATTTGATGTGTTGAACACTGATGACCAAAGACCAGACGAGTTGTGGAATGACATCAAGGACATTATCCATGAAGAAAGCAAGAGATCATTAAAAAGACAGGAAAAAAAAAAAAAAAAAAAATGAATGTCAGAAGAGACTCTGAAACTTGCTCTTGAATGTAGAGTAGCTAAAATGAATGGAAGAACTGATGAAGTAAAAGAGCCGAACAGAAGATTTCAAAGGGCTGCTCAAGAAGACAAAGTAAAGTGTTATGATGACATGTCCAAAGACCTAGAGATAGAAAATTTAAAGGGAGAGCATGTTTGGCATTTCTTAAGCTGGAAGAACTGAAGAAAAAATTCAAAACTTGAGGAGCAATATTGAAGGATTCTACGGGGAAAATATTAAATAACGCAGAAAGCATCAAAAGAAGATGGAGTATACCAAAAATAATTGATTGACATTCATCCATTTCAGGAGGTAGCATATGATCAGGAGCCAAAGGTACTGATGAAAGAGGTCCAAGGTGCCCTGGAGGCATTGGCGATAAACAAGGCTTCAGGAGTTGATGGAATACCAATTCAGATGTTTCAACAGACGGTTGCAGCACTGGAAGTGCCCAGTTGTCTATGCCAAGAAATTCGGAAGATAGCTACCTGGCTTATTTATGCCTATTTCAAAGACAGGTGATCCAACCAAATGCAGAAATTATTGAACAATATCATTAATATCACGCACAAGGAAAATTTGGCTGAAGATCACTCAAAAGCGGCTGCGGCAGTACATCCATAGGGAACTGCCAGAAATTCAAGCCGGATTCAGAAGGGGATGTGGAATCAGGGATATCATTGCTGATGTCAGATGCATCTTGGCTGAAAGCAGAGAATACCAGAAATTTGTTTACCTGTGTTTTGTTGACTATGCGAAGGCATTTGTCTATGTGGATCATGACAAATGATGAATAACATTGCAAAGAAAGGGAATTCCAGAACCCTTAATTGTGCTCATGAGGAACCTGTACAAGATCAAGAGACAGTTGTTTGAACAGAGCAAGGGCATACCGCATGGTTTAAAGTCAAAAAATGTGTGCGACAGGATTGTATCATTTCACCATACTTATTCAATCTGTATGCTGAGTGGATAATTGAGAAGCTGGACTATATGAGGAGAACATGGCATCAGGATTGGAGTAAGAGTCATTATCAACCTGCGTTATACAGATGACACAAACTTGCTCGTTGAAAGTGAAGAAGACTTCAAGCACTTACTGATGAAGATCAAAGACCACAGTCTTCAGTATGGATTACACCTCAACATAAAGAAAACAAAAATCCTCACAACTGGACCAATAAGTAACATCATGACAAACAGAGAAAAGATTGAAGTTGTCAAGGACTTTATTTTACTTGGACCCATAATCAAAACCCATGGAAGCTGCAGTCAAGAAATCAAAGGATGAATTGCATTTTGCATCTGCTGCAAAAGACCTCCTTAAAGTGTTAAAAAGTAAAGATGTCACCTTGAAGACTAAGATGCACCTGGCCCAAGCCATGGTGTTTTCAAATGCCCCATATGCATGCGAAAACTGGATGATGAATAAGGAAGAACAAAGAAGAAACAATGCCTTTGAATTGTGGTGTTAGCAAAGAATATTGAATATAGCACGGACTGCCAAAAGAATGAACAAATCTGGTTTGGAAGAACGCTCCTTAGAAGCAAGGATGGCAAGACTACATCTCACATATGTTGGATATATTATCAGGAGGGATCAGTCCCTGAAGAAGGACATCATGCTTGGTAAAGAAGAGGGTCAGCAAAAAAGAAGAAGACTTTCAATGAGATAGATTGACACAGTGGCTACAACAATGGGCTGAAGCATAACAATGATTGTGAGGATGGCACAAGACCAGGCAGTGTTTCCTTCTGTTGTACATAGAGTCACTATGAGTCAGATCCAGCTTAACAGCACCTAACAACAACAACAGTATTCCATTGTGGATATGTACCATAATTTATTTATTCATTCATCTGTTGATGAACACATAGGTCGTTTACATCTTTTTTCTATTGTGAATAATGCTGCAATGAACATGGGTGTGCATACGTCTACTTGTGTGAATGTTCTTATTTCTCTAGGATATATTTCTAGGAGTGGGATTGCTGGATTGTATGGTATTTCTATTTCTGGCTTTTTTTAGGAGGCACTGTATCATTTTCCGAAGTTGTATTATTTCACTTTCCCAACAGCAGTGCATAAAAGTTCCAGTCTCCCCCAAACTTCTCTAACATTTGTTGTTCTTTGTTTTTTTTTTTTTTTCGATTAGAGCCAGTAATGTCGGGGTGAAATGGTATCCCAATGTAGTTTTGGTTTGCATTTCTCTAATGGCTAACGATTGCAAGCATTTTCTCAGGTGTCTGTTAGCTGTCTGAATGTCTTCTGTGGTGAAATGTCTGTTCATATCCTTCGCCCATTTTTTAATTAGATTGTCTGTCTTTTCGCTCTTGAGGTGTTGAAGTATTATATACATTTTAGAGATTAGACCCTTGTTGGGTATGTCATAGCCAAAAATTTTTTCCCAGTCCGTAGATTCTCTTTTTACTCTTTTGGTGAAGTCTTTTGATGAGAATATGTGGCTAATTCTTAGGAGCTTCCAGTCATCTACTTTATCTTCTGGTGTTTGTGCATTGTTAGTTAGGGTTTATATTGTATTTGTGCCATGATTAGGCCCCTAGTGTTGTCCCTAGTTTTTATTTCATGATCTTTATTGTTTTAGATTTTATATTTAGGCCTTTGATCCATTTTGAGTTAGTTTTTGTGTATGGTGTTAGGTATGGGTCCTGTTTCATTTTTTTATAGCTGAACATCCAGTTTTGCCACCACCATTTTTTAAACAGATTGAATTTTCCCTATTTAATGGACTTTGGTTCTTTGTCAAAGATTGGCGCACCATAGGTGGATGGATTTACATCTAGCTTCTCAATCCTATTCCTTTGGTCTACATTGTCTTACCGGTGTGTTTTGACTACCGTGGCTGTATCGTAGGTTCTAGATCAGGTAATGTGAGGCCTCCTACTTTGCTCTTTTTCTTCAATAACGGTTTGCTTATCAGGGGCCTCTTTCCTTTCTGTATAAAGCTGATGATTAGTTTTTCCATCTCATTAAAGAATGCTGCTGGTATTTGGATTGGGATTATATTTGCAGATCTCTTTGGGTAGGACTGACATTCTCACAATGTTGAGTCTTCCTATCTGTGAGCATGGTATGTTTTCCCATTGAGGTAGATCTCTTGGTTTCTTGCAGTACTGTTTGTAGTTTTCTTTGTACAGATCTTTTATGCCCCTGGTTAGATTTACTCATAAGTATTTATCTTTCAGGAGCTACTATAAATAGTATTGTTTTTCTTCTAGATCAGAAGAGTTATGTTAAATGCAACTAGATATGATTAGGAAAAAGGGTTTAGTTTACATCTAGGCTGCCCATGATTGTTCCCCTGCTTGTGTCAATGTTTCTTGGCCTTTGGGTCAGGCAGAGGCTGGGTTTGGTGAGAGGGTAGAAGAAAGAAGCAGGCAGCCGCCAGAAGGATACATAGGTACACTGGCCCCAGAGCCAGAAAAATGTAAGCTCTTTTATTATTATTTATTTATTATTTTATTCATTCTTCAAAATCTGGCTCAAGTTTTACATCCCAACTTTTATATCCCAACTTTTCCATCTCATTCGTGACTTCTTGATCCTCCAAACAGTGGAGTATGTTAGTATTTTCATTACTATCCATCCAATTTAGTCTGTAATATATAGTTTTTATCCTTTCTAGTTTTTATTCTATCTAATATATAGCTTGGCTTGCCTGGGTGGTGCAAACAGCTAAGGTTCTTGACTGCTAACTGAAAGGTTGGCAGTTCCAGTCCACCCAGAGGAGCCTCAGAAGAAGGCCTAATGATCTACTTCCAAAAAAAAAAAAAAGAAAAATCAGCCGTTGAAAACCCTGTGGTGCACAGTTCTTTTTTAATACTCATGGGGTAGCCATGAGTTGGAATCAACACGATGACAACTGGTTTTTTGGTTTAGTATACAGCTTAAAAATGTGTTGAGTTTTCCTTACAAGAGTATAAGCTTCCTGATATAATCTGACCATAGCCCTGAACATATGAATTCTGATAAGGTGGTTGAACACGGAGACTTACCTCAGTATAAAATAAAACATGTGACAACTCCTACCTTGTACCTACTGGAATATAGTTGGACCTCAAGGGATTGTTTGGTTTAAAACACACACACTAACTCCTTCAAAAAAGATATATGCTTGACACACATCAAAGTATATACTTTCTGGCAGAATACTTAAAGTCAAGTAGATCCTGGGCTCTGGAGTCAGAGGAACTCAGTCTGAATGTCGACTCTGCTACTTATCAGATGTGGGAATGTAGACCTCGGTGTCTGCAACTGAAAATGGGCATAATACATTACCTGCCTCCTAAGATTGAATTAAGGCATAATCCAGTTCAAACTGAGTTTACCCCAAGTACCTCAGAAAGAGGTGACTTAATTCTGTACACCAGACTTCAAGATTTCATTTCATCTCTTGACTAACTCAAGGCATTATTGTTGGGATGGTTGGAATCCCAACACCAAATCATTACCCAACAACTAAACCAAAACCAAAGCCACTGCCGTTAAGTCGATTCCGACTCATAGCAATCCCATAGGGTTTCCGAGGCTGTAAATCTTTATGGAAGCAGGCTGCCACATCTTTCTCCCACAGAGCTGCTGGTGGTTTCGAACTGCTGATGTTTCAGTCAGCAGTTGATCACTTTAACCACTGCACTGCCAGGTCTCCTTACCCAACAACTAACCCAAAACTCAAACCCAACAACTAAACTAGGTGCCACAAATTCAGTCATTACTATAGCTGATTTGTTTTAGGGATTGGTTCACAGTGAGTTTGTTGGTTTTTATCCCAGCATAATCTGTACATGTCATTAAAGCTGGAATGAGTGAGCTTGTGGCACATCTGGCAAGGGGAAAGAGGCCAAATTCTAATTTTCTATGCCTAACCTCCCCATGAAGTTTTCATGTTGTTTCTGACTCTTAACGTTGAACCATGTATGCCAGGCTCGTGGGTGGCTGTTAAGCAGCTGTCATTCCCAGTCCCCAAGGTGGGCAGAGACACAGTTATTATGTGCATTTGGGGCAAAATTCCCCTCCTCCTGGCCCCATGGTAGGTTTTGACTCCAATATTTCATTCTCCTGACGTGTGGCTAATCTCTCGTCGACATCTGGAGGCATCGTGCCAGGAAAGCAGAGTACTAGTGATGAGATTCTCCATGTGGATCTTAAAGAAGGCTTTTTGCTTGTAATTTCTGAAGTTTTTGTGAAGCTCTTTGGGATCCTTCTGGATAAAGAACCTTCTATAAACCTCACTTGTTATGATGATGACTGCTGGCAGAATCGAAGTTACACATGTGAGTCAGGAGGACGATAGATCCTCTTTGTGCCCACATACACTTCCATTTATCTATACAAATATCTTTGAAAAGAACAAAGCTGAAATGTCTTCCCTCCAGCTGGAGAGCTGTTCTGTTGTTGCAGTGCAGTAAATTGGGTCACCGTCCAGCTTTGCATCCAGAGCCTGCTCAGCCACATAGCGGGAAAATGAGTGCTTTTTTTATAGTGAAGGTGGCAGCGTAGAGCAAACCTGTGGCCGGATAGCTGGGGATGGCTAAGATGGAGTCCAGGAGAGCCGATCATTCAGATTGCTGCCTTTGTTGCTCTTATCTGGGAGGAAAGACATTACTAAAGGGAAAAATTGTTCTTTTAACTCCTACTTTTGAACTCTTTCTGTGCTCTCTGATGACAGTGATTTTAAAAGGCTAGATTTAACCAACGTGGGCCAATTTGGAAAAGGAAATGTCTCTAACCTACAGGAGCACTGGGGACCATAGAGTTTTCTGACACTAAACGTGGCGGTCTGAGGTTGATTAAAAACGATATGTAATGGAGTTGTGAGTGTAATGGAATGAGAGCTAGACCTGAAGCAAGGGTTCAGATCCTACATCTCTCATTCTCTTGCTGTGTTGCCTTGCACAAGATAGGTACTCTCTCTGAGCTTCAGTTTCCTCATCTACATAACAGAGGGTGAGTGTGGAGATAAATTGAGCTGAGTGAATTGAGCATGGAAGGAAGGCAATGATGTCTAGTTACTAAATGTTAATTAAATCCAAAAAGTAACTTTGTGGGGCAGGCCTGGGTTAGTCATGATAGGCGAGGTTTTACTGTGGTGACAAACAAGGCCATGTATTTTCTCATTATCATTATTATTTTTTCCAAGCAGAACACAGGAAGAAAACTTTATGTTTGTACTGGATGGAACAATAGGGGCTTATTCTAGTTTACTCTGGGTAATGATAAGGAAGATAATGATGTCTAGTTTCCACCTTTCTTTCTGGTCTTGGGAAGTTGGAGAGAAGGATGGAGCATAAGAAGATGAGGGAGAGCAACACTCTGAGAGTTTCATGGAAAGGTATTTATTTTAGGTGTCAAGGTAAGATCCAATTAGAGGCAATCATTCTGGAATAACTGGAAATTAGGCCTGTTATAAAGCTGTGTGGAAAGACAGGAGAGCTGGTTTTAAAATATCTATTGTATACTTGGAAAATGTAATTGTATACTTGGAAAATATAATTGAGAGATTTAGAAAGTTTATGGAGTTGTTTTTTTCCCTTTTGGGAATCCTTATTTCCTTTGGCTGTTGGCCATATGTCAGCATATATGTTGCCTTTAGGAATTTGAAGAAGGGCCTGAAGGAGACTGAGCCTTTATCACTGTAGCAGTGACATTGTTAATTCTCTCCCAATATTCATTTTTCCCTTCCAACTTTTAATAATAGAGTTCCCACCACCATACCCTGGCTTAGCTAGAGACTCTATTTCCAGTCTCTTTGGCAGCTAGATATGGCCATGTATCAATCTTTGCCCAATGACATGTGGGCGGAAGTGATGGGTGAAACTTCTACCTCGTGTTGTTAATAAGGAAGCTTTTTTCTCTCTACTTCCTTTTCTTCTTTGATGGCTGAGAAAAAGTGACAACTTTCTGGAGCAGTCACTTTGGACCCAAGGATGGGAGCCACATATTGAGAATGATCCCCGTTGCCCTGGACTGCCTGCCTATCTCTGGACTGCTATAAGAGAGAGAAATAAGCCCTCTATATTAATTAAACCATTGTATTTTCAGAACTCTTTATGTTTAGTGCAAATGGTTAACACCCTCAGCTAACCAAAAGACTGGAGGTTCAAGTCCACCCAGAGGTGCCTTGGAAGAAAGGCTTGATGATCTACTTCTAAAAAAATGACTCTACAGCAACTTCTTTTTTTTTAATTTTAATTTTTATAATAGCAGTTTAGCTTAAATACATACACTGAGAGATTTACTTAAAGGAAATTGTTCATGCAGCTGTGGATGCTGGCAAGTCCCAAATCTGTGGGTCAGGCATCAGGTTGGAGGCATCTCCTGACTCATGTGGTTGCAGGGGCTGAGGAACCCAAAATCTGCAGGTCAGACCATAGGCTACTGGCGCACAGGGCTGTGGGAGCTGACGAAGCCCCAAATCTGCAGGTCAGATGGTGGTTGCTGGCTCAAGTCTTAAGTCTCAAGAACCAGAAGTCAGAGGATGATGAGTTGCATACTGGATCAAGAGAGGGTGACCTTTGTCAGAACATCCATATACATTGAATACAAGCCACACCCCCCAAGTTACTCCCCTTTTATCTGATTGGCTGTTTACAACAGATCACTTCATAGACAATGAATACATCGTATCTGTCGAGCCACTGAGAATCGTGGCCTAGTCGATTTGACACATAACCTTAACCATCACATCCACCTAACACCTTTCCTTATTTTTAGCAGCATGTTTTAATTGCTTTCATCTCTTTTCATTGCCATTTCATCTTTTGTTTTATTGGGTAGTGTGGGGGAGACTCATCCTTTCCTGACTGTAGAATTCAGGGCTGTAATTGTTTATACTCTTTTGCTTCTTTGCCCTCCTAAATTCATCAAGTGACAATGAATACAAGGATCTTTGAATTCCAGACTGTACCTAGGTCTTTTTCCTCTAAGCCAATATTCTGCCTTACGTCATCAGGTCTATTTTATCTGCACAAGTAAATTATTTTACCTTATCCAGACTCTGCATGAAAACATTCTAAAATGCAGTGAAAGACTCCCAGGCCTTAATAGTCTTTTGCCTTATGAGAAGAATTCTGGAGGCATATTTAGGTATGAAAATAAGCCCAATTGGTCTTTGTGCAGTCCTATTTTCTTCGTTTGGTTCCACTTCATAGTTGAATATAAGCCTGCAGTAAAGGTCTGCATTTTCAGAAAATATGACTCTGTCACCTTCTTGAGGCAGATGGGCCTTTTCTAAGGAGCTGATGCCCTGCTGGGTGGGTTGGGCTTCAACAGTGGGGAGATAAATGAAATGTAGCTAGGAAAATGTGGAGGGACTGCAAGTATTCTTCAAGGGGACACCCAGCTGTTGACCTTCCCACTTGGTCACTTGATGGTTCATTTAGTGTCTCAAAATGGAGTAAAAATTAGTGGGCTAGTTTTCTATGTTTTGTTGCCAAACTCATCATAATGGGTGAAAGAGGCTCATTCTAAGCTCCCTTCTCACCTGCCCCCACAGCATCAGTTTCCTTGGTAGAATGATGGAAAATTCAGCCAGGCACCTTGCTCTTTCCACAGAAGGTCAAGCTATGATATGTTGACAGCTATTTGGATGAAACTGACTGAATTGGAGAACTGAATGGATTGGTTGGTTTGGCATCTTAGAAACTAAAAGCATATTATTGGTACCACGTTTTGCTCAGCATTTCGGCAAGCTTCAAGGGGAATCAGTAATAAGTAGTCCATCTAAATGATTTAGTGAAAACCAGAAATCAGGGTTTTTAATTGCTTCTTGATCAAAAAGTTGGCTGTTGGAAGGATTAAAATCTTAAAATGCTTTCTTGAAGGGTTTTTGCATCACTTTTTTCTATTCATTTTATTTTTCTTTTCAAGTGATTTACTATACATTATATATTCCTTAGTGCGTATTTATAAGAGGGGTTCAATCCAAAGCATAAAATTCCGGTGATATAATTCCCATCCAAGGGATTGTTCTTTTAAATGGCTTAACACTAATTTTAGAGCTGGAGCTAAAATCGAGTGATTCTAAGAGTACCCACTGCTGTTGGATCAACTCTGACTCATAGTGACCCTATAGGACAGAGTGGAACTGCCCATAGGATTTGCAAGCCTTTAATCTTTACAGAAGCAGATTGCCATGTCTTTCTCTCATGAAATGACTGGTGAGTTCCAGCCACCCACCTATCAGTTAACAGCTGAGCACTTAACCACTGCACCACCAGGGCTCCTTAATTCTAAGACTAGACATTATTAATTGATTTATGGCTGTTATTAACGACCATAGAATAAAATGCTGTGTTTTTTTTTTTAGTCTATATTATTGTCATAAAGCCACAACTCCCATTTGTTCATATTTTGTAGTCACTTGCATAGTTTACAAGGCAAATAAACCTTACTCATGACATGCTATCTTCATGGCATATTTGTCTGAGTTTTGTTCACCTGTGTAAAATCTGTTTCAATTACTGAAATAATGATGGCAGTAACTCATTCGAATGGCCAGAATCATATAAAGAAAGAACCAGTTCACTCTGGCAGTTCTAGGCAACTCTGAAAATCATCACACATCATCTTAATATACTGAATTGGAAAAATAGAGTAATGGGCTAGGGAATACCACAGGAATGAGTGGTATCGTAATAATCAATGTAAAGAATAAATCCTGTCAGGTTAATTTCTTGCAATGATCTAGTAGAAGACCCTGTGACTTAAAGAGGATAGAGGGAAGTGAGTTTGGCATAATTTAATATAACTTGGTAAAACTTTTGATTTTTACTCATATAATTTGGTCATCAGTAAATGTTGGCTAGCGTATACATTTATAGATGATGGTTTCTTGAAACGTCAAACTTTAATTTTACCTGTAATACACCAAACCATCTAGATCAGGGTTTTTATACTCAAATACCAGTTGAGAGCAGGCAGATAATTAAATAGCTGAACCAGAGGGTATAAGACTATAGGGAATGTTGGGGAATATGTGAGAACTGGAGAGTTTATAACAAAGCATAATACTTTAGGGAATGGTGGTGGCTGTGAAGGATTGAAGTGTTCATACCAGCAGGTATAAGACTATAGGGAATGGTGGGAACTGTGGGGGATTGAAGAGTTCATGACAGAAGGTATAAGACTATAGGGGATGGTGGGGTCTGTGGGGGACTGGGGAGTTCATACCAGAAGGCATAAGACTATAGGGAATGGTGGGGTCTCTGGAGGACTGGAGAGTTCATCAAACCAAAACCAAACCCAGTGCCATCGAGTCGATTCCAACTCACAGCGACCCTATAGGACAGAGTAGAACTGCCCCATAGAGTTTCCAAGGAGTGCCTGGCGGATTCAAACTGCTGACCCTTTGGTTAGCAGCCATAGCACTTAACCACTATACCACCAGGGTTTCTGGAGAGTTCAGACCAGGAGATATAAGATTACAGAGAATGGTGACGAAGGTGGGGAGCTAGAGAGTTCGTACTAGAAAGTATAAGACTATACGGAATGACTGTGACTGTGAGGAACTGGAGAGTTCAGGCAACTGCTCCACTCCAGCTGATGGTTGCCATGGAGGAATCTGGAATGGTAAATAAATTTTCCAGTTTTTCAAGAGAATTTAGAAACCTGGGTTTTTATGCAAACTATCCTGATTATTAAATGTTGGTAACCTCCATAAGAAGCTTGAAACACTGTGGGCTATCCAGCTATCTGTACTGATTTTAACCCTGGGACTACAAATTTGAAAACTCTGAACTAGATAATTATAGTGGTGGGAGTTTCCTTTAATCATGCTGATGGGTTCTTCTCACTGGGGTGAAAAATATTTTCATGATGGTCTTACTACAAGCCTAGTTTTAGAGGTACATATGTGAACTAGTGTCTTGGAACAGTGTGTTTGACACAGTTATTTGTAATTCTCATAGGAAATGCATTTGGCAAAGGCAGAGTACCCTATAATTTCCTTGATAACCTTGACGTAGGCAGGTATAGTAAGCAACTCAGAGATTGCCATAATGAATGTGAAAAGTTAGCTGAAATGAACAAGTTAAAGTTTCAGTGACGGAAGTAGAATTGCTCACTTAAGAATCAAAAGAGAAACACATGCCTATAATGTAAACATAAAATAACTGATGGATGTAGAAACAATGGCCAGAAATATCCTTGACTCAGAAGTTAAATGTCATCTTTTGTAAATTGTCTGACCCAGGGAAGGTTAGGATATAGGAAGGGGTCAGAAAATGTCATTGTCTTTATCATATGTGTTGTAAAACTTGAAAGTTTATGAAGCACTTGTATCATATAACTAGTCCCTTCGATGTCGCCAGCATGTTTTTCTAATAGGCTCTGTTAAGGTACAACACCACTTCAGGGAGGTAGAAAGAACAAAAAGACAGCTCTAGCCAAGCAAGAAAGAGAGGAAAGAAATGAAGAAGGAGTCACAAAGGAGCATGGACTCTGGAGCCAGGGTGGTAGGGTTAAATTCTGGCTCTACTACTTACCACCTCTGTGTTCTTTGGGCAAGTTACCTTCTACCTAAGTTCCTCAATCTGGTAAACTGGGATGATAAGGTCCTCAAGAGTATGAAAACTAAAATCAAACCAGTTGCATTGAGTTGACTCTGACTTGTAGAGACCCCATGTGTGCCAGAGTAGAATTGTGTTTATAGGGTTTTCGATGGCTGATTTTTTGGAAGTAGATCACCAGGCTTTTCTTCCTAGATGCCTCTGGGAGACTTGGACTACAAACCTTTTGGTGTGGTAACCATTTACATCACCTAGGGACTCCATACCCCAAAACCCAAACCCACTGCTGTAGAGTTGATTCCGACTCATAGTGGCTCTATAGGACAGTGTAGAACTGCCTGCATAGGGTTTCCAAGGCTGTAAATCTTTACAGAAGCAGATTGCCACATCTTTCTCCAGTGGAGCAGCTAGTGGGTGTGAACCGCTGACCTTTCAGTTAGCCGTCAAGGGCTTTAACCACTTTGCCACCAGGGCTTCAAGGGACTCCATACCATAAAACAAGCCCCAACCTGTTGCGGTTGAGTCAATTCCAACTCATAGCGACCCTATGGGACAGAGTGGAACTGCCCCATCCAGTTTCCAAGGAGTGCCTGGTGGATTCCAACCGCCGACTTTTGGTTAGCAGCCGTAGCACTTAACCACTACGCCACTCCATAGGGAGTGCTATAGAATTATCCGATAATATTAATATTATAACTAGGAAAATGTAGCAAAGAAAAAAATAATTGTTTCTTTTTTATTATGTGCTTGGGTTTCATTAAGTATTCTATATATTGAACTACTTATTCCTCACAATAAATCTGTGAGTTAGACATGGTTATCTTTATTTTATAGATGTAATACTGAGGCTTAGTGAGGTCAAGTACAGTAGGAACTCTTAGCCAAAGTTTACTCAAGCTTTTTTCTAGATTAACTCTACTCTCCATTCCATCTGTAGAGTGCACATATTGATGCCCATGGCTTTTGGATGTCTGGGCTGGCAGGATACACTCAAGTACATGCTCTGGTCACTTTACTCCCACCAGTTGGGTTGTGGGCCTGTCAAGAGTCAACTGCATTTGTTCCGAAACTACTTATATCTCTTGTCGTAATCAGGCCTGACCCTAACATTAATGGGGTCATAGATAAGAGTACAAATAGCAGCTCGTATCCCTTGTATCTAAATATTTAAAAATATAATTCCAGCTAACAAGCTCTTAAATAAAATATGTTCTATCCTTTTACCTTGATAAATATATCTTCGTAATGACCTGGAAGGCCAATTTTGAATTTCCAATTATGAATATTTTTAGTGTTCTATGCAAAACGTGCTGCACAAGGAGAGGTCCCATCCCTGTCCCTTCTTAGTCCTTGCCCTGCAGCCTGCCTCCATGTCTTCTAACCTCCAACTAGGTCTTACACCATGTCATGGATTAAATTATGTCCTCCCCAAAATGTGTGTATTAACTTGGTTAGGCCATCATTCCCAGTAGTCTGTGGTTGTCCTCCATTTTGGGCTTGTAATTTTATGTTAAAGAGAAGTAGGGCGGGATTGTAACACCCTTACCGGTCACACCCCTGACCCAATGTAAAAGGTATTCCCCTGGGGTGTGACCTGCACCACATTTTATCTCTCAAGAGACAAAGGAAAAAGGAAGCTAGCAGAGAGTGGGAACCTCATACTACCAGGAAAGCAGTGCTGATAGCAAAGCCCGTCCTTTGGACCTGGGGTCCCTGCGCGAAAAAGCTCCGAGTCCGGGGGAACACTGATGAGAAACCCGGCAGAGAGAGAAAGCCTTTCCCTGGAGCCAGTGCCCTGAATTTGGACTTTTAATCTACTGGACTGTGAGAGAATAAACTTGTCTTTGTTAAAGCCAACCACTTGTGGTGTTTCTGTTATAGCATCACTAGATGACCAAGACACACTACAAAGGTCTCATGGAGATCATGAACACTTAGCCTATGCTCAAAGGTTTGTTCACATCTACTGACGAGGAAACTTTGGGTCCCTTGTTATTGGAACTTGGTTTAGAAAGGGGGGAATGGGCTGTGAAGGTTATGTTGCCTTGGCACAATTGGGAGGAACATGGCGAGAGCAGGACCAGAATGTGGACTTCTAAAGCATGGACCCAGAACAGGAGCCCTTTTACCTCTGTCTATAGATGGTATTGATGGCAAATGTCGCTCAGTTAAATATTGTATAAAATGATGAACTGTTAGCATGGAAAGACATGGTGGTTATTCCTACGCAAACTATGTTGAAAAATTTGAATAGTCTAAATACATATTAATAGCTAAAAATATTGTTATATCAGATGTAGGCAAAAAATCTATTATAATTTTGGAAGAGTAGTAAAAAATACACATTGTCTGCACTTAGCTTGATTATCAAATGTCAAGTTCTTTATCAAATTCAGAAATGTAAAACTGTAGATGATGCATTATGGATGTGGTTTATGCAAGAGAATCAATGGGCAACTCCAATCAGTGGGTGTTCCAAGAAAAGGCTGTGCTCTACAATAAAGGATTGGAAATTGAATTTACATTTATTCATTTAAAACAAAATGGAATAAAGCACTTAAGATATAATTTAAAAATATATGTCCTGCTTTAATCAAAGATTTTATTTTTTATTTAACTGATCAACTCTCAATCCCAATGTCATTAGCTAATCAAGCTTCTCAATGACTGCCTGGAGACAGACAGGGAGTAGGTTGACAGAGTTAAGGTGAAACAGCTGGTCTATCTACTGCAAAGATTGCGTTCTTAATCGCTGTGTTTTACTATTACCAATGAAATAAGTTTTAAGCCACTCACATGTGTTGTTGTTGTTGATGTTAGCTGCCATCCAGTTGGCCAACTCATGGCAATCTATGTACCATGGAAAAAAATGCTGCCGGTCCTGCACCACCCATTTGATGGATTGCAGGTCAAAACACTGTGATCCATAGGGTTTTCACTGACTGGTTTTCAGAAGATCTCCAGACCTTTCTTCCTGGTCTCTCTTAGGCTGGAATCTCTGCTGAAACCTCATAAGCATCATAAAATCATAGCACCATGCAGATTTCCAAGGACAGATGGGCAGTGGCTGCACATTACGTGCATTGGCTGGAATCAAACCAGGTCTCTGGTGTGGAAGGTGAGAATGCTATCACCGAGCCACAACGGCCCCTATTCACTCAGTAAAACTTTTAAAAATAAATAGGAGATTAACTATACCAAAATGATGTCTTACTTGTAGGATTATGAAATGTGGAAGTGGGTTAGTTTCTGGGAGAAGTTACGGAAGTCCTGATTTATAAGTATTTTAATATATTGAACATATTTTCTGGCTTGGAGGCTTCAAGAAAAACTTTTAAAGTGTAGTATTCAGCAACTCAACAAATTGACCTGAATGCCAGCCTTGAAGAGAATACTCATCATCCTTTCCTCAGTCAGTTTTCACTATACCTTGGTTTTATGACTTTCTTTACTAATGACATTTTTTTCACACAGTATCTTTGGAAGGGCTGACTTAAAAGACTGGGATAACTAAATGAGAAACCTAGGAAAGGTGTACTAATTCAAAACGGCTTAAAAAAAAAAAAAAAGGTAAAATCGTAGCAAAATGAAAACCTACCCAAAACTGAAAATATTACCAAGGGAAATCTAAGTAGTAGTTGTATGATGTGGCCCTTCCAAAACAGAGGAGCATATTAGTAGAATGTTTTCTTGGTGAAATTGCAGGCCTCCTGGAAACTCTTGTTAAAACCTCAGGGGTAGATGGTTGTAGGGTGTCAGGAATTGAAATGTGTCCCCCAGAAGTATCCATCAACTTTACTGGGCCATGATTCCTGGTATGGTGTGTTATTTTCCTATGTGTTGTAAATCCTATCTCTATGATGCTGATGAGATGAAATTAGTGGCAGTTATGTTAATGAGGCAGGACCCAATCTACAAGATTGTCTTTTGAGATATAAAATACAGAAGTGAGCAGAGAGACATGGAGACCTCATTACCACCAAGAAACAAGAGCCAGGAGAATAGTGTGTCCTTCAGACCCAGAATCTCAGTGCTGAGAAGCTCCTTGACTGGGGAAGCTTGATGACAAGGACCTTCCTCCAGAACCAACAGAGAGAGAAAGCCTTTCCCTGGAGCTGGCACCCTGAATTAGGACTCCTAGCCTACTAGACTGTGAAAGAATAAACTTTTCTTTGCCTATGCCATCCACTTGTGGTATTTCTGTTATACAGCAAGATGGCTAAGACAAGGGCGTGGCCCTTCCTCTTCTCTAGACCGAAGGCATACTTAGAATTGCTCAAGTGCCACACTCTGCAGTGATGTAAGGGATTGTCCTGCTCCTTCTAAATGATTATTTCCACTGATTGAAAAAAAAAAAATCGTGAAATATGAGTGATAGCCTTAGGAGAGAATATGAACAATATATAATTTCCTTTCTTCTACTTCTTCTGTGGAAGACCAGGGCTCCTGAAATTTTGGTTAATCATGCTTCTGAAAATGATCTGTTCTTTCCGTTCTGCCTGCAACGTTTTTCAAACTGGGTTATTTTGAAGTCAACGGGCAGCTTTACACCAGCATCAATATTGTTGCTTGTCTAAAGCACTGGCTTGCTCAGTCTCTTATTCCGAAGTTGAAACGTTCTATTGCCTTCACGTGTGCTTCTCAATGTGCCTATGAATCAGTTGGAAATCTTAAGATGCATATTTTGATTCAGTAGGTGTGAGATGGAGCCTTAGATCATATAAGCTCCAAGGTGATGCTAGCACTGCTGATCTGAAGGCCACATTTTGAGTAACTAGGAGCTAGGCAATGGCTCTTACCTAAGAACAAGATGTTTATGTTGAACCTTTGACATTAATGAGAGAGTGTAGGAAAACTGGGTCTTTTGAACATGAAACTGCTTCTAACTTCTAGCTATTTATTTTATAAGGAGAGCTTTGGTACAGTAGCCAAAATCAAGAGACAAAGTCCACGGTGGATGAGAAGTGTTATCTACAGAAGTCTGAACCAGCGTTAGAGAGAGAGGAAGTTACGAAGCACAGCAAACACTTTGCACCTTTGATAGTTACAACTAAATCCCAACTACTAAATAGATTCCACGTGCTTCCCTGACCCCATTCTTCCAAAGCTAATAATGAAATTGTAGCATTTAACACCAACCAGAATGAAGTACCATAAAATAACAGAAGATCTCACCCATGAATGGTATGGATAAATTTATTATGTACTTGGGGAAAAGCACATTGAGGCCTTTGACTATTCTAGTCTTGCTAAGAAGGAAAATCTCTGTAGCCAGAATGGATACCACTGATCTTTCCTGAGACGTGGTGACTTGAATCAGAATATCAGATTTGGTAAGGTGATAGAGCTCTAAACAGGGGTTAGGAGGCTGGATTTTTTCAAACTTGTTATTCTTCAGGTAGGTGTGTGACTGTACCAAAAAAAAAGAAAAAAAAGCCAAACATGTTGTCGTTGAGTTGATTTCAACTCACAGTGACCCTATAGTGACTGTACCAGTATGTGTTTAATGATTACAGATTATCTCACACTACCAGGTCCTGGCCATCACCTGTCTGTTAGTTTGTCAAACTGTGGTGGCTTGTGTGTTGCTATGAGGCTGGAAGCTATACCGTCGGTATTTCAAATACCATGGAGATCACCCTTGGTACACAGGTTTTAGCAGAGTTTTCAGCCCAGGGCATACTAGGAAGAAAGGCCTGGCAATCTACTTCCAAAAATTAGCCAATAAAAACTCTATGGATCACAACAGAGTATTGTCCAATATAGTGACAAAATGAGCCGCCTAGGTTGGAAGGCACTTAACAATGGACTCAAACATACCAATGATCATGAAAATGGCACAGGGCTGGACAACATTTTGTTCTGCTGTACCTGGGGTTGCCATGAGTTGAAGCCGACTTGACAGCAATAAAAACAGCCAGGCCTTGGATCATGTCACCAAGTGAGTGATTACAAAAAAGGAGAAAGATAAGTTAGGAAACATGGTGGGGAAACCAACACAGGCAAGAATTCTATGTTTCATTGAAGAGTATTTTGGTGAAAGAAAGTATGGAGAGAAATTCAGACGAAAATTTTGCAACTGGAGAAATTGGATTGAGGGAAATCAAAAATTAAGTATGGTGGCACAGACTCTGATAGGGTGAGTGAGAACATAAACTCTCTTCCATGTTCTGGTGACATTTAATAAAGATGACCAAATTTCCTGGTCTTCCCTAGAATAAATACATCTTCTGAAACCCTGTAAGCTATACATACTTATCTTTTTTACAACATTTTTGGTAACCTAGTGATTTTTTTTTTTTTTAGTGATTAAGAGCAGTGATTCTGCAGCTAGGCTCCCAGAGTTCAAATACTGTGTCTACCATTTACAAGCTGGGATGCAGACATATTTTCTAACTTGTTAAACTCCTCACTCTTCATTTGTAAAATGTGGATAATATTGGCTCTGTTCTTTCTAAAACGGTTGTTATGAAGGGCCAATGAGATACTAGGTATAAAGTGCTTAGAACAATGCCTGGCACAGGGTAGGCACTACTTGGGTAAGCTATTACTATTGTTGTATTATTATTTTTGTTATCTTGATGATAAAGCATGCAGAAACAATCCTGACAACCAAGGCCAGATAAAATAAAGAGCAACTTGAAAAAGATTTCTGATGATATCATTAATTATAACATGAAGAAATCCATTCCCTAGGGAAGCAATTGATATCTTGATCAGTTCTTAAGTTAATATATTGTTTGCTTTTTCAGTTCAACCATTAAATAACTACAGCGAACCAGAATAAATTAGAGAGCAGTGTCTGAAATGTGATTTGTACTCCTGAAAAGCTTTTATTCTAGGTGGATATAAGGCTATAACTGTCTCCAAAGTTCTCTGTAGCATTCATAGTGTCAAGGTTTTGGAAATCATGTTTTTTTTGTGGGATGGTAGGGAGAGGGGTTGCTGATTTCTCTTAGCTAGAAATATTCCATTGGCTTAGACAGCTGATTTAATGGAGATACCTAGACCAAGTAGTCCCTGGTGGTGCAAAGGGTTAAAGTGTTCAGATGGTAACCCAAAGGTTAGAGGTTCAATTCCATATAGAATTTCCTTGGAAGAAAGGCCTGTCAACCTACTTCCAAAAAATCAGTCATTGAAAACCCCATGTAGCACAGTTATACTCTGACACACATGGGAGTTGCCATGAATTGAAGCTGACTCAATGGCAATTGGCAACTGGTTAACCTAGACCAAGGCCTTCATAAAATAGGTATCAATAAATTTGGGGGACGATCTTAGAGTACAGAAGATCCAAATCTATTTAAGAGATGAAATAACCATTTTCTCTTGCTACTTTCTTTTTGTCTCAGGACTGCTTCATCCTGATTGCCACTGTAAGTCTGCTATACATGCCCAGAGCCTTAGGAATACTTTCCTTTTATGCTGGCCCAAGAAAAAAAAATCTGAGGGTGTGAGATGAATGCTCTGGTATGTATTTATTGGGGGGATACACACTTTTAATTCTGGCTTTAAATTCCACAGTTTGAAACAGAGTTTGTGGGCAAGGGACAGGTGAATTTCCAAAAAAGATCTCAGAAGGTGGACTTTTAGAATCCTTCAAGGTGGGGATAAAAGGGGGACCTTTTAAATAAACCAAGTGCCCACAATGGCTTTATTACCACACTGCTACTTCACACGGCCGATTACACGAAGGCCTGGAGACTAATTTCAGCAACAGCCACAGTTTACTAGCTCTAGTGGGCCTCAGATGAATAGTTTCTTGTAAAATCCGTGGCAGCTTTATCCGAGCAGAGCACAAATAAATCAGCTCTTATTATTCCACATTCATTTAATCCTGGAACATTAGACAGTAAGACCTTTCTGCAGCCTAATAAACAGCAGCAGCAGCAGTTTTTCTTTATGAGAGTAGTTGTTCATCCTGAATTAGAGGCAGCATTAGGCGGCGGCAGAAACTTTTGCTGGATGATTTAAAGATATATAATATGAGACCATAATAGTGTACGAAAACTGTACCCCTGTGTATAAATACAGCAGGGTCATAATTTCGCTGTACGCGGATTACTTTAGAACACGTGGCTTATTTTATCTCTTTCTTGAGAGAGTTTCCTTTGTTGCAGGTGAGGTTGTTATTCTGTCTCTCTTGACGAGACTTGAGTGTCCTTTTATTTCACTTAGGAGTTGGATAGACATTGAAGTCAGATTCTCCTCATTTCTGTTTATCCAGATGGAAGTAAACCAATTTCCAATCGGGTAGAGAGAGGACCAAGAGAGGAATGTCTGAAATGTGCACCTAGCTATTTCAGTTGGCTGAGCTGTTGCTGAAATCAAAATCTTAGCTTGAACCCACGTAGAATATTTTTACCCTGGTTTAAGCCCAGGTCACAGGTTTTCTGCTGTAATGTCACTACGTATATGAAGAACACGACTGGACTCACATTGTTACTGATGACCTGGCTCAGTGAGACATTTAAAAATAAACCTTCGACATATAAAATATGGCTTATTTCACTGGTGTTCGGGGGTTCTACACAGACATGACTGTTTTTGTTCATCCACAATATAAATAAATAAAAACTCAGTCCGATGATTTAGCTCCTTATGCTTTTTTCCAGTTGCTGTGGAGTCGACTCCAACTCATGTCGACCCTGTGAGCGTCAGAGTAGAATTGTGCTCCATAGGGTTTTCAGGGGCTGATTTTTCAGAAGCAGATCACCAGCCTTTCTTCTCAAGTACCTCAAGGTTGACTCAAACTGCCAGCCTTCCGGTTAGCAGCTGAACACTAACCATTGTACCATCGCTCTTAGATGACTGAAAATACAGACCACGTCATAATTAAAATTCCAAACTTGATTTCTTTCCCTGCTCTTTCTCCTCCCAGCTTACTTCCTGTGGTTTTTAACCCTTCTGGCTTTTGAGTAGGGGGCCCTGGTGGTTGCAATGGTTAAGCACTGGGCTGCTTACCCAAAGGTTGGCAGTTCAAACACACCAGCCGCTCCACAGGAGACAGACATGGCAGCCTACTTCCGTAAACATTTTAGCATTTGGAAACTCTAGGGGGCAGTTCTATTCTGTCCTATAGGGTCACTACAAGTCAGAATCAACTTGATGACAACAGGTTTTTGGCTTGGGGCTGGGCGGGGGTGGTGGTGTTGAATGACAGGAAGGAGGAGACTTAGGGAAGCCAGAAAGTTCTTGCTTGACTGGTACTCTTGGAATACTACTTTGTACTCTCAGGCTGTCATCAAAGCTCTTTCTCATGGGAGCTTTCATGAGCATTTTGGGAGCATGCTCTTCCCCGTTGCTGGGGCATACTACCACTATTCCATAGATCTATCTTTATTCTTTTTGGTTGATTGTTCCTTCACTAACCCTTAGAAATCCTTTAGCTTCCATCTCCTGAGATTTTCTTTAGGCAGCCCTCTGAACTGAGTCTAAGAAGATCCAACACAACTGTAGTTCGTTTATGGGCCGCATTTGGTCCGCGAGAAAATCTCCTGTTTTCTCTGCCTTTAATAAGCTCTGAAAGTCAGGCTGCTCCCTAACCCAACATTCACTTTTTGTGTTCACTTGTCACAGCTAGCCCTTCCACCTTTCATCCTTCATATCTCTTAGTCAAGAGTTACACTTGAGCTCACTGTGCCGCCTTTAGTGTAGGAAGTACCAATCAAGCTCTGGGCACGACCCTGACTTTTCTATACTCTCTTTATGGGTGAGGGGTTCAAGAATCATCCAGTAGGTCCTCAGTCATCTCCTCAATGCACAACCTCACAACTCAGGTTGACATCTGCTATTATTGCCACACTTGAGGTAAAATTGAGGCTTGGAGACCACTCAGTGTTCTGTTAGTTAGATCAAGTCACATGTTTGCAAATGGTCATGCTTCTTCTTCAGCATTGTGTGTTCCCACCTGACCTTAGTCTTCACTGGACATTTTTTTTTAAAATTGTGTTTTAGATGAAGATTTACAGAGCAAATTAGTTTCTCGTTAAACAATTAATACACATATTATTTTGTGACATTGATTACCAACCCCATGTTATATCATCACTCTCTCCTTCTCAACCTTGAGTTCTCCATTACTAGCTTTCCTATCCCCGCCTGGCTTCTCATCCTTGCCCCTGGGCTGGTGTGTCCCTTTAGTCTTGTTTTGTTTTATGGGCCTGTCTGATCTTTGACTGAAGGATGAACCTCAGGAGTGACTTCAGTACTGAGTTAAAAGGGTGTCCAGGGGCCATGCTCTCAGTGGTTCTCCAGTCTGTCAGACCAGTAAGCCTGGTCTTTTTTTGTGAGTTAGAATTTTGTTCTACATTTTTCTTCAGTTCTGTCCAGAACCCTCTATTCTGGTCCCTGACAGAGCAGTCGGTGGTGGTAGCCAGGCATCATCTAGTTGTGCTGGACTCAGCCTGGTGGAGACTGTGGTATTTGTGATCCATTAGTCCTTCGGACTAGTCTTTCCCTTGCATCTTTGGCTTTCTTCATTCTGTCCTTCTTCAGATGGGGTGATACCAGTGGAGTATCTTGGATGGCTATTCGCAGGCTTTTAAGACCCCAAGATACTACTCATCAAAGTAGGATGTAGAACATTTTCTTTATAAACTGTGTTGTGCCATTTGAGCTGTATGTTCCCTGAGACCATGGTCCTGCACCTTCAGCCCAGTAATTTCTTACCTCAGGGAGTCTGGGTGTGTCTATGGAGCTTCCATGACCTTGCCTTGTACAAGTTGTGCTGGCTTCCTCAGTATTGTGTACTGTCTTGCCCTTCACCAAAATTACCACTTACCTATTGTCTATTTATTCACTGGGCACTTTATTGTTAATTTTGAATCTGTATATTCACCTTGCTTTGGGTGAAAAGAATGAGATGCATGAATGAATGCTTTTTCATTCTTGTACCAAATTTATTGGTACAAGATATTACACAGCATTGGCACATTTTCATTTTGCTGCCATATAGCTGAAAACAAGAAACAAATATTATATAAGCCTTATTTTATGGGTTAATTGTCTGCGTGAGCTTTAATTTTGGAATCTGTATAACTTCTGGTATGAATCTGCACGAGTCTTTTAATGAAAATTATAGCTTTCATACATATCTGTAGTTGTGGGGTAGGGGAAACAGAATATAAAGAAATGAGACAGTAATTGGTAGAAGAAAAAAAAAAATCTTTTTGTTAAGTACCTAACTAAAATTCCCAAAGGCTTTGTACCTAGGGACTAGAATGTACATTTTTTACAACGGCAGGCATTTTCCTACAGAATTTTCAAATCTGGAGAAGTTTAGAGATGATCTTGCAGAACCCCTTTATCTTACATTATCCCAGAAAAAAGATTTAAAAAGTTAATGTGGCGTAGTGGTTAAGAGCTATGGCTGCTAACCAAAAGGTCGGCAGTTCAAATCCACCAGGTCCTCTCTGGAAATCCTATTGAAAATCCTATGGGGCAGTTCTGCTCTGTCTTGTACAGTCGCTATGAGTCGGAATCTACTTGATGGCAACAGGTAGGCAGGGTAGTTGCAAAATTCTCAATTCTATAAAGCTGAGTCACAAATTTTAAGTCATTTTCCCGAGATTACTCAGCTCCATTATGTCAAGCTTTCTTCTTTGTTGGAGCTAAAACTGGAAAGAATTTTTTTTCAATATTCATTTCAAGATCCTTTGTTCCCATAGAGCCTAGAAAAAAATGGATTTGTTCTTGGGCATTTCCACACCACTTATGTCACCCATGCCTGTCACAGCCTACCATGGTAAGAGAGTGTGCAGGGTGGGTGATGGTGATGGGGTGGAGGTAGTACAGGTAACTGACATGGCAATAGCCAAAGATCATAAATGTTCTTTAAATTAGTAAATTAATTTCTACTGAGGAGCTCCCCAAGGGTCTACCTTCAAAACCAAAACAAAAAACTTAAGTAGCAAATACAATTTATGAAAAGGTTGATAGGAAATCTTTCCATCTGCAACTAAACCGTATACAGTTTTCCTATATTATTACAGATTGCCCTAAAGACTACAGGATGCAGCCTTGACTTGTCAGACTCTGAAATAAATCAGTTCATTTGCTATTTCCCAGACAGTCCTAGAACCTTAGAAGACTTCACCTCCATGTTCCAGGTATATGTGCAGGGACAAAGTCCTTTGTTGGATACATGGTTTGCAAATATTTTCTCTCCCTCTGTATCTTGTCATTTCACTCTCTTAACAAGCTCTTTTATGGAACAAAAGTTTTTAATTTTGATGGAATCCATTGATCAGCTTTTCCTTTTATAGAGTATCAAGTCTAAGAACTCTGCCTAGTCCTAGATCCCAAAGATTTTCTTCTATGTTCTTTTTCTAAAAGTTTCATGGTCTTACATTTTACATTTAAGTCTGTGATCCATATAGGGTTAATCTTTGTGTAAGGTAGGAGACTTAGGTTGAGGTTCACTTTTTTGCCTGTGAATGTCCATTTGCCCGAGCATCATTCAGCAAAACCACAGAATTGCTTTTGCCCCTTTGTGAAAAATCTGTTGGGCATATTTGTGTGGATATATTTCTGGGTTTTATGTTTTTCTTCATTGATCTATGTGTCTATTTTTCTGCATTTCCACAGTCTTGGTTACTGTAGCTATATAGTAAGTCTTGAAATCAAGTAGACTGACTCCTCCCACTTTATTGCTCTTTTTCAAAATTGTTTTAGTTATTCTAGTTTCTTTGCCTATAAATTTTAGAATGTATATAATACTGTATATCATAGTGATAAAATTCCCAACTGATCATAGGGCTGGCCCAGGACTTGTGTACGTGTATATATGTATATATATATATGTGTGTGTGTATATATATATATATACTGAGCAATGAATAAGGAAGACAGAAGAAGAGTCGATACCTTTGAATTGTGGTGTTGGCAAAGAACATTGAATGTACCATGGACTGCCAAAAGAACAAACAAATCTGTCTTGGAAGAAGTACAACCAGAATGCTCCTTAGAAGCAAAGATGGCAAGACTATGTCTTACATACTTTGAACATGTTGTCAGGAGGGATCAGTTCCTGGAGAAGGACATCATGCTTGGTAAAGTACAGGGTCAGCAAAAAAGAGGAAGGCCTTTAATGAGATGGACTGACACAGTGGCTGCAACAATGGGCTCAAGCATAACAACGATTGTGGGCATGGTGCAGGACTGGGCAGTGTTCTGTTGTACATAGAGTCACCATGAGTCGGAACTGACTCGATTGCACCTAACAACAACAACAATATATATACAGATATACATAATATATATTTGTACCAATATATGTATAATATAAAAATATATATATGTGCCTGTGTGTGTGTATATATATAGAATATACTGGTATGTATGTATGTGTGTGTGTGTGTATGTGTGTGTACATATTTTTTTTTATATATATATACACACATACTGGTGCGCACACACACACACACACACATATATATATATATGTATATACCAGTCCTCGGCCAGCCCTATGATCAATTGGGAATTGTACCATTGTGATCCATAGGATTTTCATTGGCTGATTTTTGATTTTCGGAAGTAGATTGCCAGGCCTTTATATATATTTATCTATACATCCGAAATACCTTGCTGGGTTTTTGGAGAGAGTTGACATCTTTTTATCATGTTGATTCTTCTTATTCATAAGCATGGTATTTCTCTCCATTTATTTAGGCCCTCTTTGATTTCTTTCATTAGCATTGTGTAGTTTTCAGCATACAAGTACTGTACATGTTTTGTTAGATTTACACCTAATTTTTTTTTTTGAGTGATTATAAATGGTATTGCATTTTAAATTTCAGTGTCCATTTGTTCATCACTAGTATAGAAAGAAACTCTGGCGGTGTAGTGGTTGAGAGCTATGTCTGCTAACCGAGAGGTCAGTAGTTCGAATCTACCAGGCGCTCCTCGGAAGCCCTATGGAGCAGTTCTGTTCTGTCCTGTAGGGCCACTATGAGTTGGAACTGACTCGACGGCAACGGGTTTAGTATATAGAAATACTGTGGATTATTGTATGTTTATTTTGTATTCTGAGACCTTGCTGAACTAGGTTTGTTTGTAGAGTCCTTGAGATTTTCTACAATCATGTCATCTGCAAGCAGGAACAGTTTTACCTCTTCCTTTCTAATCTCTATTATTTTTATTTCCTTTTCTTGCCTTATTGCTCTGACTAGAACTACCATCAGTATGTTAAATACGAGTTTTGAGAGTGAAGATGCCTACCTTGTTCCTGATTTTAGGGGGAAAGCATTCAGTCTTTCACTATCAAGCATAATCTTAAGTGTAGATTTTTTAATTAAATTGAGGAAATTTTCTTCTATTCCTGTTTCTCTGGGAGTTTTTACCATGAATCATCATTGAATTTTGTCAAATGCATTTTCAGCATTGATTGATAAAATCATGTGGTTTTTCTTTTTTAGCCTGTTAATGTGGTATGTTACATTCGTTGATTTTCACATATTGAGGCAGCTTTGCCTCCTTTGAATAATCCACATTTGGTCATTGTATAAAATCCTTTTTTCATATTGCTGAATTTTATTGGATAATATTTTATTAAAGATTTTCATCTATACTCATGAAAGATTTTGATCTGTAACTCTCTTTTTTTGTGCCATCTTTTTCCGGTTTTGGTATCAGGATAATATTAGCTTCATAAAATGAACTGGCAAGTGTTCTCCCTCTTCTAGTTTATGGAAGACCTTGTGTAGAATCAGTGTTCATTCTTCTCCAAATGTTTGGCCAATTTCTTCAGTGACATTATCTGGGTTTGGAGATAAATCTTCTATAAATGTTGATTAGATCCTTGCTAATTTTCCATCTAGTCACTCTATCAATTACTGAGAGAGACATGTTGAAGTCTCCAACTATAATTGTGGATATGTTTATTTCTTCTTTCATTTCTATCAATTTTTGCTTCACATATTTCGAAGCTATTGTTTGGTGTCTGCACATTTATCATTGCTATGTCTTCTTGGATGGTTTGACCTTTTTATTATTACACAATTTCCTTCTCCATTTCTGGTCAGTTTGTTTTGCTGTGGTGGCTTACATGTTGCTGTGATACTGGAAGCTTTGGCACTGGTATTTCAAATACCAAGACTAAGATAGACTAGGAAGAAGGACCTGGCAGCCTACTTCAGAAAAAAATTGGCCAGTGAAAACCTTATGAATAGAAACAGAACATTGTCTGGTATTTCTAGTTATTATAAAATCTAGTTTATCTGAAACCACTCCTTCTTTCCTTTGATTAATGTTTGCATGATATGTCTTTTTATATTCTTTTACTTTCAACCTGATTATATTATTATATTCTCTATGGGGCAGTTCTACTCTGTCCTATAGATTGCTATGAGCCAGAATCAACTTGATGGTGACAGGTTTGGTTTTTTGGTTTATATTATTATATTAAAAGTGATTATAATAATATTATATTATTATATTAAAAGGTTTGGTTTTTTGGTTTATATTATTATATTAAAAGTGAGTTTCTTGTAGATAGCATACAGTTGGGTTATGTTTTTTTAATCCATTCTGGTCAGCTGCTATGTTTAGACCATTTACATTTTATGTAATTATTGATGTTAAGGTTTAAATGTGCCATTTAATTTCTTTTCTGTTTGTTTTTCTCTATTTTTTGTTTCTCTGTTTTCTTTTTTCTGCCTTCCTGTGGTTTCCATGAACATTTTTTAGAATTCTGTTTTGATTTATCTATAGTGTGTTTGAGTGTACCTTTTTTGTATACCTTTTTTAGCGGTTGCTCTAGGTGGTACATTATCTATACATAAATTATTCCAGTCCACAGTTTTTTTTACTGGTGTCATCATTTTACTGGTTCAAATTAAGTACAGAAACCTTACCTCCCTTTACATCCCTTAACCTCCCCTATTTGCAATATCGTTTCTTAAATAGTTGCTCTACACACATTTAGAACTACCTCAGACAATGTTATAATTTTTCTTCAACCATCAAAGATACTTTAGAAACTCAAGAAGGAAGGAAAGCCTGTTACATCCACCTATAATTTTTGCTCCTTCTTTTTCTTCCTTCCTGACATTCCAATATTCCTTCTTTTATTGTTTCATTTCTGTCTAGAGAACTCCCTTTAGCCATTCTTTTAGGTTAAGTTCCCTGATGACAGATTCTCTTATTTTCCTTCACTTAACAATGTCTTGATTTCCCCTTCACTGAAGAATACGAATTTCACTGGATATAAAATTCTGGGTTAATGGCTCTTTTCTGTCCCACCCATAAAAACCCACTTGAAAAATATTGTGTCACCCTATTCCAGCGTCTATGGTTTCTGATGTCATTCCAAGTGTTTTCCTCTGTGGGTAAGGTGGTGCATTTCTCTGGCTGATTTCAAGACTTTGTCTTCATTTTCACAAGTTTAATTATGATGGGTTTTGACATGACTTTCTTTGGGTTTATCCTCTTTGGGATCACCCAGAGTCTTGAATCTGTAGGTTTATGTTTCTTGTCAAATTTGGGAACTTTTAAGTCATTATTTATTTGAGTACCTTTTCAATCCCACTCTCTTTCTTCTTTCCTTCAGGGATTTCAATGACATGAATGTTAGATCTTTTATAATAGTCCAACAAGTCCCTGAGGCTCTATTCATTTTTTCCCCAGTCTGTTTTCTTTCTGTTGTTCAGATGGGATCATTTCTTTTTTTCTATTTTCCAGTTCACTGATTCTTTCCTCTATGCCCTCCATCCTGCTCTTTATCACTTCCACTGAGTTTTTATTTTGGCTATTGAATATTTCACTTTTAAAATTTCTATTTATTCTCTTTTATATGTTATACTTCTTTGCTGAAACTTTGTTTTCTTTGCTTAGGCTTATAATGTCTTGGGTTTTTAGTTGTGGGAGGTATAAAAAAATGTGTGCCTACTCTGTATTATCAGAAATGAGCATTCCCAAAATTCTGGTGAACATTTTTATTTTCACCTTCCTGTAAGAGTCAGCAGCTCAAATCCACTAGGTCCTCCTTGGAAACTCTATGGGGAGTTCTACTCTTTCCTACAGGGTCGCTATGAGTCGGAATCAACTTGATGGCAATGGGTTTGGTTTTTGGTTTGGTAGTGGTTAAGAGCTACAACTGCTAACAAAAACGTCAGCAGTTCAAAGCCACCAGCCACTCCTTGGAAACCCTGTGGGGTAGTTCTACTCTATTTTATAGGGTTACTATGAGATGGAATCAACTTGACAGCAATGGGTTTGGTTTTTTTTTTCAATCATTAATATAGACTCTTGAACTTAATTTTTGGATGAAACTTTTTCAATGACACTCTTTTATTTTGAAAGTTCAATATTTTCAGGTGGCAGAACAAGACTTCCTTGGAATAGTATTAGGAGTCTTCTGATATACCACCTTAAACTTTCTTATTCTGTAAAAGAGATACCTCTTGATTAAAACCACTGATGAATGGAGGCATTTATGTAATTAGACCACTATTTTGGCTAATCTAACACTCTGAAATTAAATCTTGAAATGTATTCTAAAATTTTTTCATCAGTATACTTGTTATATTAGTTTCAAACTCATGAATTCCTAAAGTTTTAAGAAACCTCTAGCAGTCATCTAACTGGATTTCCCACTTCTTTCCCATGCTTAGCAGGTGAAGATCTCTGTATATTTATGCACTTCACTAGGCAGGCACACAGAGTAACCAAGGAGATATACAAGCCAGAGTGGTGAGGTGGGGATGCAGGCAAGTTGGGCTCGAATAAAGCATATGCAGGGATAATCTACACATGGATAATGACGATTTAAATTTAATAGTTGTAGATGTGATTTATAATGCTTTATATGCCTTGACTATTTTGCTATTAAATTATTTGCATATTGTAAAATGATTTGATGGCTGGTGGGCTGAGTATATTGTAACTCTATTCCCCGATGTCCACTTTATTCACATTTTTAATACCCATATTTGAGAGAAATTGAACATAAAATTTATTACATACAAATAACTGGCATGTTATATGACTAAATATATGACTTATTGGAGGGGATTCTTCCAACAGTGATGAAGAACTATGGATTTTAATGTAATAGTGATACAGTATTAGTCTCGTTTGTTTATGTGACCTAAACCTGTTGCTTTCGGGTCGATTCTGACTCACAGTGGCCCTACAGGACAGAGCAGAACTGCCCCATAGAGTTTCCAAGGAGTACCTGGTAGACTCAAACTGCTGACTTTTTGGTTAGCAGTCGTAGCACTTAACCACTATGTCACCAGGGCTTCCTAAGGTGATCAAAAATGGCAGACTAGGATTATTACATATAACTCATTAACTATTAAGGCATCTTTGTTGCCAGGTCTGAAAAAAATACCTTCCTCTGAACTGACATAAACCATTACATCTGCTTAAATGCTCTATATTAAAATTTAGCACTGAAGTCCAAGACATAGATAATATTCTCTGCTTTGATTCCATGTAAGTCAGATCAGGAATCCTGCAATTAAGACTTATTTACATGAAGGCTCCACAGTGTTAATCATTAAACTTTTCACAATTCTTCTCATAATATATTTTGTGATGGGTGGGCTTGTCTCAATGTCCAAAGATGGAAATAGGCAAAAATATTATTAATGATACATGAGATTAAATTGTTGTTAGGGTGACCATACTTCATTAGTTCATTGGGGACAGTTCCAGTTTATAACTGTTGTCCCGTATAATTATTAATAGTGCCCCTTTCACTCTCAAAGTGTGCTAGTTTTGACAGTAAATTAAATGGTCATCCTAGTTATTATGCTTAGTGTTTTTTTTCTTTTTTTGTCCATGCCAATCACAGATCCCAGGAAAAACATCCAACATTTGGATAATGAGAATTATAATGAGCTTCTGATGTGCACCACGAGATGCAAAAAAAAGAAAAAAAAAAAGGTCCAGTCTGATTGCCTGGCTGAGATAAGAAATGAGAAAGCAGTTTTCATTTATATCAAAAGAGTTCCTAGGATCCGTCCTTCCTATTCTTCTGGATGAAATAGGACACTGGATAACTGGATAATACCGGAGTTTATTTACAACAGATATTCTTAATCTTTTTTTTTTTTTTTTTATGCTCTGGTACTGATTCTTTTGAGAGTCTGGGAAGTCCATGGATCCCTTTTCAGAGTAGTATTTTAAATACATAAAAAACATAGGATTTCAAAGAAATCAATTGTATTGGCATGTCATTATGCATGTTAAAATCTGTCCTATATGTCCTTTTTAAAAAATGCATTAAGTAATGAGATTAAGTAACAGGTTTGATGACAGCAACAATTTTAGGAAATGCTAAACATACATTATGTTTTGAGGTAGCTGCAACAATGATAAGATGATGTGAAAATACCTGTGACTACTGTTGGTGACAAAGTCATAGGAACTGCCAATGCTAGTGTGCTCTTCGGCCTCCATCCACAGCTCAACGAAATGCTACGGTATTGTTAGAGGGTTTGAAAACGAAGATGTTACACTTTTCACAAAAATGCTCAAACCCTCTGAATTAAAACAAAGGACTTCTTGGGGGAGTTTATAGACCCCAGGTAAGTATTCTTGGTCTAAAATAATTTGAAGAAGGGAGATTATCTTTCAAACATTTAAACTACTGGGGCAGCAAAACAGCCCAAATAAAGTAGAAAAATGCTCCTTGATGATGTAAATAAACTCAAATACTGCTATAAAAAAATCTTCCCTTTATGTGCATTCGAATTAAAAAATTTTTGCTTTCCTACTGAATACGTTACAAATTATGTAGAATGTCCTTCCGATTTTATATTAAACTATGCTGGCATCAGAAGAAAATATATGAAACCATCTGCTTTCCGTTTGAGTCCACAATACCATCCTCTTCATTCAGAGCTCATTAGATCCACAAGCTTGAGAGACTCTACTTTCACATGGTAACAGGTTACATCATTCTGTCAATCATCTGGTCATTGATGCGATCACTGGCTCATAGATGTTTGTTTGTAACTTGATGTGTTTTTTTCCCTTTCACAGGGTCAACCTTATCCCCAGAGTAAATAATAGCCATACTGCCCAGTGCTGCAGTATATTCTCGAGATTCTGGAGAACTAGAAGTCGCAAGCATGGATATTCCATTTTACTAACAGAGGCCAATCCAGACTTCACACTTGGGGTTTGAATGTGGATTAAAAACATTAAGCAAAACATCTGGAGGATTGAAAAGTGAAGTCTAAGGCAGGAATCTGGTGGTAGGCTCTAAGCTTGATATCATTTGCGGCTAGAGGGCTCATCATTTGTCAGTCCCCAAGACATGGTCCAAGGTCCACTGTGCATAAAGGTATCATTTCAAGGCAAATGTGTACAGTCCATTCTTACCACTTGTTGTGTGTTCTAAACCATCGTTAGCAGGTTCATTTTCTTGTTCTTAAATCTGGAGTGTACTCCCTAATGGGACAGCTGATGTTGGCTGGTTTCAGCAAAATAAATGAAACATAACCTGGCTTCATTCTTACTTGCCTCCTTGTTTCCTGGTCTGGTCTGTTTCTGGGTTTGATCATAAGCCTGATGCCCTTCTAGATAGAGAAGGAACCTGGGAGAAGCCTGGCAGGCAGGAACTCTGCAACTGTGTAACCTTTTAGATAAATCACCTGTGCTCACCCTCCAACAGAAACAAGAATCCCCTGGGTTCTCTGGGTCCCCTAGCTTGGCCTGGAGGTCAGGACACATCTATGAATTATATTGTATGTGGACTTCTCTTGCAGGCCTAGACTGCTGTCTCCAAGGAAGAAGGAAAGAATGTCAAGATCATTCCAGTCATTTTGGGCCTGAGAATGTGAAAATATGTGAATACAAGAGGGGTACAAAAGGCTCACAGTTAAATCATTATGACCCACGTCTATCATGTTACTCAGGTCCTTTTTCAGTTTCTCTAAAAGCTTTACTGGACTGTTTCTCCCAATATCACATGCATCAAAAAAAAAAAAAAAAAAAAGACAGGAATGAGCATCAGAAAAGCGTTTAACATAAGATGTTTCTCCCATAAATAAAAAGGCAGGCAAATCGCCTTGCATGTTCCGCAGTGACAGGAGACTTTGCTTCCAGAGGCAGGGGCAGCAGACCGGAGAGAGGCTGCAGGCATTACAAGGTCAGAAAGTGTCGGGGTGGGGGGTGGGGGAGGTGGGGGGGCGACGAGGCCAGGTGCTTATTCTGCAGGTGCTGCAGCGGCGGGAGGGGGCGCTGTGGGGAGGGAGGGGGCGGCTGCGGCGAGGAAAAAGAAGCCAATTAGTGATGAGGGCAGCTCTGGAAGAAAGCGGAGGGAGGGTTAATAGCAATTCCAGGTCGCCGATAAATTTCAGTTCATCATTGTTGATTTGGGGCTAAAACCTTCCTTCCAGCCAGGCAGGCAGGCAGAGGTGAATTTATCAGATGTGATTTTTATCAGGGTCTCACCATTGGAGGTGGCGGGCAGTCACCGCGGGACTCCCAGCGCCTGTGATTGGCTCTGACACGTCCGCCCGAAAGGGCTCTTATTCCAAGAACGATCTTCTTTTTTAGAAGGTATTGAGTTGGGGCTGATTTTGATAGCCAGTTGCAGTCAAGAATCATAAAGTTATTGCACATTTAAAACTGTCGGTATGAGAATCCTTCTCTCCTTTTCTCTCGCTCATCATTTCACAGGGCTGCAAGGTTACAGAAAGGTCTAATCAATTGTCAAACTCGCCTTTATCACTGAGAAGGTGGTAAGGAAAAAAAAATCCTAACCGCCCTACTGTAGGGGGTTCTTTGACTACACAGCACCCTTTTCCACATACAATGCTGCTGTGATTAATGTCCTCCCACCTCAGACCTTGTTAAAACCTGTTCTTTCAAGCAGCCTGGTGCAGTGCAGAGAGAGTGGGGCCGAGGTTGCATAAATCAACGTGTTCTCACAGCCCCCAGGATATCCATTATAGATGCCAGCTGGATGGCTGGAAGATAGAGAAAAATGAATATTGTATCCTGTGGCCTTTTGCCTCTAATGACCACTTTTCAACATTTTTGAAGGCATGATTAAATTTTGATAACTGGGGAAGTCACTCCGAGCGGGCTGAAATAGAGATAAATTGACGGAGGGTCTGACATCTCAGCAGAGAGCAGGCAACTAATTAGTGTGTGAAGCGCACTCTGAAAGAGATGTAAAAGGGAGGTAGGTTTAATCAGAGAAGCTGCTGAGGTACCAGAATAAAGTCGGGGATAATTGCGGCCTAGGTAGAAATCACAGGCTCAATGAGCTGCTTCTGCTGTCTGCTTGATTGGCAGCCGCTGACCCAGTGGCTGGCACCCTTGAACCCTTACAACAGGAAAAGCCTTGTCAAAGCAATTTGCTTGCAGCTCTCCGTGACCAGTTATTGCAGCCTCCGAGCTGGGACACCCAACTGGAAAGGACAGGCTGCTCCAGTGGCTGGCTGGGAGCTGGGCGGAACAACCTCATTATTTCTGATGACTTTACTTTTGAACCTGGTGGCCCTTTCATGCCCCCTAACCCTCCATAGGCCACTCACACATAGACGTGCTCCTGGGACAGCTTTGGAAAAGATACAGTGTCAGAGCCATTGGCTGTTCATTTGGGGAGCAGGGACGAGAGGTGAGGCATCAGGGGATGAATGGGAATTCGGGGCAAAGAGAGTGCCAGCGGCCTCAGAGGAGAAACCACAATTGGATCTGTAGCCCTGGGGCTTGGCTTTCCCTAGCGTTTTCATGCCACAAGGCAGGCTAGGCAAAAGGTTTCCACCTTCTCCTTGGATGTGCCTGAGGGAAGCTCAGAGGCAGCCTGTTAAACACCGCTGCCCCCAGTCTTGTCATGACTGGCTGGAAGATGCCCCTGGAATACACTTGTGCTCATTCCACCTTGTTCTGGTAACCATGTACGGCTTTGTTTATTGCTAGCAGGGAGTTTTCTGACTTAAATTTGTGTTTAGGGAGATAACCATTTTCTTTCCCCAAAGCTGCGTTAGTAACTAAGACATGACTTCTTTATTATATTGTTTTAGTGGAAAAAAGAGGCCAGATAAGACAGGACCCAGATTGCAGACAGATGAGTGAGAAACAGCAAGAGAACTAACTGGTATACAGGCTTTCTTCTTTTAAAGAGGGTCAGTTAGCATTTTTCTGTCTTCATATTACTAGTGTCACTGGAGCTTACTAATTTCTTGTTTGAAACCTATCAGTTACCTGGATCTGGAATTATGCCAAAACCAGGGCACCTAAACAAATAATTTCTTTTCTAAGGACCAGCACAAAGTTGGTTTCTATGAGGCAAAAGTTGAAGATGTCCCAAATGGCCAATTTTCCAAGCTGCTGTCACTCCCTCATCTCTAACGTCAACTGTTCCCTCTCCCGTCAGTATTCTCCCTCCTATCTTTGGGTTCCGTAATTCCCTGAAATGTCTCACAGAACTCATACACCCCATATGAAGGAAATGGCTCATATGGTTGTGGAAGACAGCAAGTCCCAAATTCGTGAGTCAGGCTTAGGCTTCTCCAGACCCACATGACTGCAGGAGCTGACAAATCCCAATCAGCAGTTCAGACCACAGGCTGCTGGCTCACAAGGCTGTGGAAGCTAGTGAATCAGGTCATACCATAGGCTGCCAGCCCAAGGGGCTGTGGAGGCTGGCAAATCCCAGAATTGGCAGGCCAGACAGCAGGCCTCTGGGGAGGTCAATTGAGTGTGAACTGGACATGGGATCCAGATGAGAGGGAGCCTCTCCAGGACACACACATATAACTTAGATGTAGACCACACCCCAGGGCAACTTTGGTAAGGGTGGGGCTTGAGTCACACTCTCCTGCAATGACCCAAGACGCAACTTATACCAATCCTGCCTCATCAACATGTAGAGGTCAGGACCCACAGCACATAAAATGGACGACACCCACACTGTACTGGGAATCATGGCCTAGCCAAGTTGTCATATAACCCCAACCATCACAGATTCCATATACCTTATTTGCAGAGTCTCACTTAAATCATTGTGTGCGAGTCACAAAGACCATGACAAGAAGGGCCATATTAAGTAATATACTGCGCTACATACCTGATATGATTTATGTTAGTAGTGACCATTATGGTTGTAGAGATGCCTACCGCTACAGCTTTCTTTTTTTTTTCCCTCAATATGGCATTTTCTTCTCCACATAAAAATGAGGCCTGGTTGTTACTCAGGGGACCTAATTATATGCTTCGAACGTGCTTATTCTATTTTTGTTATGTGGCTTGGCCAATGGTAGCAACTATGGCTTGTGTCACGTGTGGCTACCTCTTTGGTGAAAATACATGGCCTCAACTTGTTTCTCATTTCCTACTTCATATCCTAGGATTTTAGATGTGGAAAGTGTTTCATTCTAGTTTATGGAATCCTCCTCCCCAGTCCTGCTCTCCTTGGAGACTGCCTGCTCTAAGTGAAGGCTAGGGAATATTTCCAGTTATTTGGATTAAGGGTTCCTTAGGAAGTTGCAAGGTTAGGGGCCACATGTTCTATCCAAAATGTCAACTCACTTTAGCTGGCTCCATTCCTAGGAGATGGGGCACCTGGCATTATTAACATAGTACTGCCATTGCTCAAAGCAACAGCATGGCGATTTACTCTTTCTTCCTTCCTTTTGCACTTCTTCAGTGGGAAGTGTCGTGAAGAATGAGAGGGAAAAACAAAAGATGAAAGTATCCGGACTGAAGACTCCCAGAGAAATAATTGCAATATACTGTTATAAATAAGGTAGGGAGAGCACCCAGGGATGTGGTGGGAACACAGAAGAAGGAGCCTGAATTCTGCCTCAGTAACTGAGGAGTGTTTCACAGAAAACTGTCCCTGAAGAATGACTGGGAGTTTACCAGGTGAAGATGAAATGGAGGGGATTCTGGGCAGAAGAAAGAGTATGTGCGATCTCAAGAGGGCACCACGTGTTCAGTGAGCACTTGGCCATGGCTGGAACATCATGGGGAACACCAGATTAGGAAAGGTCTTGGGTGAGGTATAGACCATGTCTGCATCCTTTTTACCATCAAAACCTGTGAATACCTGGCACAGAGTAGGTATTCAATACATATTTATTTAATAAATGTATAAATGAGCAAACGAATGAAGAAACCGGACATTAATAGGAAACCATATAATCAGATCTTTTAAAACAAGGCATACAACACGTGGATAATGTGAAAAGTGTTTTAGAGAGGGGAAAAGACTAATGGCAAAGAGATTGGGTAAAATAGACCAGGAAAAGGAAGATGGTAATGACTGAAGCAAGGAAGTTCCCCCAGGAATACAAAGGAGGGCACATACTGAAGAGCCATGTCTGGGGTGAATTAAAAAACCACGAGGACAGTTTCTCAAAATCTTAAACATAAACTTACCATATGACCCAGAAATTCCACCCAAAAGAAATGAAAGCAAGAACTCAAAGAGATACTTGTGTATTGATGTTCATTGCAGTATTATTCACAATAGACAAAAGGTGAAAATGACATATCCATCAAAAAGACGAATGGATAAACAAAATGTGGTATATACATGCAGTGGAATATCATTCAGCCATAAAAAGAAACAAGGCCCTGATGCGTGCTGTAGCATGGATGAATCTTGAAAACACGCTAAGTGAAATACGGCATATGCAAATATTATATGATCCCCCTTACTTGAAATATCTAGAACAGCTAAATACATAGAAACAGAAGGATTAGCAGTTACTAGGCGCTGGGCAAGGGGGTGCAGAGGGAGTTATTACTTAATGGGTGCAGAGTTTCTGTTTGGGGTGATGACACAGTTTTAGAAATAAATAGTGGTGATGGTTGCAAGAAAAAAATAAGGTGGATTGGTGAAGAACAGAGAAGTGAATAAATGGATAAATATGTGATAAAACAAGTATAGAAAAATGTTAATATTAACACGTAACTAATGTATAAATGTATAAGTAATTTTCTGTAAAATTCTTGCAACTTTGCTCTATGCCTGAAAATTTGCATAATGAGTCTTTGGCAAAAAAGGCCATGGAATATGTGGTGCGATGGATCACTTTTGTGTAGTCTTTCTTGCCATGGTCTTGTAACTCCCATTTGCACTTGGGACTGTACAAATACGGTAATTGTGGCCCACCAAGGGGATTGGTCAGTTTTGCCATCCCACTGGTCTTGAAATGAGTCATCCTAGAGGCAGGAGAGAAGAGGATCCCACCACGGCCAGGGAAGAACAGCCAAGAGTGGAGTATATCCTCTGGACAGAGATCCCTGTGTTGAGAAGCTCCTGGACCCGGGAGACCAAAAGAGAGAGAGAGAGAGAGAGAGAGAGAGCTGTAACACTGAAGACCTTAAGAAGTGATGGCAGAGAAACCTGCAGGAGATGACGCAATGGGCTTCCCAGCTGAATGTCTTTGGGCTGAGGCTTACTGGCGGAGTGGGGTGCCTCTGGGCGCTTATTGGCAGGGGCTAAAAGAGCTTTGTAACACTTGCCCAAGCAGGGCAGAGGTCGAGGACCAGAGAGAGGTGTGGCTGCGAGCACGGCTGGGAAGAGGCTGTCCTGATAGCAGAGCTGTACCTGAGCATTGCGGAACCTGAACTGGAATCTATTACTTCCCTAATAAATCCCACGATCGTGAGTATTGTCTGTGAGATCTGTGTGGCCACTGCAATGAATCGTCAAACCCAGCACGGAAGTAGAGAGTGCCGTGGGAGGGGCGGTTGGTGTCAGAACTGGTAAAGATGGCAGAGAGCGGAGGCGTGTCTGACCTCCGCCTCATGGGAATCAGCCTTGGGCTGTTGATCCTCATTCTCCTTCCCCCTTGTGGAGTTACAGGAGGTCAGGCGCCACCCCTACAACATTTTTACGGGGTTCAATTATGAAATAGTGGCAATTATTTTACCCACTTGAATATTAACAGACATTTTGCTGTTTCCAGGTTTTTATCTGCTATAAATGAAACTTCTGTGAATGTTCTTGTGTCCCTTTTTTGGTGGACATACGAACTCATTTCTCCTGCGAATATATGGAGAAGTGGAATCTCGGGACATAACTTAAGCTTTAGTGCTAGTCAAGTTGCTGTTGAGTTGATTCTGACTCATGGCAACGCCATGGGGTCAGAGTAAAACTGTACTTCATAGGGTTCTCAATCGCTGATTTTTTAGAAATAGACTGCCAGGCCTTTCTTCTGAGGCACCTCTGGTTGGACTTGAACCTTCAACTTTTCAGTTAACAGCCGAGTGTGTTAACCATTTCTACCACCCGGGGACTCCTAACCTGTTGCCTTTGAACTGTTTTCTAAAGTGGTTGTACAGCATGGCCCACTTCCATTTATGTGATTAGCTATGTTTAATAATTTAAAAAGTATCCACAAACCCACTATTGAATGAAATAAGGTTTTATCTCCCAGAGTTCAAAATTGAAGAAACTGAGCTGGAGAGAGGTGTCGTGTTTTCCCATAATCATGTGGCCAGAAAATGCCGCAACTGGAACTGAGACTTGAGTCTTTTGAGTTCAAGGATAGCACTCTCTCTGTTATAGCTTCTTTATGTCACAACTATTTTAAAAACATTGAGTCATCTGAAGCAAAAAAGGCACTTGTCATGCATTCATTGGGACAAAAATAGGGGGGGAAAAAAACCCTCAAATTCCAGCCAGCAAAATGTGCATTTCCCATTTCTGCCAAGGAACTTGCTGGCAGAGAGCAAAAGGCCTGTCCAACATGGATGCTGGCACGAGCCCTGGCACATCCGGTCCGTGCCCTATTTGGCATCGTAGATTCGAGAACTGACATGCTCACAGGGCCCCTGCTCAGCATCCCCGTACAGGTCATCTTGTATTCACCACTAAAGGTTTCCCATCATGAAAGCATAGCCTACACTTTCTACTCAAAGTGTGGTCCATGGACCAGCAACAAGGCATCACTGGGGAGCTTGTTAGAAAGGGAAAATCTCAGGGCCTCATGCCAGACCTGTGGAGTCAGAATCTTCGTTTCAGCAAAATCCCCATGTGGTTCATATGCACATCAAATTTAGAGAACTAACTGGTGTGGGAAAATGACTTTTCATTTCTGAGTCTCAGTTCCCCAACCTGAAGGATGGGAATATCAGCATGAACTTTGCAAGATTCTGTTGTTGTTAGCTGCCATTCAGTTGACTCTGACTCATGGTGACTCCGTGCACAACAGAACACCGCCACCATGATCAGTTGCGGATCAGACTATTGTGATCCACAGGGTTTTCACTGGCTGATTTTCATAACTAGATCACCAGGTCTTTTTCCCTGGTCCGCCTTAGTCTGGAGGCACCGCTGAAGCCTGTTCAGTGGCACAGCAACACACAGGCCTCTGCTGACAGGTAGGAAGTGGCTGCACATGAGATGTATTGGCCGGAAATGCAACCCAGTCTCCTGCATGGCTGGGTGAGAATTCTGCCTCTGAACTACCATTACTACTAAAAGATAAAATAATGGTAAAACAACAATTCCAGACAAATATTTGGTGTTCAACCAAGTGATAGTTGCTACTCAAGTTAGGTGAACTCATCTAACTTTCTCAGTGGTAAAAAGCAGCTTCTTAACTACTCTAAAGACTTTTCTACCAATGCCCAGCCTTCCCCTTTCCTGCATCACTAAGGGATAAACTAGCACTGCAAGAGAATTAAGTGTTTGTAAATGTCAGGCCAGGTTGAGGCTAACTCCGGAAGTTACTCGAGCTTGAGGGCCACGTTTCAGGCCTGCCACAGCTGATGGTCTTTGCTGACTGCTGCCTGCAGACCCCAGAACTTAACCCCAAAATGGAGAGCTGAAGCCATGGAATAAAAAAAGCAAAGCACTTGCCAGGGTAATAAGCAGATTTTCCAGGAAAATTTGTCATATAATAGGACAGAGACATCCATGGGAGAGGAGGGGCAAAAGATTGGGAAATGGAAGATGTGTGACAGTCAGACAGTCTGGCGTGTACAAATATTGCCCATAAGCAAATAAAGGATTTTTAAAAATAAGACGGGAACCATTCCCAAAGCCAACTCTTCAGACAGGGATTAGACTGGACTATAAGACAGAAAATGATACTGGTGAGGAGTACACTTCTCGGCTCAAGTAGACACATGAGACTATGTGGGCAGCTCCTGTCTGGAGGCGAGATGAGAAGGCAGAGGGGGAGAGGAGCTGGTTGAATGGACACCGGAATACAGGGTGGAGAGGAGGAGTGTGCCGTCTCATTAGGGGGAGAGCAGCTAGGGGTCCATAGCAAGGTGTGTATAAGTTTTTGTATGAGACTGACTTGATTTGTAAACTTCCACTTGGAGCACAATTAAAAAAAGAAAAATAGACAAGGAAAGGTCCCCCCAGTTGAGTTGTCCTGAAAAAATGAGATGGGCCTGAAGCACAAGTTAGTGTCATTTTTCCTGATTTAATAGGAAAAATAGGTTTGATTGGACGTATTTCTTTAGCAATGATAATTACATGGGTACCTGAAACATTACCTGCCTGGTCACTTTCTGCAGGGTTAATACCAGTGGAACATATTAAAGAATACGAGTTTTATTTAATGACCTGTTCTCTCTTTTCCTGGTACTAGTTTTCACTGCGTGATTTCTGACTTTGGTGTCAGATTGCACAGGGAAGCAGTTTAGAAGGTATGGGTGATAAAAACGGGCCCATTCAATTTTTATAGGGCCAGTAGAGGTGATGACTTAATTGGTACCTTGGTGAAAAGGCTGTGATCCTTATGCTAAATTATTTAAAAAATAGCTCTCAATGTAAGTTTTCAGAATTCTGTCTGGTCTCTTGGTGTATGAAGTACTACCAACAATTTGAATGCAGCAATGCTTAAGAATGAAAAGTTCACAGCTAATGTGAAATACAGGATTTCATCCGCTCACAGGAGCTGTGGTGCCAGAGAGGGTGGGGCAGGCGGGGGAAACGCAGACTATGTACATAATGACGGCAATCAACCCAACTTGGTAGCCAGCAAGAAACCCTTGTGTTGTAAGTGGAGTATTGTGCCTCTTGTCATGATGACAGATTCAATTAAGCGATATCCTATTATTACGTCTCACCCTATGTGATTTAACGAAAACATTATTGAAACTAGGAGAAATCATTCTAAATACAAGCAAAAGAAAATCCTTTGATTGGAACTATAATAATGTCTTTCACAATCTCTGACAGGTAAATTACGAGCATTTGTAGCAAAACTTTGGAATATAATGTTAATTTAAAATCAGTTCAGATTATGTACGGAGCTTTTAGTTTTTATAAATGAGTGTTGAACTGTTAGGAGTAAGGGAAACTATCCCTCCTTCCTTTCAGAGGGTGATGATTTTTGGCCTTTATCTTATAGATAACCAAGCCAGTTGTCGTTGAGTTGACTCTGTCTCATAGCAACCCCATGTGTGTCAGAGTAGAACTGTGCTCCACAGGGTTTTCAGTGGCTGATTTTTCAGAAGTAAATCACCAGGTCTTTTTTTCTGAGGGGCCTCTGAGTGAACTAGAACCTCCAATCTTTCTATTGGTAGCCAAGGGCTTTTGCACCACCCAGGAACTCTATAAACCCCTTGCCATCGAGTCGATGCTGACTCATTCCAACCCTACAGGACAGAGTAGAACTACTCCATAGGATATCCAAGAAGTGGCTAGTATATTCAAATTGCTGGCCTTATGGTTATCAGCTGAGCTCTTAACAACTGTGCCATCAGGGCTCCAGGGACTCCACAGGGATACTATAAAGAGTACTTCCAAAAAATCAGCCATTGATGAGTGGCATCTGGGGTCTTAAAAGCCTGTGAATGGCCATCTAAGATACTTCACTGGTCTTACCCCTTCGGGAGCAAGACAGAATGAAGAAAACTAAAGATACAAGGAAAAGATTAGCCCAAAGGACTGATGGACCACAACTACCATGGCCTCCACCAAAATGAGTCCAGTACAACTAGATGGCACCCACTACCACCACTGACTGCTCTGACAGGGATCATTGTGAGGGGTCCAGACAGAGCTGGAGAAAAACGTAGAACAAAACTCTAACTCACAAAAAAAGACCAGACTTACTGGCCTGACCGAGACTGGAGAAACCCCCAGAGTATGGCCCCCTGACACGCTTTTAGCTCAGTCACTACCGAGGTTCGCCCTTCATCCAAAGATTAGACAGGCCCATAAAACAAAACGAGGCTAAAGGGGAACATCAGCCCAGGGGCAAGGACTAGAAGGCAGAAGGGGACAAGAAAACCAGTAATAGGGAACCCAAGGTCAAGAAGGGAGAGTGCTGACATGTCGTGAGGTTGTTAAACAATGTTATAAAACAATATATGTACTAGCTGTTTAATACGAAGCTAGTTTGTTCTGTAAACCTTCATCTAAAGAACAATTAAAAAAAAAATCAGCCACTGAAAACCCTGTGCAGCCCAGTTCTACTGTGACACATGCGGGGTTGTACTTCCAAAAAATCAGCCATTGAAAAACCTATAGAGAACAGTTCTACTCTGACACACATGAGGTCGCCATGAGTTAGAATCAGTTCAACAACTGGTAGACTGGAGTTTTGCAGCACAGTATGAGGGGATATGACACAATGGAATACTCTGCAGAGTCCATCTTCAGACACAACTCTGATAGAAGAAAACACTGCCCTCAGATACGTTCAAACCAGCACACAGGATATCATGGGTATCTGCTTTGCGTCAGGAATGTTGACTTTTGGGCCTGTATGAGCTTATCTTCCAAACTGTGCTTCTTAATTTCATGGTGTAAAGACATTTGTATCCTACATGAATGGACCTGTCTTTGTTGCCGGCCGGCATGGCTAGCCAACTTTGGCTGTTGCTTGGCAGCTATTAATGGCTATTTTCTGTTTCATCAGAGCTTTGCTGTGTTGGCTACTTTTTTTTGTATTATCAGCTGCCCTTTTTCTACCAGTTAAGCCACAAAGATAACAGTAGCAAACTAATATGGGATTCACTAAAATCTTTGCAATATTTAAAAGTTCTAATATTAAGGACTAGATTGGGTTATTGAGCATTCAATTAAACAGCCTCAAGTGTTTAATTTAGGATTTTCCACAGGACAGGTATTGTTTGTTAATTAGTTAATTAAATAACAAATGATTATTGAAAACATGCATTAGGATTAAGCAAGCTGCAAGAGAGATAAAGATATCTCCAAGGCAATTAGCTCACTGTAATTTTAATGATAAATGCGTAATTAGACTCTTATTCTAAAGAGATTGTTTGGAATGGTTTTTGCAGGCATTATGCAGGCATATAACAAGATATTTACTTACACAACAAGAAAAATATAATTCTATTTCCTATTAAGCATCAGCCAGTGTGTTCAAATGATACCTAATTTGCTAAAAGCAATTTTTTTGCAAGTATTAGTAGTACTTATAAAAATATAATCCATTAAAAGCTTCTGTAACTAACTTAATTATATTACAACTAGATTTATCTCCAAGCATGTTTACTTCACTTCCTAGACAATTATCTGAGACTTTTAAACGTATTATGACTTAACAGCCAGCATTTATACATTTATGTATCCAACACTTGAGGGAATTACTACTGCATCATAAAATGAAAACTCTTTCCCACCCTTCAGTGCTCACTTGACAAGATAGATTCCCTCATTGGATGTCTAGAACCTTCCACAGTTCCTGGGACATGGCTCTCAATAATGTCTGCTAAATTGATTTGAATGAGCAGAATCAGGAAGTCTAGATGTTTCTCAAGGTGCTTAATTCTGTTTATTCCCATTTAACTGCAACCCTCTGGCGGCATTAGCTGCATATGCATGTTTTTCTCTTCAGCCAGCGTCCTGGTTGAGTAAGGCTTGGGGAAATTGTATCTCCACCTCTCTCTTGGGCTGAGGATACTGTGGGAATTATGATAATCATAATAGAAGTGCCAGTAAACTATTTTCCAGGCATCGAGAGAAGCTTTTTCCATTGATTACAACAGTTTATACTTTCAACAATCCTATGAAGTACGTAGAACACACTCTTATGTTTCAAATGGGGAAACTTAGGCTTAGAGCAGTTAAATAATTTTCCCAAGGTCACACAGTTACTAAGTAGTGAAGGCAGGGTATAATCCCAGATATCCTGAAGGCAGAGCCTATTGGGTTGCCTTAAAGCAGAGCCTGAGGCAGAGTTTCTTGTGCAAGGGGTTTATAAGGATGACTCAATAGCTGGAAAAAAAGAAGGACCGGTAATGGGAAAATATGGCCTTGGTGATGGAAATGATGCCAAGATCGCATGACACATTTTTGCAAGACCAATGAATTCTTCATTGCAAATACCTTTTTTCACCAACATAAACAGCGACTGTACACCCGGACCTCGCCAGATGGAATATGCAAGAATCAAAACAACTATTTCTGGGAAAGAGACAATGGAAAAGCTCAATATCATCAGTCAGAACAAGGCCAGGGGCCGACTATGGAAAACAGACCATCAATTGAATGTATGCAAGTTCAAGCTGAAACTGAAGAAAATTAGAACAAGTCCATGAAAGCCAAAGTACAGCCTTGAGTATATCCCACCTGAATTAGGAAACCATCCCAAAGAATAGATTTGACGCATTGAACACTAATGACTGAAGACCAGGCAAGTTGTGGAATGACATCAAGGACATCACACATGAAGAAAGCAAGGCGTCATTAAAAAGACAGGAAAGAAAGAAAAGACCAAAACGATGTCAGAAGAAGCTCTGAAACTTGCTCTTGAATGTTGAGTAGCTAAAACAATTGGAAGAAATGATGAACTAAAAAAGCTTAACAGAAGATTTCAAAGGGCAGCTCAAGAAGACAAAGTAAAGAATTACAATGACATGTACAAAGACCTGGAATTAGAGAACCAAAAGAAAAGAACACACGTGGCATTTCTCAAGCTGAAAGAAATGAAGAAAAAATTCAAGCTTCAAGTTGCAATACTGAAGGATTCTATGGGGAAAATATTAAACAACACAGGAAGAGTGAGAAGAAGATGGAAGGAATACACAGAGTCACTACACCAAAAAGAATTGGTCAATGTTCGAGTATTTTAGGAGGTTGCATATTATGATCAGGAACTGATGGTACTGAAGGGAAGAAGTCCAAGCTGTGCGGAAAGCATTGGCGAAAAACAAGGCTCCAGGAACTGACAGAATACCATTCGAGATGTTTCAACAAATGGATGCAGTGCTGAAAGCGCTCACTCATCTATGCCAAGAAATTTGGAAGACAGCTACCTGGCCAATGGATTGGAAGAGATCCATATTTATGCCTATTCCCAAGAAAGGTGATCCAACTGAATTCGGAAATTATCTAACAGCATCACTAAGATCAGATGCAAATAAAATTTTGCTTAAGATCATTCAAATGCAGCTGCAGCAGCACTCGGACAGGGAACTGCCAGGAATTCAAGTCTGATTCAGGAGAGAACATAGAACCAGGGGTATTATTGCTGATGTCAGCTGGATCTTGTCTGAAAGCAGAGAATACCAAAAAGCTGTTTACCTGTAGTTTACTGACTATGCAAAGGCATTCGACTGTGCGGATCATAACAAATTATGGATAACATTGTGAAGAATGGGAATTCCAAGACACTTAGTTGTGCATAAGGAACCTGTAGATAGACCAAGAGGCAGCCGTTCACACAGAAAAAGATGATACCGCATGGTTTAAAGTCAGGAAAGGTGTGTGTTATGGTTGTATCCTTTTGCCATGCTTATTCAATCTGTATGCTGAGCAAGTAATCGGAGAAGCGGACTATATGAAGAAGAATGCAGCATCAGGACCGCAGGAAAATGCATTAACAACCTGCGATATGCAGATGACACAACCTTGCTTGCTGGAAGTGAAGAGGACTTGAAGCACTTACTGATGAAGATCAAAGACCGCACCCTTCAGTACAGATTACGCCTCAACATGAAGAAAACAAAAATCCTCACAATTGGACCAATAAGCAACATCATGATAAATGGAGAAAAGACTGAAGTTGTCAAGGATTTCATTTTACTTGAATCCATAATCACACCCATGGAAGCAGCGGTCAAGAAATCAAAAGATACGTTACATTGGGCAAATCTGCTGCAAAAGACCTCTTTGAAGTGTTAAAAAGCAAAGATGTCACTTCAAAGACTAAGGTGCGCCTGACTGAAACCATGGTGTTTTCAAATACCTCATATGCAAGCAAAAGCTGGGCTATGAATAAGGAAGACCAAAGCAGAATTGATGCCTTTGAATTGTGGTGTTGGTGAAGAATACTGAATTAACTGCCAAAAGAATGAACAAACCTGTCTTGGAAGAAATACAGCCAGAATGCTCCATGGTAAGACTTTGTGTCTCATGCTTTGGACATGTTGTCAGTGAAAAAGAGGAAGACCTTTAAAGAGATGGATTGACACAGTGGCTGCAACAATGGGCTTAAGCATAACGACGATGGTGAAGAAGGTGCAGGACCAGGCAGTGTTTTGTTCTGTTGTACATATAGGTTCGCTCTGAGCTGGTACCAGCTAGAGTGCACTAACAGCAATAGTTAAGCACTTGGCTGCCAACTGAAAGGTCACCGGTTCAGACCTACTAGCTACTACATAGGAGAAAAGACCTGAAGATCCGATCTCACAAGAATTACAGCCTAGGAAACCCTATGGGCAGTTCTGCTCTGTCATATAGGGTCGCTATGAGTAGGAATCAACTCCACGGCACATAGCAACAATTGTTCCCAGGTTTTTTTTAAAAACCTGTCAGGGAGTGAGCCAAGCAGAGTAAGGTAGGAAGAAGAAGCTAGGCAAAGATGTGGCTTCTATTGACACCCAACCTTAGCCTGATTCCAGAGCAAGTTTTGGAGTGTAAGTAACACTGCAGAGTTTTTCCATCTTGAAGTATGGAGGTGGAGCTTTGTACCCCAGAATCAATTTCTCATGAGCTGCAGGCTGTCCCCTGAGCATAGCCTCACAGCAATGTTCTGGTGTGAGGTAGTCCCCTTTGGTGAAAAAAAAAAGGCAAGAACAAATTTGTTTGTCAGCTGTTTCAGCCAATCCTCATAGTAGAGGGTGGGGGGTGGGGTTGAGTGTACCAGCCAGGTACCTTGAGGTGAACTTGGGTAGGAAACCAAGAGTGTCTACTACAAAACCTGTCCCCAGAATTGCTCTTCTAAGTTCCAGGCTATCATAGCAACATGCAAGACCATCTAGATGAACGTAGGATTTTTGTAAAGTAGACTAGGTTTTTAATCTTCTTCTGCCTTTTCCTGGATTACTGGCTTTGGGAAAATTGCATACACAAAGTTCCAATTTAATCACCAGTGAAATGGAGTCTTAAAACTACTACCCTTGCGGAATTGCTATGATGACCAAATAAGCAAGTATGTGGGTGCATTTTGGAACTGAAACAGAATACGAATGTTGTTTGTGATTACACAATTTCTGTCTCTGACTTCTCAGGCTCAGGGCAACCAGTGTCTGATGGTCTATACGGCTAAAAAGTTCCTGGTCCAGATGGCAAGCTAGGTAAAAAAAATATCATATGCACAAGATTAATGATGTGGAAATAGAGTAAGAAAAGGATAGGGATGAACTGAACTTGAAAGGAGAATGGTTGACCATCTAGACTCTTTCATGCTTTCTGCTGAATATGATAAACCTAGTTAACATGTATGAAGCAGTGGGGGTTCAGTGGTAGAATTCTTGCAGTCTATGCCCAGTTTAATCCCCAGCCAATGCACCACGTGTGTAGCCACCATGTTCAGCATCATAGCACCTTGCATATTGCTATGATGCTGAACAAGCTTCAGTGGAGCTTCCAAACTCAGATGGACTAGGAAGGAAGATCTGGTAATCTGCTTCTGAAAACCAGTCAATGAAACCTTATGGATCACAATGATCTGTTCCGAAACTGATCACGGCCATGGCCCAGGACTGCGCAGCATTTCATTCAGTTGCGCGTGGAGTCCTCATGAGTTGGGGACTAATGTGACGCCACTAATAACAACAGTTAACATGTGCAAAAACTGAGAATCAGCAAAACTAACCTACACAAGCCCCACAGCCAGCTAAGACTCTGACCCGGGTTATTTGATCCCTAATTTCACACTATTTTCAGCTACATCATACTTCTCTCCTGCTTTCAGTATTGGCCAACTCAAGTGATTTTTATAAAGAGATCTCCTACTGTCTTGACCCCAGGAATAACGTTCCCAATTCTATCTCAAGAAATTCCCATTCTGAGCCTCTCCTGCCTTGGCTTTTTCTCCTGAATCCTTGAAATCTAATGCACCCTGGGATGACAAATTCCAAACGGAGCAGAGATTCAACCTCTGGTTTCTGTTTGGCTCACAGTCAGCACTGACCCCCAAGAGGCATTTACAGCCTTATCTGAAGTTTAAAAAGGCAACAAGGTCACCTAAAAACCATACTCGGTGGAAGGTAGTGTGAGAAATTGGCTTCAGTTTCAATAGCTACACTGTAATGAAGTCTTAAAGGGGGACGATAAAGCCAGTTGATGTGGAGGCTATGGATTGCAGTAGAAGACCCATCATTTGTGAAGGAAAGGGATTTAATTTTTCAGGAGAGTCTAATTTTCCTCCAGAGGGCATCACACAGGCAATAGCCATTAATTCAAAGGAACTGTCTTTGGAAGAAAAGCACTTAGAGAGTGATTGATTCTTACTGATAAATAATCCAAGCATGCCATCTCACTTGTTCTTGCTCTCACTCTCTCTCGTCATGTAATGATAGTTAGCTAAAAATATTGAGTGCATCCGACATTTGCTGTCAATGTCCTGATGAAGTATGTGGCATATGGACTACTTGGGTTTCCCCTAATCCCCTGCCTTTGTTCATAAAATGGAAAATACTTGCTTTGACAGGGAAGTTCCGATAGCCATAACCTTGTTACATGAACATTATTTAACCAACACTGTCAAAGGGTGGAAATAAGGTGGTTCCACTTCTCCTTAGAAATTGCAAAGGAGATATGGAAACTGAAAAAGACTGGGGGGTTCTAATAGGAAGAAGGAAGATCAGAATGGACGGTGGAGAGGCCACCAGCAAAATATACAACACAACAGGATAACAAAGTTGGTGCTATATTTTCCTCCTATTATTAATTGGTTAGAACATTTAGAAGAGGAAGAATATAATTTCTGTAAGTAGTACCCTCTAACCCCCCACACCAACCTACAGAGACCTTTTCTTCCTAATGAGAATGAATGTGTCCTAAAGCTTAATGCTAAGAAAGCTAATGTGGAACCACCTTGCTAGGAAATTTCCACACGGTGAGATATCCATCATGAATAATTCTGAGAGTGTTGTAAAAACTTCTTTGGCAAAGGAAAGATATTTCCTTTAGCCTGGTGAATGGGCACATAGGCTATGAAATTAGGCAAATCAGTGTTTGAATTCTTGCCCAGTACTTTTTTTACTTTTTATCAGATTAGATTGTTTGACACTTCAGCCTTAATTAGTTCACTTATAAAATGGGGATTAGAGTTTCTACCTCATAAGGTTGTTTTTAAGATTAAGTGGGGTAAAATATGAGGAAATACTTGATGCACAATAGAAAGATAATGCCATCAGTTCTCTTTTATTGTATTCATGAGAATGGGGTAAGGAGAGTGAGGAATCAGTGGCCAGTAAGTAGGGGAGAGATGCGATCGATCCACCACCTAAATAACCTAAGCTTTTATTGCAGGCCCCCATTGGCACAAGGTTTGGCAGGAGAAAACGGAGGTTTGAGGCAAACTCAGTTCTGTCATAATTTTGCTGTGAGATCTGGGAGTAAATCCATCGACCTCAAGATTTTACCATGTCTGTCGTAACTATTTTCTGACTTTGCAAAAAATATGGGAAGAGATAGAATGAGAAAACGACTAGGTATTCTGAGCTTTCATATAATCTTTGCACTGAAATGCATATCATGTATCCAAGCAAGCCAAACTCATTACCATCCAGTCAATTCCGACTCATGGAGACCCCATGTGTTACATAGTTGAATTGTGATCCATTGGGTTTTCTGGGCTGTAAACTTTATGGGGAGCCCTGGTGGCACAGTGGTTAAGAGCTTGGTGGTTAACCAAAAGGTTGGCAGTTCAAATTTACCAGCTGCTCCTTGGAAACTCTATGGGGCACCTCTACTCTGTCCTAGAGGGTTGCTATTAGTTGGTATTGATGCAGTGGGTTTGGTTTTTTTAATCTTTATGGAAGCAGATCTCCAGGCCTTTCATGTATAAATAACTGCAAATAATGACTGGATATTTGTAACATGGTTTATTTGTGCTTTGAAGAAAAGTAATCTGAGGAGCACTGTATTGTAAGCTTTGTTATGCAATATGTCTGAATATTTCAATGAGGGGTGCTTAAAGTGGGGGCACTAATGCACAGGGATTAATGGTTGATGGACTTCCTTCTTGAGACATCATCTTTCCTTGTAAATACCAAACCAAAACAAAATCCGTTGCCATCCAGTTGATTCAGACTCATAGTGATCCTACAGGACAGAGTAGAACTGCCCCATAGAGTTTCCACAGCTGTAATCCTTAAGGAAGCAGATTGCCACATTCTTTTCCTGAGGAGCAGCTGGTGGGTTCGAACCTCCAACCTTTCAGGTAAGCTGAGTGCTTAACCACTGTGCCACCAGGGCCCCTTTTCCTTCTAAATGATACTGTGAAAATAGCATGGTATCTGTCATTACAAGGCCACCGTATTAACAAAGCATTGAATCCCGTGTGTCTCAGAACTTGGATTCCCTTTGTACCAAGGAAATGTTCTTAGCATAAGGAACGTGTTAAAATTAAGATTTGGGCTTATTACACATCCTTTTGAAAAACTCATATTTTGACCTTAAGCAAATTTGCTTTATTTCCATTATACAAATAAGCTTAATTATTTTAAAATTCATCTTATTAAAGGATTTTCATCCAGAGATTATTACTGTGCTTGGGGTGATGGCAATACTGATTTTAATTTCTTTAAGGCATATTTAACTGACTCTGCCAGCCAAACTTTGGTTTGGCTGCTCCAAACAGCCTATTCTCACAAAACAATTTTTTTTTTTTTTAATAGCATTTGTGAAAATCCCTTGTCTAAGCAAGTCAACTGTTCTGCATAAACAATAAAACAAAATGGAGGCATGGTCTGTTAAACAAACAGCAGTGACAGACCCCAGTGTTTCATAGTATCACTACTTGCTTAATAGGGTGCAAGCAACTTTATAAAAATCTGAAGTCGTCTCTAATTATTTCCATTAACTATTCAAATCTGAGCTTTTTCACAATATTGTTTATGAACAGTAAAAGTAAATCAAGTGATACTAATAATAATTTTCAATTAAAAAACACGAGCTAGAAAATGAGCTTCGGGATAGTCCAATTGTTTGAGAATATATACTCTCTTCCCATTTACACAAGACCTAGCTAAATAAATGGATGTCGTTTTATTCTGGAATATAAAAAATTGCTTTCCCCAGACTCAGCAGATTCCAACCTGGAATCTCTCAGTACTCATTATTTTCTCCTGTCTCCTTGTTTCCTTTTTCCTTCCATCTGTGCCCTTGCCATCTTTTAATCTTGTGTAACTTAGGGCTTCATGAGGTGGGAAGCAAAGGTAGGTTAGAAAAAGGGAGAAACTGGGGTGAATCACGGTCAGTGGAGATGCATAGAAGGCATTCCAGAACAGTATATGCTCAGAACTCAGGAATGTATAAAAATGAGTATTCCTGGGTGGAAAAGAGGAAGATGAGCAGGACAAACAGAGTAAAAAGGCTATGTAGCCTCTACTTGACCTTGCTTTTTAGAGCTTCTTTGTTCTAATGCTGATCTGCTGTCTGAGTTTCAAATGGAGAGAAAGGTCCATGGAAATTCTTTGTGTCAAGGCATGGTAGCCAATGATCATAGATTCATTAAAGAATAAGAGTTGTAGTATATTGTAACACTAAGCCTAAAATATGCAGAGACTATTGCTGAGATTTCAGTATTTTAAACTTTCAGATGATTGCACAGTCTATAGAAATACAGGCCCTTAAATATATTTCTGAATATTGACTACAATTTGTATGATTTACCAAATTGCTATCATTGGAAATTATACATGCATATGAAAGACTAATGGAAAGGCAGGTACAAAAATGATAATAAATGTTTTGTTTGTTAGAGATAGGAAAAATCTTTCCTCAATTACTCAACTTTTAACAGGTAAATTAGCTATCTTTTATAACAAGAAGAACTAGACAAACGAACGTGGATGCCTGAAGAGTAAAGGCCAAGGTGAAGCTGAACCACATCTTAGCTATATATAGATTAGCTCACAGGAAGGAAAAGTCAGAGGTTGGTAGAATATTCAGGAAACATAAAAACGAGAGTGGGAACCAGTAAAGGTTGAAATAAATGGGTTCTGGGGTTGCACGATGCCACTATCCTATCTTCTTCCTTCCTCTGAAGAAACTGATGTTGTAGAAGCAAGACCACTTGAAATCTGGATTCTTGTCCTGAATTCTGGCAGGGGTTCTCAGCTCGGCTCAGTGTTGGGTCTCTTGAGTACTGAAGGTATGAAGAGACTAAAACCAATATATTAATCATATTATTCCACTTAGATCAGAATGACTCACACTTCGCAGAGGGTCTTGATCTGTAAAATGCTGGATTCTAGAGTAATGACATAGTTTCAACTTTATATCTTCTTATTTACATCTAGAATGTTCCAGGTCATAAATTTCTTGAAACTTGTTTGGTTGAGCTTTATATTTAACTCTGTGAGGCCAAATATGTGCTTTCATTCCCCCTACTTCAAACATAGCATCATGGTTTACTGATTTCAGCATAATTTCTACCTGGAATCCTTTTTAACTTTTTAACTTGATTGAAAATGGCAAACAATTCCATCCTAGCCCCCCAATTTTTCTTTCTAATACTCATTTCTTACACCAGCAATTCTATCCTGAAAGAAGGGGTATGCAATAGCTCTAGATGGGTGCACGTTTTAAACAGCAATCCAGGGAAACGTGTATGGTTTCCCATCAGACATGTTTTGATCTTTACGGCTTAGCATGCAAATTCTCTCACACATTTAGAGATCATCCATATTGATGCTTAAATGGCAAGTGGTATATTGCATTGATTTGGATGAAGAAAATAAATTTGCATTTGATATTCTATAAAAACACAACCAACTATTTGGCCTATAAGGCAATGTGAACCATTGAGTACGTGCACGGCTTAAGAAATTCCATCCTCTGACATCTTAGTCAAAAATGTCTAAGCTGAGCTGCAGTGAGCCTCATCCGATCTGGAGAAAGCCCCTAGCCTCACTAATAAAACTTTCAGATTTTTTGATTGAATGCCATTTGAAATTACCCTCATCACGTTAACGTGCAATAGGTAGCATGCAGTAGGGTTGCCTCTTGACATGACCCTATTAGAAATTGCCACTTGTGAGGAAATCTATTCAAGAGCAGCAGCTGTATTAAGCTGGATACCAGGTCAAATGACACTATTGGGTGGAAAAATGGAGAGGTACTTCAGCCTAATGATTTGTGAAAAGTTAAGTAACAACAAATTCCATGAATACGAAATTGTGGGAAGAATGCTCTCATCACTGCTTTTATCCCTCAGCACTCTACGCAGACGGTAGTCGTGAGGAATCAGAAATGGCACCTGCTGGTGCGCCTGTCTCTCTCTGAAATCAGGCTTTTTAAGATTGCGATTTTAGAGGGTGCAAGATGGAAAGGGGAGATTTCAGTTTGGGGTTCTCAAAGTTCTTTTTAGTCAGTGAAAGGAGAAGGTAGGAAGTGCAATATGAGTATTCTGACAGTTCTACCTATTTTTTTTTTTTTTTTTTGCTTCCAAGAACCTTTGTATATTCATGTGACTGGCTGTAGGAGATTTTGACAGTTTTAGTTGGAAGTGCTGGAGATCTCAGGAAAAAGCAAAGTTTGTTTCTGTATTAATAAATGATGGAAATAGATCTGGGATTCTCCACTAATTTTTATTTGGTTATTGGAATTCTATTTTTTATTAACTTTTCACTGAAATATGATATAATATGGATTCATATACTATAATAATTTGATATAATGTATTACGTAGTATAGTATAAACAGAAAAGTATGAATATCCTAAGTGTGCAACTCACTGAATTTTCATAAACTGATAACTCCCCTGTGTAAAAGCCCTAAGATTAAGAAATAACAGCCCAGAAGCTTCTCTCATGCCCCCTTCCAGCTTCTATTCCCCACCAACGGTAACCACTTTTCTGACTTCTAACAACATAAAATCATTTTGCCTTTTCTGTGCTATGCGAAGGTAGAATCATACTGCGTGAACTTCTTCAAGTCTGCCCTCTTTTGCCCAACATTTTGTTTATAAGATCCATCATAATACTGTATTTCATTGTGATTTATTCTTTCTCATTGATACATATTTTTCCTTTATGTGATTGTGCAGTTTTATGCATACGTGGTGATCCTTTGGGCTATCTTGGGCCATTACAAGTAGCACTGCTATGAACATTCTTATACAGATCTTTTGATGAAACCTACATACGTGTTTCTGTTGGGCATGTACCTGGGAGCAGAATTGCCAGGTCATAGGGTATGCATAAGTTCATCTTGAGTAAATATTGCTAAACAGATATCCAGAGTGGTTGTACCTACCAGCAATGGATGAGGGTTCCAGTTGCTTCACATTCTAATCACACATGGTATTTCTTTTCATTTTTCTTTGAGTCATTTTTTCTGATGAGTGTGTAGCAGCTAGGAAATTTTGAACTCCTTGAGGGCAGTAGTGTTCTTGTTCATCTCTGCATTCACAGCACTGAGCACAATGATGGTATTTGGTAACGCTCGCAGATTACTTTCAGCCCTAATGATGGATCCGTTTATGGTCAAAGGGACAGCAGAAGCAAAACTGCGGTAGCTGGTCCTGGAGGTCTGAGTCAGGATGTCAGATCCTGGGGTAGAGGAACACTGTGACTATCTGTTATGCCTCCTATCAGTGGCTTTTGCTGTGGATAGATCAAAACTAGGTGATCCTCTGTTAGGATGTGTCTGTGAAAATTGTTTTAGGCCATAAAATCTTCTACTTGATACCCGTATGTGCACAGACTTTGGTGCTATAGTGAAATAAATTTTATAGTTACAACCAGATGTACAAAAAGGTAATATTCTTTACCATCCTACATTTGCTTTCAAGTCATCATGTCCCTGTTGTTGGAAAACTACCTGTTCCTTTCTTGGTTAAAACCCTGTCTCTTTTATGTAAGTATCCAGCTAAATGAAGATTTGTCCCTCCACTTCAGCTTCCCTTCTCCCAAGATGCCATCAGCTTTTCCAGGGGGCACTGGAGGTTGTCTGGTTGATTCTTGGGTCACCTTCTGAACACAGTAGCTTCCCAGGCAGGGAGTTTCATCTGCCTCGTCTTTAGCCTTTGTTTCTGCCGTGGCCTTGGGTTATGGGGCCCACACACTCTGCAGCTTGTTGTCCAAATGCAGGGATTTTCTAATTTATGGTCCTCACAGCCCCTTATCAGCCCTTTGGAAAATTAGTTGTTCTCAGCTTCTGTCCTGTGCCTCTCTGGAGTGTGAGGGACTTTGTGGAGTGTCCCCTTAAGCTAATCTACTGGAATACCTCCCTAGATCATTACCAAATTGCTACCTGTGCATTATGGGGGCAGTGGTGGTTCAGTAGTAGAATTCTTACCTCCCATGCGTGAGACCCTAGTTCGATTCCTGGCCAATGCACCTCATGCCCTGCCACCGCCTGTCTGTCACTGGAGGGGTGTGTGTCACTATGATGCTCGACAAGTGGCGGCAGAGCTTCCAGGCTAAGACAAACTAGGAGGAAAGATCTGGTGATCTGCTTTAGAAAATCAGCCGATGAAAAGGCTGTGGATCCCAATACTCTAATCCACAGCCAGACACGGGGATGGCGCAGGACCACAGCGTTTCCTTTGGTTGTGCATGGGGTCTGCCATGAGGCTAACAATAACAACTGTGTGTTAGCTTGCCCCCAGCCAGCCTACGTGCATCTCACGAATTTTCTTCCTGAGGTTAGCTCTGGGAAGAATAGCATCAACTTTTCTGATCTGGAATCCTCCAACCCCGCACTGGATGTCTCCCACACACTGACATTCTTTGTTTCTGCACCTAAAAAGCATTTGTGTATGGGGTTGGTAGGTGGTTTTTAAGACAAGCACCAGCCTCTGTATTCTAATCGCTCCGCCTCTGAGTCGTCTTGTCCACCTTCTGTTTCAACATTTATTTCCGTTTTGGAGAGATAATTACTTTATTCACTGTACATTCTTCTGTACTCTGTGGCTTTTAAAGCTAACTCCCTGTTCAGTCTTCTAAGCTTGGTTATTAATGATTAAACCATCTTTGGAAATTCTGAGATGCTATCACTCCCCCTTTTCTCTTATCACTCCCCCTTTTCTCTCAAAGCCCAGCTTTTGTTCATCTAAAGCATGTACCCTTCAGACTGAATCTGCTATAGTTTTAAGAAGTATATTCAGGAATTTAACTGACTCCTAGTGCTGGGTGGTGTCTGCCTTCCCTCAGAGGGCAATATCTATGTAAGCTCACTATGGCGGCTTGAATGGAGAAGAGAAAGGTTAGCAGTGAATGCGTGGGAAACACATAGTTAAATGAAAGCATTATCCTCACTATCTTATGCAGCTGTCTTCAGTGTGCATATATGAGGTGAAACTTGAAGAAAATAGAGAATTTGCTTGCTTAAGAGGCCTTTTAAAACATCACCATATAATGATCCCTGTTTTCATTTATCTTAAGATGAAAGTAACAAACTGAGTATTAAGCAAGTTCACCAAGATCTGTGGGCCTCTTTCCAAGAAGATAAAGTATACATAATGCAACAAGAGAAAAGAACATGCCACGTTTATGAAATTTTTATGAAAATTCCTTTGCAAAGAAAAAAATTTTTTTTTTTATAGAGCTCCATATTAGGTAATATTGTGGCTGAATGTTACAGTGCACGCCCCAGGGATGGTAATAAGATTTAGAATGCCCTCTCCTCTTTGAAGCAACCTCTTTGTTATGCCCTACAAGCCTGTCTGAAAACAAGTCCCTTCCTTGTTCAAAGCCAGGGTCAAGTGTGCTAAGTCAGCTTGGGTTTCTTGATTTGCTTAGATGTTAGAAGAAATTCTCCTTAGGCAGAAAAGTGTAATGAAAGGCTAATAAAAAGGCAACCATTTTGGTTGGTCACTTTCTCTCGATGTCCTGAAATTTCCATTTCACTATGATTAAAGAATAACAGTATGTCTGAGTATATCTGGCCCAAGGGGAGGCATTTCTAATTTTGATATTCCCTTTATCCTAATGATGAATTAAATGCACTTATTAACATAGCTTTCTTGTACATCACAAGTGTGAAGACACTTTTGATTTGGTGTCACAATAATTTTCTGTAGATGTTTCCCAGTGATACTCTGACTTCACTTAGCCCAAAGCTATCTGTCCATTTACTCATGAATTCTTTCATTCATTCTATTTATTTTAAACACACTGAAACATGAGAAATAGAGATGAATAAAACATGACCTCTGATCTTACAAAGCTTACTGGTGAGCTTACAAAGCTTATTAGTCTAGTGGTATAGACAGTCACGTAAAAACAAAAAACAGGAAAGTATAATAGGGGCTGGAACAAATTACGTACAATAAGACACAAATGTAAGAGTGGATTTCCATGCAGGGGAAGGTTCAAAATTTTTCACAGAAGAAATGGCATAAAAAGTTGGACTTTGAAAGATAAGTAGGTGAGCAAAGAGGAAAGGGTGTTTCTAGCAGGAGGAGAGCCAGAAGCAGAGGCATGGAATCAGAGAACCATAGAACACCCCTAGAGACCTATGAGTGTGGTTATGGCATGGTGGGCAAGAGCTGATGCCTTGAGAAGAGTGGGAAACGTTGACAAGTCCAGATGGTTGAGTTGGTGATATGCCAAGTTAAGCAGGTATTTTAGTTGCTAAGATGGAGATTGCAATGAAGCGTGAATGCAGTTCCGCCCCGTCCCCCCCATCGGCATCCATGGCTCTCATGTCAATCACTATGACATTCTTTCTTGCAACTTCAACTGTGGCCTCTGAATCCTTCTGGACATACAGCTTTTGGCCCCACTACCAATCTCTTTATATTGGTATAAAACCAATCTCTTTATGTTGGTAGGTGAGATGAAACTTATTTGACACCTTTGTTCTAGGAACTTTGGAGTCTACCAAGGGTTTTATGCTTGGGAGTATCCTAACCAGGTACAGAGTTTAGGCAGAAAAAACAAAAACAAAAACCTACTGCTGTGGCGTGAAAGGTAGACTAGAGAGAGGCAAGCTAGAGCCAAAGAGATCATTTAGGGAACTCACTTTTTTTGGTACAGAAACCAAGCATGAGCCCTGGACTAAGGTAATGGCAGTAGGATGGAGAGCAGAAGATGGGTATGAGAAGAATATTCTAGCTTGGGCAAGAAGAAATAAGGGGTGTATTCAAAGAAGAAGTAAGGGGTGTATTCAAAGAGGTAGGTAATTCAGAAAAGAGACAAGCTTAGGCAGGCAGATAATCAGTTCAGCTTTCGGTACATTGAGTTCTAAACATTGTAAGATTTTTGAGAGTGATTGTCTTGTAAGTGGTTGGCTATGTGTCTATGAAGCTATGTCTTCCTTTGGATATCATTTACATTTAATAATTTATTTTTGCTTAATAATTCCAGAGAGCTCCTTCTGGCAAGTGAACATCCACCAGTTATGCATAGAAAGGAGGGGAGTTTCTCGGAGGAGAAAGAGGTACAAATCTTTACGGTATTTCAGGAAAGGTTTCTTTTCACTGAATCTCATTGTTTTGGAGAAGCTCTTGAAACTACCTTGCCTCAGTTTCTCACGATGTATTGTATCAAACATATTGAAAATAAGTAGATATTTCTTTCATTTATTGCAAGGAATATGTGCCACTTTGTTAGCAGGAGCCATATTGGAATGAGTGAAACTAACACACAATGAGGTGGAGTTTCAATATCAGAGAAACTTGGGTGTTATTAAGATTTGACAAGCTAAACCTTTTGAAATAGCAAGAGTTACCAAAAGCCTGACTGCTTGTTACAGATGGATGCCCTTCCAAATGTGACTTTGGTAAACAAAGCTGCATTTGAACTACAAGAGATGACAAGGGTCAGAGAAACGGCATTATTTCCAAAGGGTAGGGCGAGGTGGGGAGAAAAATCTCGATTTTGTTCAAGGGCAAAAATGACATTTTATGATGACTAATAATTGTAGTAAGTGCACAAACTGTTTTAGAATAGGTATAATGGAATTAAAAAAAAAATACCTAAACGTTTGTTATATTTCTCCCAACTAGTTCATATACCCTCAGGCTAGATCAGGGGTTCCCACCGGGAGTGATTTTGTCCGCCAAGGAACGTTTGACAGTGTCTGGAGACACTCTGGATTGTGACATCTGGGGGGAGGGGTTATTGTTACTGGCACCTAGTGGGTAGGGGCCAGTGGTGCTGCTAAATGCTCTACGATGCCCAGGTGTTTCCCTGCAACAAAGAATTATTGACTCAAAGTGCCAGTAGCGCAGAGGTTGAGGACACTTGGGTCAGATAATAAATACCATTTGCCTTAAAAAGTAGAGAACCATCTTTTGATTTTCGATTTTGGATCAAATTCCTTCTTAATCAATTACTTGGTGATAGGGGAGTAGAGGTAGCAGTGGTGGTATGTGTGTGTGTGATTGCTTGTTGTTTAAAGCTGGTGGTGGTGTTGTTTGTTGTTTTGGATGAAATGCGTAATTAATTGCATTTCATACCTTATACTTCTGAGTTTAAGGAACCATGGTGCGTAATGGTTAAGTGCTCGGCTGCTAGCCAAAATGTTGGCGATTCAAACATACCCAACGGCTCAGCAGGAGAAAGGCCTGGTGTTCTGTCCCCAGAAAAATTAAAACCCACCCACACAGAAAAACTACAGCCTAGAAAACCCCATGAGGAAGTTCTACTCCGTCACATGGGATCGTTATCAATTAAAAATCAAATTGATTCAGAAGAATGGCCTGGCTATCTGCTCTCATAGAGATTACAGCCTAGAAAACCCCATAGAGCAGTTCTACTCTGTCACGTGGGGTTGCTATGAGTCCGAATCAACTCAACGGCACCTGACAACAACATCTGTTCATATGCCAGCACATTTTGGAAACGGATTGATGTAGAGACCCTAAAAAGTATTTTGAGGTATCTGATCTGAGTGAGAGAAGCTGAAGTGGGGTTCAGGTTTGAAATCCATTCTGTGTATGAAAACCTGTGGAACTAGTTCTGTTATCTGATATCTAAGAGAATGTGGTTTTTCCTTGTAACAAAATGCCAAGTAGATTTATATAAATTCTACATTCCTAGAGAAGATGGTCCTGTGGCCACTCTGGGAACTCTTTGTGGTAACTAATTGGCAATAACCAACAAAGCAACGTATCACTAACTAGAAGCTATCTTACTTCACCAAGCACCAATTGGAATTTTGTTAGCTTGCTTCCAAAGAAGGCTTAACCCAAACAGCTCCTCTCTACGATTTGTTCCCAAGGAGTCTTTAAATAAAACTTAGAAGCCACCAATCAATGTAACATCACTAAGTAGGTAACTAGTTAACAAAAGCGCCATGACCAATAGTGATTAAGGTCCCACTTTGTTATCCCACCTTCGACAACGATGAATTTACTTTCTTCCGCAACACTGTACTAGCTGCTGCCTGACTGTCATTCAGTGGACTCTGCTAGTCTCTTGTGCCTGGTGCACACTAGCAGAATTTCATTGTGATGACTGTCTTTGTCCTGCCTTAATAAAAATCTCTTTTAATACAAAAAAAAAATTGACTTGATGGCACCTAACATCAACAACTTCTGAGTTCAGACAGAATTAAGGTGTATCAATATTTTATTTTTTAAATCTTAATTTTGCACATATGTACATTGAAATGAGCTCCCAAAACTGATACGGTTCTCAGAATGGAAACTCAGAGCGCCCTTATAAATCACTGAGTCTTGAATGACATACACAGTGCAGTGTCTATAACCTCAGGGCCGTTACCTATTTTAGTAGGACGGGTAAATGGTGTGCATTTGTCCATTACATTATCATTTACAAAACATTTTCACATACGTTTTTACAGTTAATATTTACGAGCCGAATGGTAGTTTGTTACATTTTTGAAAATGAAGAGATGGTAAAAACAGATAAGAAAAAATTCCCCAGCTACTCAGGGCATATATACTCTAAAGTAAAATCCAATATTCATTTGAATTCAACAAATATTTTTTAGGCTCCTACAGTGTTCCAGGTGCTGCGATAAAGTACTATGATAAGTTCTGAAATTGGAGCTGGAGTTTGTTTTAAATCCCACTGGGGATTTAAAAAGTTTCAGCCCTGTAGGATTAGAATATGCCCTTTTTGAGAAATTCCAGAACCAGAGAAAGGTTTGTATTTGATACCTTAATAGCATAATGTTATTCACTCTTGTTGTTGTTGTTGTTAGGTGTCGTCCAGTTGGTTCCGACTCATAGCGACCCTGTGCACAACAGAACAAAACACTGCCCGGTCCTGTGCCATCCTTTCAATCGTTATTATGGTTGAGCTCATTGTTGCAGCCACTGGGTCAATCCACCTCGTTGAGGGTCTTCCTCTTTTCCGCTGACCCTGTACTCTGCCAAGCATGATGTCCTCCAGGGACTCATCCCTCCTGACAACGTGTCCAAAGTATATAAGATGCAGTCTCGTCACCCTTGCCTCTAAGGAGCATTCTGTCCCCACTTCTTCCAAGACAGATTTGTTCGTTCTTTTGGCAGTCCATGGTATGTTCAATATTCTTCGCCAACACCACAATTCAAAGGCGTCAACTCTTCTTCGGTCTTCCTTATTCATTGTCCAGCTTTCACATGCATATGATGCAATTGAAAATACCATGGCTTGGGTCAGGAGCACCTTAGTTTTCAGAGTGACATCCTTGCTCTTCACACTTTGAAGAGGTCCTTTGCAGCAGATTTGCCCAATGCAATGCGTCTTTTGATTTCTTGACTGCTGCTTCCACGGCTGTTGATTGTGGATCTAAGTAAAATGAAATCCTTGACAACTTCAATCTTTTCTCCGTTTATCATGATGTTGCTCATTGGTTCAGTTGTGAGGATTTTTGTTTTCTTTATGTTGAGGTGCAATCCATACTGAAGGCTGTGGTCTTTGATCTTCATTAGTAAGTGCTTCAAGTCCTCTTCACTTTCAGCAAGCAAGGTTGTGTCATCTGCATAATGGAGGCTGTTAATGAGTCTTCCTCCAATCCTGATGCCCCGTTCTTCTATGTATAGTCCAGCTTCTCATATTATTTGTTCAGCATACAGATTGAGTAGGTATGGTGAAAGAATACAACCCTCACGCACACCTTTCCTGACTTTAAATCAATCAGTATTCTCTTGTTCTGTCTGAACAACTGCCTCTTGATCTGTGTACAGGTTCCTCATGAGCACAATTAAGTGTTCTGGAATTTCCATTCTTTGCACTGTTATCCATAGTTTGTTATGATCCACACAGTAGAATGCCTATGCATAGTCAATAAAACACAGGTAAAAATCCTTCTGGTATTCTCTGCTTTCAGCCAGGATCCATCTGACAGCAGCAATGATATCCCTGGTTCCACATCTTCTTCTGAAACTGGCCTGAATTTCTGGCAGTTCCCTGTCGATATACTGCTGCAGCCATTTTTGAATGATCTTCAGCAAAATTTTGCTTGCATGCGATGTTAATGAAATTGTTCTATAATTTCCACATTCGGTTGGGTTACCTTTCTTGGGAATAGGCATAAATATGGATCTCTTCCAGTCAGTTGGCCAGGAAGCTGTCTTCCATATTTCTTGGCATAGATGAGTGAGCACCTCCAGCGCTGCATCTGTTTGTTGAAACATCTCTATCGATAGTCCATCAATTCCTGGAGGCTTGTTTTTGCCAATGCCTTCACAGCAGCTTGGACTTCTTCCTTCAGTACCACCTTCCTGATCATATGTCACCTCTTGAAATGGTTGAATATTGACTAATTCTTTTTGGTATAATGACTCTGTGTATTCCTTCCATCTTCTTTTGATGCTTCCTGTGTCATTTAATATTTTCCCCATGGAATCCTTCACTATTGCAACTCTAGGCTTGAATTTTTTCTTCAGTTCTTTCAGCTTGAGAAACGCTGAGTGTGTTCTTCCCTTTTGGTTTCCCATCTCCAGCTCTTTGCACATGTCATTATAATACTTTACTTTGTCTTCTCGAGAGGCCCTTTGAAATCTTCTGTTCAGTTCTTTTACTTCATCAATTCTTCCTTTTGCTTTAGCTGCTCGACGCTCAAGAGCAAGCTTCAGGGTCTCCTCTGACATCCATCTTGGTCTTTTCTTTCTTTCCTGTCTTTTCAGTGACCTCTTGCTTTCTTCATGGATTATGTCCTTGATGTCATTCCAGAACTCCTCTGGTCTTCGGTCACTAGTGTTCAATGCATCAAATCTATTCTTCAGATGGTCTCTAAATTCAGGTGGGGTATACTCAAGGTCATATTTTGGCTCTCATGGGATTGCTCTGATTTTCTTCAGTTTCAGCTTGAACTTGCATATGAGCAATTGATGGTCTGTTCCACTGTTGGCCCCTGGCCTTGTTCTGACTGATGATATTGAGCTTTTCCACCGTCTCTTTCCACAGATGTAGTCAATTTGATTTCTGTGTGTTCCATCTGATGAGGTCCATGTGTATAGTCGCGGTTTATGCTGGTAAAAGAAGGTATTTGCAATGAAGAAGTCATTGGTCTTGCAAAATTCTATCATTCGATCTCCAGCATTGTTTCTATCCCCAAGGCCATATTTTCCAACTACTGATCCTTCTTTGTTTGCAAATTTTGCATTCCAATTGCCAGTAATTATCAATGCATATTCACTCTTAAGAGCTATAAAAGGTGGAAATAACCCTCAGACACAGCAGACAATTTGTTAATTAATATGTCTAAAGTCTCAATAGTAGCCAAATTCTCTATTCGATTGTCATATTCCTATACCTACTCATCTTTTTTTCCCCCAAACTCTTACTGGCTGGAGTCCATAGATCAAATGAAAACAGTTATAATTTTGAGCATATACGTCTAAGGAATTACAGAATATCAGAGCTGGAAAATATCTTTGAGATTTCCTATTTCATACCCCTCAGGATACTAAAGGTCAGGGAGCCCACTCCACTCAAGTCAGAGCCAATTATTAGGAGAGTGAAAACAAAACAAACAAACGAAAAAAACTAAACGTCAGTTAACCTGACCCCCCCGATTTCTACTATATGTCTCATATGCCTTCATACAGAACTCCATGTTTGATGAAAAGGAGGATCAATTACCCCAGTTTGTCTGGGACTGTCCTGGTTTTAGCAGAAAGTCCCACATTATGGGAAACTTCTCAGTCCTAGGAAAACTGGGACAGTTGGTCAACCTAAATTGATAAAATATGTAGAAATATTAGTGTCCTGGATAAGTATTGCTGATAAAAAGACTGATTTATCACCTCGTAGCTTTTGGCACAGTTGTTAGGTGCTTGGCTGCTAACGGAAAGGTCGGTAGTTCAAACTCACCAGCTGCTCCACAGGAGAAAGATGTGGCAGTCTGCTTCCATAAAGATTTCAGCTTGGAAACACCACGGGCCAGTTCTACTCTGTCTTGTAGGGTCGTTGTGAGTTGCAGTTGACTCAGGTGCAGTGGGTTAGCTTTTCACTGCATGTTCACTAAGAATGCCCTTTTGTTTCCATCCTACCACTGTAAGATCAGTTAGTAAAATTTAAAGCTTCTGTGCAATAGACTGCTCAAAATTAACCCTTCTTGTTAATACTTGTCAGCCTTCTCTTTCTTTCCCAGTCAATTTTCCAGTTAATGATTTCCCAATATTGGGATGCTGTTTTTCATTTATTAGGGCTCTTCCTTTGGTTGTCACCTTGTAGCATTTCTTCAGCCTTCTCAAATATTTTCTGAAAGACAGTCTGTTGTTGTTGGTTGCCATCAAGTTGTTTCTAACTCGTGGCGACCCCATGTGTGCAGAATAGAACTGCTCCACAGGGTTTTCAAGGCTGTCACCTTTCAGAAGCAGATTGCCAGGCCTGTCTTCCAAGGTGCCTCTGGGTGGATTTGAACCACCAACCTTTTGGCTAGTGGTCAAGAACTTAACTTTATGTGCCACCTTATTGTTGTTGAGTACCCTTGAGTTGATTTCAACTCATAGCAACCCTGTATGACAGAGTAGAACTGCCCCATGGGGATTCCCGGGCTATAATCTTTACAGAAGCTGAGTGCCAGGTCCTTCCTCCCATGGCACAGCTGGTAGGTTCAAACAGCCAATCTTTCAGTTAACAGCTGAACACATAACCATTACATCACTGGGGCTCCTTTGTACTAGCTTCGCTACCTGGAATTAAAGGATGTTTCCAGTCATAGTATTATAAGAGGTGAGAAAGCAACACAGGCAGTATGAGAATAATTACCTTATATAAAATAACTTGGCCTTTGTTCTTGGTTTCTGAGAGATAACTCTTAGAATTTCCTGAGTAATTAAGGTGCTTTTATTATCTAAGATTCTGGGTAATGCCTGAGGGTTTGTGAAAATGATTGGGTGGCTGGCTAGGGCACAGAGACCATCAGGTGACCTGGTAGTAGCTGACTTCAGGGATGGGGAACATGATTCAATCAATCATGCTTATGCAATGAGGCCCAAATCATGCCTGTGCAATGAGGCCCCAATCATGCCTATGCAATGAGACTTCAACAATGACCGTATAATGAAGCCAGTGAAGACTCTGGACATGGAAGCTCTGTGGGCTTTCCCATTGGTGAAAGATACTGACGCACATACAATGGTGGCGTGCCCTTTGGGACAAGAAAACTTTGAGTTGGGAACCCTCCTAGACCTTGTCTTATGGTTCTTTTCATTTATATTCTTTTTTTTTTTCTTTTTTCCTACAATAAAACTGCAATTACAAGTACAGCACTTTCCATGAGTTCTGTGAGTCATTCCAGAGAATTATCAAATCCAAAGGAACAGAGGGAGCCAGCAGGTCAGAAGTGAGGGAGCCTGGGAGGGGGAGCAAGCTTGCAGCTGGCATCCTGAGAAGGTAGTGGAAAAACCACAAACTAGTAGCCAGTAGGTCAGAAGTCAGAAGTGAGGGTGTCCTGGGGACTCCCAAACTTGCAGCTGGCACCTAAAATGTTGGGCAGACTTGGCAGTCTGAAGGACAGTGTCCTTGAACTTGTGAGGTCTGACCTCACTCCAGGTGGTTAGGGTCAGAGGAAGGAGTGCTGCACGGACTACTGGTGTCAGAATTGAACAGAAAATGAAAACTGGGGATTCTGACTTACGTGGATTTGTTATATCCTCATAGTTGGTGTCAGAATAAGCGTATATTTAATTTGAGATTCACGCCCTCAAGGAGTCATGAGCACGTTGTTGAGTTGGAAATGGCAAGAGATAAGCATTTTACATTGAAATAGCTGCCATATACATGGGGTATGTGTTCAGTGGTGGATGAAGATTATATACTATTGGTTTTAGGTCTCAGTAACACCAGAAATAAAATCTGAATCTATTGATAAGTTTTTGAGATGATCAGATCTATTCGCTAAGAGAACTAGAATTAATCCTCAAAGTTTGACTCTCTAAGTGCCTGGAAAAGAGATACAGTTGTTACCAAAATGTAAGATTTTTCATCTCTTTCACTAATGGAAGTAATCTTAAAAGTATTTTCCTGAGTATCCTAAGAATATTCACCACACTATGTGATACCATTTCACCTTCACTAAAATGACTATGATCAAAAAGACAATGAGCAAGGCTGTAGAGAAACTTGAATCCTCATGTGTTGTTGGTGAGAATGTAAAATGGTGCAGCCGCTTCAGAAAATAGTTTGGCAGTTTCTGAAAATGTTAAAAAGTAGATTTTTTCATATGACCTAGCAATTCTACTCTTAGGCGTCTAGCCAAGAGAAGTGAAAACGTACATCCACACAAAGACTTGTACATGAATGTTCATGGTGGCATTATCTATAATAGCTAAAAGCAGGAACAAGTCAAATGTCCAATGCCTGGTGAATGTGAATGGAAAAGTGAAATGTGGTATATCCATACAATGGAACGCTATGGTCAGTAAGAAGAAATGAAATGCGGATAACAGTGAAACTTGTGAGAGCCAGAACTTGATGGGACTGCCTTATTTTTCCGGGTCTCAAAAGTTTTCCACCTTTGACAGAATGCAGTCTTACCACTTTTCTGCCACTCGTTTTAGCGGAAAATATATGAGTTTTACTTCTCTGATAGGTTTCCACCTTACACAGGTTCTGGCTTTCACAGATTTTGTTACACAAGCTATCATGTGAAGGGACCTTAAAAACATGGTAAGAGAAAGAAGCCACACACCAAAAAAACACTCATAATATGATTCCATTTATATGAAATGTCCAGAAAAGGCAAATCTAGACAGATAGAGAATAGATTAATTGCTGCCTGAGGCTGGAGGTGTGAACGACAATAGGACATAAGGCTTTTTTTTGGGAGGGTGATGGAAATGTTCTAAAAATTAGATGGTGGTGATGGCTTCAGAACTCTGTCAGTTTATGAGAAATCATTGAAATGTATACTCAAAACATTTGAATTTTATGGTATGTAGATCATACCTCACTAAAGATATTTAAAAAAAAAAAAAGAAAGTAAGTTCACCTCAATTTACTTTCTGTAATGGATTGAATTGTGTCCTCCTGCCCCCAAAGGAGCGTTGGAATGTGAACCCATCTACCTGTGGATATAACCCTGTTTGGAAACAGGGTTTTCCTTGTTATGGTAATGAGGCCCTATCAGTACAGGGTGTATCCTAAACCTAATCACTCCTGAGTTACAAGGAAATCATAGACACAATGACAACCGAGCACAAATGGGGGAAGACACATGCCAAGCGAAGATCGCCAAGGAACGAAGGAACTGCCAGACCACCAACAAGAATCTTTACCTGGAGCCGGCACTCTGAATTTGAACTTCTAGCCTCCTGAACCATGAGACAATAAATTTTTCTTCTTTAAATCCACTCATTTGTGGTATTTCTATTACAGCAGCACCAAGAAACTAAGACACTTTCCTTGAAATAAGAGAGAGCCAAAAAGGACAGTGACTAACACAATTTGAGATTGCATGTAGAGGGACTTCTTGAAGCCCTTATTCTTTTATCATGGTTGTTATTTTACAAAAAAAATCAAACCTGTATTTAGTTGGTAGAAATTCTTTGTCAATGCATTTTGGATGGCATAAATTCCCTTTTCCCCTTCTAGCTCTTGTAGTTCTCTCTCCCTCTCTGTCACCGTGAGGTAACTATTTGGTCGCATTTGTAGCAAGGGTGAAAATGAATTTTTCTTATAAATATTTGAACAGAGTTTGGGACCCCTGCACAATGAAAGAACAAGAATCAGGGAGTCCCCAGGTTGTGCAAATGGTTAATGTGCTCGGCTGCTAACCTAAAGGTTAGAGGTTCGAGTCTGCCCAGCGGTACCTTGGAAGAAAGGCCTGGCCATCTACTTCTGAAAACTCGGCCATTGAAAATCCCGTGGAGCCAAGTTCTGCTCTGACACACATGGGGTTCCCATGAGTTAGGTCAACTCAATAGCAATTGGTTTTATAAGATTAATTGAATCTTATTATCCAGGAATTAAGGCCTCCCTCCTTCTCTCCTCCCTCCACTGATATTGCCTGCAATGAGGACGAAGAGACCTGATTCTACAGTCAGACTCCAGCCAGATAGAAGTGAGCTGTCCCAGCTGACCTGCCACAGGCAGAGTATGGGAAAAGGAGAGAAGCGGTTTTCAGTAGACATCTGAAAAGGGCAGGAGAGAGGCCGACTGGTTTAAATGTTTTTCTGAAGTTCCTTAAGATACCTGTCTGCTTATCACTTCTCATTTGAAGTTCCAGGACCAAATCCACGTCCCGAGTAGGGTTTCCCTCTCCTCCCCTGCCATCACGGCCATCTACCCGCCCCCCGGCTCACTTTCCATTGCAATACCTGGAAGTCAGCCCTTTGTACAAGTTAGGGGCCAAATCAAAGCCGGCAAATGGAATGTGTAGGTTATTTACGGATTGTTGCTGAGCAAATTTAATCACTAGCCTGCCGTAACTCCATCATCATTTCCCTTGACGAGAACATCGAGACTCAAATTTTGCAAAGGAGGAAGAAGTGGCCATAATCCAACTCTAACAGTAACAGCCAATTCTGCTGTGATGGGAAGAGGCGCTGTATTAGTGCCAATACATTAACCAGCTTCCCAATTGCAGCGGGGAAACTGATTGCCATTACAATTCCCATGACACTCCTCCGCGAAGGTAACAAAACTGCTCGAATGAGCATTTATTTCTAGCTCTGCTGGTGTGTGTGTGTGTGTGTGTGTGTGTATCTGTGTGTGTGTATATCTGTGAGAGAGAGAATGTAAGACTGCAAATGAATGAATGGCCAAGGCTTGAGAGCAGCGATGAAAAGCTAGACATTTCTGAATCACTTTGTGATCCTGGGCAAGTCACTCAACTACTATGAAACTTGAACTTTACCTGCAGAATGAGGATGATAATGAAGATAATAATAATAATAATACCTACTGTGATGGATTAAAGATGGCCACAAATTCTTGAACACTCCTCCCAGTAAGAGACGAAGTCTCTGTTCCAACCCCTTGAATCTAAGTAGGCTCTGTGACTGCTTTGACCAATAGAATACATAGGAAATGACACTGCACCAATTTCTGGGTGTGGGTCTTCTGCTTCCTAGTTCACTGGGGATTCTGAGCTGCCATACAAAGAATGAGACCACGATAAAACTACCAAGCTGGAGAGGCCGTGCGTAGGTGCTTTGGTCAACTGTCCCAGGAGAACTCAGTTTTCCAGCTATCACTGCCAAGGCGCCAGTCAAGTGAATGAAACCGTCTTGGGTCCTCCAAATAAGCCTGGCCACCAGCTGAAAACCCCAAGTGACCTCAGTCAGTGCCACATGGGACAGAAGAATTGTTCTGCTGAGACCTGTTGGAATTCCTTGCCCCCACAATCATGAAGTATATTAAATTAATTGCTGTTTTAAGCTGCTAAGTTGTTGTGTAATTTCAACGAGTAACTAAAATACCTATTACAAAGCTGTTGAAAAGATTAAGTGGGATAATATCAGTACTCATTAATTAGTAACTTGTAATGTTATTTTAATAAGTATGATAACACTGATAATAAGAAAATACTCCAACCTAGCTTAATAAAAACTAAAATCACTTAGAAATCTAAAACCCTTCATGACCTGCAAGTTTCATCTTTAACAAATGATGAGATGAGTTTTTGCCTGAAATAATTAGAGATTCATACACACCAGGATGAAGTAAGCATGTAGTGGGTACCCCGAGGTACAATCCACACGTTTTCTCATTTAATATTCATAGCAACCTAAAGAGGTAAGTACTCTTGTTCTTGCCTTATTAGGTGCTCAGGTAGGTTGAGTAACTTGTCCAAAATTTCGCAGCTCGTAAGTGATGGAGCCACAGTCTGAACACAGGGCTGTCTGCCTCCAAGGCAAAGAAGAGACCTGAGCTGACTTGGATGTGAAAGATACGTAGGTATAGAATGACAGAGGGAAAAAGACCTGGCGACATCCTGAGGGTGTCCACATTGCAGATGGTGAGAAGATGAGCAGGGAAAAATGAGCTCCGATCAACAGAATCTTATTCTCAGGACTAAAAGTTATCTTCAAGCCCCATGTCTCTCCACAGCGTGGCCCTGGTGAAGAAGAACCTGGTAATGGTCCTGGAAAGTCAGGCTGAGTGTTTGAAATCACGGTGAGAATGATTGAAAGCTCAAATGTTGCTTCAGGATTCACTGTTCCTGCTGAAGTCTGACTTTCATCTCTCCTCTTGGCTTTCAGCAAAGCAAATGCCAGCAGAGAACAAAGACTACTTCCTTTAATGCCTGAGGGACACTAGCCAATATCAAAGTTGATGAAGAAACAGATTGGATTTGTCAGTGTTATCTTCTGAATTGCTTGCTAAATCATTGTACTCCGTGACCTAAAATAACCCCCACCATGAAACTTCTCGTCCATCCCTGCCTTCAATCCTCTGTGACAATAAAGCTCCCTGCAGTTTGCAGCTTGGAAATGGGCATGAGGGTGGGAAGGTCCATGGCGGGAACTCCAGGCTCAGTAGCATGCCCCTGCTTCCCTCCTGGAACCCAGAGCCTCATGCTGCCCTTGACCCCTCAAATTACTTGCTTCATCCCTGACACTCTGACCCTTATCTTCTCCAAGTACTTTGACCCTAAAAGTGGTCTTCTATTTTCGTCATCAAACTTTCTTCTCTGCCTTAACTCTTATAAATGTTCAAAAATCATGGACACACACAGCCCTAGCTTTGGGTCAGTACTGGGTACAGCAAGTAGAATGAAAAGTAACGCATGGAGTGTTCATAAGTTAACTTAAAAGTCCCAATTTGCCTTCCTTATTGTCAATTCCACTATAACTCCTCTTCCCTCAGATTTAGGAACTCCTAACCATGGAGCCCTGGTGGTGCAGTGGTTAAGTGTTTGACTGCTAACCAAAAGGTCAGCAGTTCAAATCCACCAGCCACTCCTTGGAAGCCCTATGGAGTAGTTCTACTCTGTCCTATGGGGTCGCTATGAGTCAGCATCTACTGGACAGCAATGGGCGTGCCTTTTTTTTTGTTTTTTTGGATTATGGATCAAGAAGTCCTGGTTGCACAGTGGTTAAGCACTGGGCTGCTATGTGAGAGATCGGAGGTTTGAACCCACCAGCAGCTCTGTGGCAGAAAGATGTGGCAGTCTGCTTTTTGTAAATATTACAGCCCTGGAAACTCTATGAGGCAGTTCTTCTCTGTCCTGTGGGATTGTTATGAGTCAGAACCGACTCAATGGACGCAGATCTTGGTTTGATTATGGATCATGAGCCATTGGTGTTTCAGTAGCAGAATTCTCACCTTCCATGCAGGAGACCTGGGTTCCATTACTGGCCAACGCACCTCATGGGCAGACACCACAGGTCTGTCAGGGAAAGTTTGTGTGTTGCTATGATGCTGAACAGGTTACTTCCTAAAATCAGCCAATGGAAACCCTATGGATCACAACAACCGGGCAACATCGCATTACACTGTGCACAGAGTCACCATGAGTTCGGCCAAATGTAAGGCAACTAACAACAACAACAATAGGTACAAAGGGGAAAATGGAACTGATAATTCACTCTAAGATGTGAATGACCAATAGCAATAAACCAATGTTTATTTCTGTGTAGTGTTTGTTAGTTCAAAGGAAACCCATTTTGTGGAATTTCAGAGAACATCAAGCAGATGTTTTATTTAACTCAGACTTCTACTACAATGTAAATTGGTCATCTAGCAGTGAGGGTCAAGCGTTTGTGGTCCTTTCTTAGTGCTTTTCTATACTTGGCAGGTACTAGAGCAGGAGAGGAAGGAGAAAGGGGTTCTTGGCAAATTAAGATTGGTAAAGTCTGAGTATATTAGTCTTTCCCCTGGAGATTCACCAAGCCCACCGCATATTTGATGGGTAGAAATTTCAAGGAGTCACCGAATCTGCTTAGCTTTGTTTCAAATAGAATTTACCAATTGCTAGTAATTGTTGAGGAGTCCCTGGGTGGTGCCTAAGTGTTTGACTACTACCCGAAAGGGGGGTTTGAAGCCACCCAGAGTCACCTCAGAAGACAGGCATGGCGATCTGCTTCCAAAAGGTCACAGCCTTGAAAACCCTTCAGAGCAGTTCTACTCTGCACACACAGGGTCACCGTGAGTTGGCATTGACTGGATGGCAACTGACAGTAACAGCAATAATTGTTGAATCCAGATGAAAGCTATACAGCTGTTCATTTTCCTGTTCTTTCAAATTTTCTGTAGGTTTTACTTTTTTTTTCCTTAAAATAATATACTTGGTATACAAGGGGGAAAAGAAGAATTATCCTTCTTCTTTCTGTCCCAGCATTGCAATCCCATGTTTTTCTTTCACTAGTACAAGCTGAAGGAGCCCTGGTGGCACAGTGGTTAAGTGCTCGGCTGCTAACCAAAAGGTGAGTGGTTTCAACTTATCATTTTACCATGAATTCTACAACCGAAAAACAGAGTATTGTTAACTTTTGAATTTTGGAAATGACATGTTTTCCTTATCAAATCTATGTGAAGTATAAAAAGTAAATGAATCTATAACATAGACTATAGATTGTTTTTCCATCAGAGTGATTGACTTATTGTTATAGGTAAAAGCAAATTTGATTTAACTCTTTTAAGTGAAGGGCTTTCTTTCTGTTGGGTATCGAACAACTTCCATTCTTTTCATAAAAGTTTGGTTCTGCAGGGTTAAAAGAAGAAATTTGTTTAAAAATCTGTAAAGAAGGATGAAGGACCATTATTAAGTGCCTTGTGCATACTGGTTTTCATCGGTTATAAGGCCCTGCTAGTAACTGTATATAGAGCACCCGTAAGCACCTAAAGGTTTTAGGGATGGGATAGGAGATATTGGACCTTGAAGAAGAGGTGCTCAGACAGGTGGGATGTTGCTCAGGGAGACCAGTTGGCTGTTGTCTGGGGTGTCATTGATTGGTGGAATTCACCAGGGTCTGAGGTCTAATTTCCCATGTACTAGAACACTTTCTCTATAAGCAGAGTGGGGTTGTTTGCAGAGTTGGAATTAGAACAAGGGGCTGTATATGACCCTGGAAATTGTCCTGTGATGAACCTAACTTAGGCTACTTCTCCCCTTGGGTGACTTGCTACCAGGTGTATAATTCTTAAAGTCCACTTGCCAGGATCTCTAGGCCTTTGACGAGACCCAGAACCATAAAGCCTACTTATGTCTTCTGTTGTGTATCTTTTTATTGCTGATTAGCTGCCATCCTAAATGGCATATTCTTTCCTTAAACCAACGAGGACAACAACAACAAACTAAACCCATTGCCATTGAGTCGAGTTGGACTCATGGTGACCCTAGAGGACAGAGTAGAACCGCCTCATAGGGTTTCCAAGGCTGTAATCTTTGTAAGAGCAGATTGTCACATCTTTCTCCTACGAAGTGGCTGGTGGGTTCGAACCACCAACCTTTCAGTTGGCAGCTGAGCACTTTAAGCACTGCACCACCAGGGCTCCTTATCCTTTCCTTAGGAACCTAAAATCAAGCTTTACCCCAGCCTGGTAATTCTTCTGTTTCTTTTGGAGATTTAAGACATTTAAACTCAGATCCATTGTGTACTACTTCCATACTTCTCATAGAAAATAGAAAAAGATGATGAAGTCCTTGTCTTGAAACCACACACATGGGATAGGAGGACATCTTTATAGGGCAATATATGCAGATGAATATGCCACAGCGTTCACCAGCTGAGCACAAATCATAGACAAAATGATTGTCATCGCTCTTTTGTCTCATGAATGGAAACAACGTTCAAAAGAGTGGAGTGAAGACTAGTTCAAAGCTTCAATTTCCAAGTTTCTGGTTAAAGTCCTGTACATGACATTGCTATGGACTTCGTATATCCAACAAAACAAAATTATAAAACACAGAAGATCCATGCAATACTACAAAATGGAAGTAAGGTTAGCCATGTGTCTAATCGATATGGCTTCATGTTTATTAGAAAGAACAGACTATCTATAGCAATTGTGTTAAAGAAAAAAAAAGTCTAACAGGATTAAAAATAAAAAAGTCTAATGAGATTAAATAAGCACTCCTAAGAGTTAAAGTAACTTTTTTTTTTTCCTCTGAAGTCTCCCCTTTTAAAATAAAAGGACAATTTTCAAAGAGGCCTCTGCAATGCAGAAAGCTTAAATATAAATCTTATATTTCTTGGGGAAATAAATACCCAACGCAAAACATTATTACTAATTAAATATGGTAGGTATTAAAAAATTGCAAAGTAAAAATTAGATCTGGACATAAAATCTACTCAATCATTCAATCCCATTCACTATTTCTGGAGAGCAAGGAACCAGTTACTTTACCTGGGCATAGGAGGAGAGCTCATTTGAGAGGTGTGAAGACTTTAGTAGAATATCTGGGCTCTGCTCTCTTCTGAAATTCTGTTGGCAGTTCCATTCCAAGTTTCATTCTGTCTAATCAAGGATTTGTAATCTTGACTAGACTTGATAGAATGGCTTCTTGGTGGTAGGAGGGAGGTGGGGGGACTATGAGACATGTCTTGACTTTCTAGAATCTTCTGTTCTTTCTTAACAGTTATGGAATTAAGTGTCCCTCTCTGTGGTTGCTACTGATGAGTTTTTGTTGTGGTGGTAGTTCATGTAGTTAAATGTTTTAAGAGCAAGAATCTGTGATCTCTCTTCAGTCAGTCATCATGACCCAAAATTATCTGATCCATAAGTTTTTAGAAATTCCTCTCCAAACCACCAGTCCTCACTACTGGCTACTAATTATATCAACTGTTTGCATTTATCATATGTTTATTTAATAAATTCTAAGAGTCCTTCATATATTGGTGACTTTAGCCTTTGCAGCAACCCTATTAAACAGGTTCCATTACATTTATACCGTTTTTCAGATGAGAAACTCAGACACAATACGGTTAAATAACTTTCTCAAGGTAAGACAGCTAGTGCAAGGTGGAACCAAGAGATGAACCTGGCATTCTTAATCTGAGCCTGCAACCTCAAGCACTGGATTGTTTTCTTTCAAGAACTCAGGGTTGAGAGCTGCCTGTGTTCTAGTAAATGTTGCCGTTGCCAACCATGAATCTTTCTGTCAGTGCCTAGCTTTAGGCAAATTTGGTTCTTGATAGTATCTATCATTCACTTTAAGTGCATAGAAGTTGCATGAGGGCTAGATTTACACACGTGGTGTCAGAATCATTCCAGAAACCTCCAACACCTTGTGCCATAATTGGACTGAGCCATACTTCTGGATCTTAGTAGGCCTGCATTGAAATCAGGGCTGTGTCTTCTGTTCTTTAAAAGTTACAGCACACTACTGTCATCCACCATATAAAAACAGCCACTGTTTATTTGGATTTGCAACGCTTAATCTCCCCAGTTTTTTTAGAGAATAAGTATCTTATTGTCCTTAGCTCATTGCTTTTCACATCCTATTTTCCCAGGTGCAATACATATTCCTCATTCCGCTGGATTCCTCCTTGAGGACCAGGGATGAGTTATTCTTCCCTGAGTAACTGGAAGAAAAAAGATACAACTGACAACAGAGAGCAGAGATAACTTGTGTCTCTTTGCCCCTATAGCCTTCTTAGGACATCATTTCAGAACTTTGGCTGGAGCAGTGGAAAAAATAAATGAAAACATGAGTGAGGGTTTGAATCATCCTTCTAAATAAATAATTGTTTCCATTCCTTTTCCCAACCAGTATGTCAGCATAAAGTCTCCCTTGACCCAGGAACGAAGAATTATATTAGTGATTAGTAAATGCATCACCACTCAGAAGGGGGAAAAATGACATCATGTGCCAGAGAGAAGAAAAGTCGTCTGAGCATCTAGGAAGGTCGAGAGACAGACTGATTTCCAGTGACCAACACCTCATTCCATGGGCTGATAGGCACTCTCTACTGGGTGTCTCAGTGCTAGAAAGACAGGCTTTTAGTTGTAAAAGTGTTTCAGGGCTCAATAAAAAAAGAAACCAAGATTTTTTTTCACAGCGTGTACCGTGTCTAGATTCTCAAATGGTTGCTTAATATTATTTAATGAACAATGAAATCAAAGGGAAAAATGTGGGTTTCTCTTCTATTTTTAGTAGGGGCAAAGAAAGGAAAAGTGGGACCATGAGCCTCTAGCTGTTTTAGGCATAGGGAGACTGTCGTATGAATCAGAGAGTAAAACTTCAAGGCGGCTAGATTGAAGGGAAGAATGTATGCCTGTATTTGAATAGATAACACTTCATCCAAGACAACATGTGTTGCTGCTTTTGCTTTTGTTGGGTACAGTGGAGTTGATTCTAACTCATACCTACCCTATATGACAGAGTATAACTTCCCCATAGGGTTTCCTCGGCTGTAATCTTTCATATCGGCTCCCAACTCGTGGCAACCCACGCACAGCAGAAATGCTGCCCAGTCTTATGCAGTCCCCGTGATTGTTTGCGGATTGGACTGTTGTGATCCACAGTATTTTCAATGGCTGCTTTTTGGAGGAAGATCGCTAGATCCTTCCTAGTCCATCTTAGACTGGAAGCTCTGCTGAAACCTGTTCAGCATTACGTTAACATACAATCCTCCACTTATAGGCGGAAGGTGGCTGCACATGAGGTACATCGGCTGGAAATCGAACCAGGGTCTCCTGCATGGAAGAGGAGAGTTCTACTCCTGAACAAATGTGTGGGGAGGTTTATGTGATAGATTATGTGCGATATGGAAAGCAATAGAGTACAGTGTTTAAACACACAGGCTCTAGTGCTTGGCTGTCTGGTTATGCACCAACCTCTGCTCTTTACAGTATGATTTTGGGTTCCTTGCTTAAGTTCTCTGTCTGGATTTCTTTATCAGTAAAATGGGTGTATTAATAATAGTAATTCAGGGGTTTGTTGGAAGGATTAAATAAACTAGGAAAGCAACTGCAATAGTAGTTAGTATTACTATCATTGTAACACTATCATTAGGATAACTATCATCATTACTATTATCATTGTTTTTATCCATACATGGCCTTTCCTCCAATATCATTCCTACAGAACACAGGCAGTAGAAAGTCATCACCATTGTTCATCATGTTTATGTGTCACTTAAGTTTTTTCCAAGTGCTTTCTCCTCCATTTCATCATAAGCTAGGGGCCTGGCCCTAGCATCATCAAAACCCTAGCTTCGAATCCTTGATAAAGCCTTAACCTCTCATGGCCTCAGTTTGCTCATCTATAAAATTTACCCAATGTCTGTTCTGTCTTTACAGATTTAAAACAGGCCCTCCCTTATAGTGCCCTTGAGTCTAACCTAGTTTCTTTTTAAAGAAACAGATTAAGTACTTCTAGCAAGAAAGAATAACTTCAAAGAGTGATCACTCCATTGCCCAAGAACCACGCCTCAGCCTGAGGGAGGGAAAAGAGTTACAAAGACAGTCCTATACAAATGTGTTTTCCATGTATCTTACACAGCGAATGAGGTGTGCAGTGCACGCCCGCCTCTTAGGATTAATTCTCAGGTTACACTGAAGCTTGGAAAATTGCTATTTCTTGATCTAAAAGGAGGTTAAAACACTTTCAGTGGAAATCGATTCACTTTAAGGTATTTAGACTGTTCATATTTTGCACAAGTCTCTATGACAGGGCTGGTTTCAATTGGCACTTTATGTAGCAGTTGTAGGAAGCCCATCACACATCGAGAGAAATATGGATGAGTGTTTAACAAGATGGCCTATTCCGTTTGTTTCTCTTTCAGAACAAAAGAGAAACATGCCCCAGACCCCCAGGCAGGCTGGGGCACTGGCACCTTATACGTGTCTGCGACAAAATGAGCGGTGAAGTGGTTCCCTGAAAAACAAAATTAATTTTTCCTGCTGCTTTTATTTTTCTTTTACTAGGGGAATTTATGTTACACATGGTCAAATAGCATTATGTACAATGAAGGAAATGAGATGTGAGGGAATTCATTCAATAAAAAAATGATAAGTCATAAAAGAGCATTTAGAGAAAAATGCTGTTAGCAAGAGTTTGAGACGTAGGAAGGTCTTTTTTTTTTTTTTTATAGGTTTTTAGGAAATGCTATCACAGGAAATTGCACCATTTGTTCTTCCTTGAAAAGAGAGTGTCAAATTTCAAATGGAATTAAGTAAGAAATAACGCTGGCTGTCAGTCACTATCTGTGGCTGGTTGGGGAAAATTGCTTTCTGAAGGGACAAAGTATAATCATAGTCATGACCAACAAATCAGAAAACAAAACCCACATTATGCAAATGATTTCATTGACTAACATGTGATCACTGGGAAGAAAGTATGTCAAGATAACGGGAACTAAGGGTTAGGAAAGACTTAGGGGAGTGAAAACCTCTATGCACTTCTGGGGAAGGGAAAATGGTGCATTTATTCTGGAGAACAATTTGGCCACATTGAGAGAAGTTGAGTATGTACATATTGTAAGACCCACCAGTTCCATGGTTCAGTGTCTGTTTGAAAAAATGTCTTGCCCAGGTACACAAAGGAACAGGTACGAGAATTTTAAGAATAGCACTGTTTGGAGTCGTAAAGAGTTGAAAACAAGCTGGAAATGGATAAATACGAAAACAAATAAAGAAAGCGTAAAATACTCACATAAGGGCCTGCTACACAGTACTCAAAACAAATGAACTAGTCATACATGTGTTAATGTGAGCAGATCGAAATGTTGTTAACAATAAACTGAATGGATGTATAGCTCAATACTGTTTATGAAAATACTAGCAAACATATACAAAGTATTGCTAAATATTGCACATTGATATGCATATGCATAGAAAATAAAATTTGTAGGAGGTGAATTGGGAGCTGAGACACATTAAAAGGGTGACTTTGAGGGGAAAATCTCCAATAAAATAAAACATAAAAAGAAGCCAAGTGTGAACCAATGATAATATAGTCATAGCACAATATTACAAATGGAGAAGTAAGATGAATATGGTTCTGTGCACCAGAAGTCTGCATACATAATTTTGGATATCTATATGGAGCCCTGGTGGTGCAGTGATTAAGAGCTCAGCTGCTAACCAAAAGGTCGGCAGTTATAATCCACCAGCCATTCCTTGGAAACCTCATGGGGCAGTCCTACTCTGTCCTATAGGGTTGCTATGAGTCGGAATCGACTCATCAGCAGTGGGTTTTCTTTTTCATTTAACCTATCTATAAGGACCTCGGAAACCCTGGTGGCACAGTGGTTAGAGCTGCGGCTGCTAACCAAAGCTTTGGCAGTTCGAATCCACCAGGCGCTCCTTGGAAACTCTATGGGGCAGTTCTACTGTCTATAGGGTCGCTATGAGTTGGAATCGACTCGATGGCACTGGGTTTGGTTTGGGTACAAGGACCTCTGCTGGCACAATAGTTAAGTGCTTGGCAACTAACCCAGCAGTTCAAACCCACCAGCAGATCTGTGGGAAAAAAGACCTGACAATCGCTCCTGTAAAGATTGTTGTTGTTAGCTGCCATCGAGTTGGTTACAACTTATAGTGACCCTATGTACAACAGAAGGAAACACTGCCCGGTTCTGTGCCATCCTCACAATCGTTATACTTAAGCCCATTGTTGCAGCCACTGTGTCAATCCAGCTGATTGAGGGTCTTCCTCTTTTTCACCGAACCTCTACTTTACCAAGCATGATGTCCTTCTCCAGGACTGATTTCTCCTGATAATATGTCCAAAGTATGTGAAACGAAGTCTTGCCATTCTTGCTTCTGAGGAGCATGTTGGTTGTACATCTTCTAAGACAGATTTGTTCATTCTTTTGGCAGTCTGTGGCATATTGAATATTCTTCTCTAACACCACAATTCAAACCTGTAAAGATTACAGGCTAGGATACCCTACAGGGCAGTTTCACTGTCTTATAGGGTTGCTAAGAGTCAAAATCTACTTGCTGCCACACAACAGTAACAACATATCTATATCTACCTACCTACCATCTACCTACCATCTACCTACCTATCTACCTACCAGTCTACCTATCATCTATCTATCATCTATCTACCTACCCATCATCTATCTACCTACCCATCATCTATCTACCTATCTACCCATCATCTATCTACTTACCCATCATCTATCTACCTACCCGTCATCTACCTACCCATCATCTATCTATCTACCTACCCATCATCTATCTACCTACCTATCATCTATCTACCTACCTGTCATCTATCTACCTATCATCTATCTACCTATCTACTTACCTACCTACCTATCTATCTGTCTGTCTATCTACCTACCTAACTACCTACCCACCTACCTACCTATCTAACCTACCTACCTACCTACCTATCTAACCTACCTGCCTACCTGCTTACCTGCCTGCCTATCTATCATCTATCTATATGTTTCTCTCTGTCTCTATGTATATCTAGATATATACCTATAGATATATAGTATATATCTAGATATCTAGAATATACATGTAAATATATAGTATATATTTAATTATCTAGATATATAAAGGAGCTGTGGTGGCATAGTGATTGAGAGCTATGGCTACTAACCAAAAAATTGACAGTTCAAATCTACCAGGTGCTCCTTGGAAACCCTATTGGGCAGTTCTACTCTCTCTATAGGGTCACTATGAGTCAGAATTGACTCGACAGCAATGGGTTTGGAAACCCTGGTGGCATAGTGGTTAAGAGCTATGGCTGCTAACCAAAAGGTCATCAGTTCAGATCCACCAGGCGTCCTTGGAAACTTTATGGAGCAGTTCTACTCTGTCCTATAGAGTTGCTATGAGTTGGAATCAACTCAATGGCAACAGGTCAGATATATAGGGAGAATGTATATATATATATATATATACACACACACTATATATATATAATATAATTAATATATACATTAATAGAATATGTATTAATATGTACATTAACTAGTTGCCTGGAGTTAATTCAGACTCATGGTGACCACATGTATGTAAGCATAGAACTGTGCTCCATAGGGTTTTCATACTAAAAACCTACCAGAGGTATTGTTGAAGTTCTTAACCTGACAAAGAGGACACACAGAATGACCCAATAAAACCTTCCATCCATAACAATCTATGACTATACAGGTTATCCCTATAAGCCTGTCAATTTTTCCTACTGTGGTGGCTTGTATGTTGCTGTGATGCTGGAAGCTCTGCCACCAATATTTCAAATACCAGCAGGGTCAGGTAGACAGGTTTCAGCTAAGCTTCCAGACTAAGACAGACTAAGAAGAAGGACCTGGCGGTCTACTTCTGAAAGAATTAGCCAGTGAAATCCATATGAACAGCAGCAGAACACTGTCTGATATAGTGCTGGAAGACGAGCCTCTCAGGTTGGAAGACACTCAAAATATGACTGAGGAAGAGATGTCTCATCAAAATAGAGTTGACCTTAATGGTGTGGATGTAGTCAAGCTTTTGGGACCTTCACTTGCTGATGCGGTACAACACAAAATGAGAAGAAACAGCTGCAAACATCCATTTATAATCAGAACGTGGAATGTAAGAAGTATAAATTTAGGAAAAGATTGAAGCTGTCAAGGATTTCATTTTACTTGGATCCACAATGTCCATGGAAGCAGCAGTCAAGAAACCAACTGACACACTGCAGCGGGAAAATCTGCTGCAGAAGAGCTCTTTAAAATATTAAAAAGCAAAGATGTCACTTTAAGGATTAAGGTGCGCCTGACCCAAGCCGTGGTGTTTTTGATTGCCTCGGATACATGTGAAAGCTGGACAGTAAATAAGGAAGACCAAAGAAGAATTGATGCCTTTGAATTATGGTGTTGGCAAAGAATATTAAGAACAAACAAATCTGTCTCGGAAGAAGTACAGCCAGGATGCTCCTTAGAAGCAAGGATGGCAAGACTCCATTTCACATACTTTAGACATGTTATCAGGGGGGACCAGTCCCTGGAGATGGACATCATGCTTGGTAAAGTAGAGGGTCAGTGAAAAAGAGGAAAACTCTCCGTGAGATGGACTGACACAGTGGCTGCAACAATGGGCTGAGGCGTAACAACAGTTGTGAGGATGGCGCAGAACCTGTTGTACACAGGTCACTAAGAGTGGGAACTGACTTGATGGCACCGAACAACAATATCCAAGTTATGCTGTGCCTGTTTTAGAAGTTCCTGAATAAGATGTGACTTTCTTGACAGTACTAAAGCTTTTATATGGATAATTAATTTTTTAATTAATAAAAATTTATTTTACGCCTCACAGTCTTATTCACTGGATGATTTTTGTATGACTTTTTCCTGTGGTTCTTGGTCAACCATCTTTGGATGATTCAAAGGGGTCCATTCTTCTTTGGCCTTCTTTATTTATCATCCAGCTTTCGCATGCATATAAGGTGATTGAAAACATCATGGCTTGGGTCAAAACACCTTAGTCTTCAAGGTGACATCTTTGCTTTTTAACATTTAAAGAGGTGTTTTGCAGCAGATTTGCCCAACACAGCTCATCTTTTGATTTCTGGACTGCTGCTCCCATGGGTGTCGATTGTGGATCCAAGGAAATGTAAATCCTTGACAACTTCAATATTTTCTCCATTTTTCATGATGTTGCTTATTGGTCCAGTTGTGAGGATGTTTGTTTTCTTTATGTTGAGGTGTAATCCATACGGAAGGCTGTGGTCTTTGATCTTCATCAGAAAGTGCTTCAAATCCTCTTCACTTTCAGCAATCAAGGTTATGTCAACTGCATAACAAAAACATAAACCAGGCAGTATTCCCTTGTTCTGTTTCAATGACCACCTCTTGATCTAAGTACAGGTTTCTCTTAAGCGCAGTGAAATGTTCCATAATTCCCATTCTTCACAGTATCATCCATAACTTGTTGTGAGCCACACAGTCAAATGCCTTTGCATAGTCAATAAAACACAGGTAAAACCTCTGCTTTCAGCCAGGATCCATCTGACATCAGCTATGATATCCCTGGTTCTGAGTCCTCTTCTCAATCCGGCTTGAATTTCTGTCAATTCCCTGTTGATATACTGATGCAACTGTTTTTTGAATGATCTTCAGCAAAATTTTACTTGCCTGTGATAGTAATGATATTGTCCAATAATTTCTGCATTTGGTTGGATCTCTTTTCTTGGGAATAGGCATAGATATGGATTTCTTCCAGTCAGTTGACCAGGTAGCTGTCTTCCACATTTCTTGGGATACATGAGTAAGCACTTCCAGTGCTACATCCATTTGTTGAAACATCTCAATTGGTATTCCATCAATTCCTGGAGCCTTGTTTTTCACCAGTGTCTTCGGTGCAGTTTGGACTTCTACCTTCAGTATCATTGGTTCCTGATCATATGCTACATCCTAAAATAGTTGAGCATTGATCGTGTTTTTCCTGTTGGTTTTCTATCTTCAGTTCTTTGCAAGTGTTACTATATTACTTTACTTTGTTTTTTCGAGCCAACCTTCTGTTCAGCTCTTTTACTTTATCATTTCTTCCTTTCAATATAGATGCCTGAAGTTCAAGAGCAAGGTTCAGAGTCTCTTCTGACATCCATTTTGGTCTTTTTAATGGCTTCTTGCTTTTTTCAGGTATTGTGTCCTTGATGTCATTCCACAGCTCCGCTGGTCTTCAGTCATTAGTGTTCAACACATCAAATCTATTCTTGAGATGGTCTCTAAATTCAGGTGGGATATACTCAAGATCATTCTTTGGCTGTCATGGACTTGTTCTAATTTTCTTCAGTTTCAACTGGAACTTGCATATGAGCAATTGATGGTCTGTTCCGCAGACCCTGGCCTCATTCTGACTGATGATGTTGAGCTTTTCCATTGTCTCTACTGATGTAGTCGATTTGATTTCTGTATATTCTATCTGGTGAGGTTGCCGTGTATACTTGCCATTTATGCTGGTGTAAAAAGATTTTTGCCATGAACAAGTCATTGGTCTCACAAAATTCTGCCTTTTGATCTCTGGCATTGTTTTTACCACCAAGGCCCCATTTCCCAACTACCAGTCTTTCTTCTTTGTTTCCAACTTCCACATTCCGGTCACCAGTAATCATCAATGCATCCTATTGTATGTTGGATCAATTTCAGGCTGCAGAAGTTGGTAAAAATCTTCAATTTCTTCATCTTTGGCCTTAGTAGTTGGTGGGTAAACTTGAGTAATAGTTGTATTAATTGATCTTTCTTGTAGGCATAAGAATATTATCGTATTACTGACAGCATTGTATTTTGGGGTAGATATTGAAATATTCTTTTTTAGGATGAATGCAATGCCATTCCTCTTCAAGTTGTTGTTCCTGGCATAATGGCCAATACCAGTCCATTTCAGCTCACTAATGCCTAGGATATCTATGCTTATGCACTCCATTTCATTTTTTATAATTTCCAATTTTCCTAGATTCATACTTCGTACATTCTACATTCTGATTATTAATGGATGTTTGCAGCTGTTTCTTCTCATTTTAAATCATGCCACATTAGCAAATGAAGGTCCTGAAAGCTTGACTCCACCATATTGTCAAGGTCTACTCTACTTTGAGGACACAGCTCTTCCGCAGTCATATTTTAAGTTCCTTCTAACCTGAGGGACTCATCTGGCACTGTATATAAGACAATGTTCTGCTGCTATTCATTAGGTTTTCACTGGCTAATTTTTTCAGGAGTAGACAGCCGAGTCCTTCTTCCTAGTTTGTCTTAGTCTGAAAGCTCAGCTGAGCCTGTTTGCCATGGATGACCTTGCAGGTATTTGAATACTGGTGGCATAGCTTCCGACATCACAGCAACACACAAGCCCCCACAGTATGACAAGCTTACAGATACATGGGAGATCTTTGGAATAGTTATCTAATCATTTCAGACAATTAAAAAGAGAAAAGTGGTACTGCTATTACCGACACAAACCTGTCCCCCATAATCAGCCACACTAGAAGAATAGATGGCATGTTCTTCTAACCCCGAATCTTTAATTTAAAACATATTTCTTATTATCAAGTCATAGTTGGGATTTTGCTGACAGTTTCAAGAAAACGTCAAAGCTATAATGTAAAAAGCCATCTTTTTTTTTTGCAATTGTAGAACTATTTTGCTAATCTCCAAGGGATAGGGAAGATGAGAAAGAATTCTTTCTTGTGTTTAGGAAAATCAGACATGTAGTTTGACATCCCCCGGAAGCACCTAAAAGGTGTAGGTAGTCTGAGAGACAATTCCCAAATGACAAGGAAGCAGGAGTTGAGGTTATAAAAGAGAGCAGTTTCCAGAGTATTAATTTTAGAAAAATGATAATTCTGAAGGAACTACAAGATAAAAATCTAGCAATATAATTGCTAACTAAAAAATAAGTCACCTGTCTCTAAATGCATGTACATTACACCTTTATATAACTTCAAAAAATACATATCCTCATATCTTTCCTTTATGCCATGCCCCTTTACTGGCTGGGAAAGACACATTAGCATTACCTAGACATTTTGTAGGAGCCCTGGTCCCACAACAGTTAATTGCTTGGCTGCTAACCACAAGGTTGGCAATTTGAGTCTACCAGCTGTTCTGCAGAAGACAAGACCTAGCAACTTGCTCCTGTAAATATTACAACCTAGGAAACCCATGGGGAAGTTCTACTCTTTCACATCGGGACACTATGAGTTGACACCACAGCACTTGACAACAACAACAGACATTTCATAATTGCCTTAGCTCTAACTCTATCATTACAATTGCTGTCGAGTTAGCTCTGACTTATGATGATCCCAAGTGTGTCAGAGTAGAACTCTGTTCTACAAGGTTTTCAATGTCTGATTTTTCAGAAGCGGATTGCCAGGCTTTTCTTCTGAGGTGCCTCTGGGTAGAACTGAACCTCCAGCCTTTTGGTTAGCAGTCGAGCACATACTTTAACCCTGTGTATTTTTTTATCACCCAGAAATTCTAGCTCTGTTATTAGCCTATATCTTTGTTCTGGAGCCGTAGAAACTAAACATTATAAATTCCTTCCTGTTATGATCAGGTCTTTAAAGGGAGATGTCCACAAACACCAAAGTCACGGTGATAAGAAGCCAAGATGCTATCATTGGAGGCACAAATTCCTGACTATGACTCCTTACGGAAGGAGAATCAGAGTCTTCTTTCAGGTATGCCATGGGGCTGAGTGAACTGCAAATCAACAAATGTGTTATCTGTGTAGAACCCAGACCTGGCTGGATGTAAACATTACACACAGACTTATATATAGGCATAAATTGTTTTATTGTGCTTCACTTAATTGAGCTTCACAGACATGGCATTTTTTTACAAATTGAAGTTCCGTGGCAACCCTGCATCGAGCAAGTCTATCAGAGCCATTTTTCCAACAATAAGTGCTCAATTTGTATCTCTGTGTCACATTTTGGCAATTCTTGAAATATTTCAAATTTTTCATTATTAGTACGTCCATTATGATGATCATTGATCAGTGATCTTTAATGCTACTATTGTAATTGCTTTGGGGCACCACAAACCATGCCCATATTAGACGTTGAACTTAATCCATATATGTTGTGTGTATTCTGACTGCTGCACCTACTGGCTGTTTCCCCATTTCTCTCCCTCTCTTCGTCAGGCCTCCTTGTTCCCTGAGACACAGCAATATTTAAATTAGGCCAATTAATAACCCTACAGTGGTCTCTAAGTGTTCAAGTGAAAGGAAGAGTTGCAGCCTCTCACTTTAAATCAAAGGCTAGAAATGATCAAGCATAAATACCTATTACTAGCCCTTATACTTGTCCATGCAATTCTCTTTATTAGGGATCTTTCTGTTCATGTTTGGGTTTGAATTACTTTCTAGTGTCTTTTCCCTTCCATCTGCAGAACTCCCATTTAATATTTTGTAAGGCCAGTCTAATGGATATGAACTCTCTCAGCTCTTATTTGTCTGTGAATGTTTTCATTCCACTCTCATTCTTAAAGGACAGCTTCTCTGGGTATACTGTTTTTTTTTTTTAATTATTATAATTTTTATTGTGCTTTAAGTGAAAGTTTACAAATCAAGTCAGTCTCACACTAAAAACCCATATACAACTTGCTACACATTCCCAATTACTCTCCCCCTAATGAGACAGCCTGCTCTTTCCCTCCACTCTCTCTTTTTGTATCCATTTCACCAGCTTCTAGCCTCCTCCACTCTCTCATCTCCCCTCCAGACAGGATATGCCAACATAGTCTCAAGTGTCCACCTGATCCAAGAAGCTCACTCCTCACCAGCATCCCTCTCCACCCCATTGTCCAGTCCAATCCCTGTCGGAAGAGTTGGCTTCGGGAACGGTCCCTGTCCTGGGCCAGCAGAAGGCCTAGGGGCCATGCCCACTGGGGTCCTTCTAGTCTCAGTCAGATCTAAGTCTGGTGTTTTTATGAGAACTTGAGCTTTGCATCCCACAGCTCTCCTGCTCCCTCAGGGGTTCTCTGTTGTGTTCCCTGTCAGGGCAGTCATCTGTTGTAGCCGGGCACCATCTAGTTCTTCTGGTCTCAGGATGATGTAGTCTGTGGTTCATGTGGCCCTTTCTGTCTCTTGGGCTTGTAACTGCGTTGTGTCCTTGGTGTTCTCCATTCTTCTTTGCTCCAGGTGGGTTGAGACCAATTGATGCATCTTAGATGGCTGCTTGCTAGCGTTTAAGACCCCAGATGCCACTCTTCAAAGTGGGGTGTAGAATGTTTTCTTAATAGAGTTTATTATGCCAATTGACTTAGATGTCCCAGAAACCATGGTCCCCAGACCCCTGCCCATGCTACGCTGGCCTTGAAAGCGTTCAGTTTATTCAGGAAACTTCTTTGCTTTTGGATTAGTCCAATTGTGCTGACCTCCCCTGTATTGTGTGCTGTCTTTCCCTTCACCTGAAGTAGGTCTTATCTACTATAAAATTAGTGAATGCCCCTCTCCCACCCCCTCCCTCCTCCTCTCGTAACCACAAACGAATGTTTTCTTCTCAGTTTAAACTATTTCTCAGGTTCTTATAGTAGCAGTCTTATACAATATTTGTCCTTTTGCAGTTGACTAATTTCATTCAGCAGAATGCCTTCCAGGTTTTTCCATGTTATGAAATGTTTCACAGATTCCTGGCTGTTCTTTATCGATGCGTAGTATTCCATTGTGTGAATATACCATAATTTATTTATCCATTCATCCAATGGTGGGCACCTTGGTTACTTTCATCTTTTTGCTATTGTAAACAGTGCTGCAATAAACATGGGTGTGCATATATCTGTTTGTGTAAAGGCTCTTATTTCTCTAGGATATATTCTGAAGAGTGGGATTGCTGGATCATATGGTAGTTCTATTTCCAGCTTTTTAAGGAAAGGCCAAATCAAGTTCCAAAGTGGTTGTACCATTTGGCGTTCCCACCAGCAGTGTAGAAGTGTTGCAATCTCTCCATAGCCTCTCCAACATTTATTATTTTTTGTTTTTTGTATTAATGCCAGCCTTGTTGGAGTGAGATGAAATCTCATTGTAGTTTTGATCTGCATTTCTCTAATGGCTAATGATTGTGAACATTTCCTCATATATCTGTTACCTACCTGAATGTCATCTTTAGTGAAGTGTCTATTCACATCTTTTGCCCATTTTTTAATTGGGTTATTTGTCTTTTTGCAGTTGAGTTTTTGCAGTATCATGTAGATTTTAGAGATCAGGTGCTGATCAGAAATGTCATAGCTAAAAACTTTTTTCCAGTCTATAGGTAGTCTTTTTACTCTTTTGGTGAAGTCTTTGAATGAGCACAGGTGCTTGATTTTTAGGAGCTCCCAGTTATCTAGTTTTTCTTCTGCATTCTTTATAATGTTTTGTATGCTGTTTATGCCATGTATTAGGGCTCCTAACATTGTCCCTATTTTTTCTTCCATGATCTTTATCATTTTAGATTTTATATTTAGGTCTTTGACCCATTTTGAGTTAGTTTTTGTGCATGGAGTGAGGTATGGGTCTTGTTTTGTTTTTTTGCAGATGGATATCCAGCTATGCCAGCACCATTTGTTAAAAAGACTGTCTTTTCCCATTTAGCTGTTTTGGGGCCTTTGTCAAATATCAACTGCTCTTACATGGATGGATTAGTGTCTGGATTCTCAATTCTGTTCCATTGGTCCATGTATCTGTTGTTGTACCAGTACCAGGCTGTTTTGACTACTGTGGCGGTATAATAGGTTCTAAAATCAGGTAAAGTAAGGCCTCCCACTTTGTTTTTCTTTTTCAGTAATGCCTTATTTCTCCGGGGCCTCTTTCCCTTCCATATGAAGTTGGTGATTTGTTTCTCCATCTCATTAAAGAATGTCCTTGGGATTTGGATCGGAATTGCATTAAATGTATAGGTAGCTTTTGGTAGAATAGACATTTTTATAATGTTAAGTCTTCCTATCCACGAGCAAGTCTCTTTTGGTTTCTTGCAGAACTGTACTGTAGTTTTCTTTGTATAAGTCTTTTACATCCCTGGTAAGATTTATTCCTAAGTAGTTTAGCTTCTTGTAGGCTACTGTAAATGGCATTGATTTGGTCATTTCCTTTTCAATGTTCTTTTTGTTGGTGTAGAGGAATCCAACTGATTTTTGTATGTTTGTCTTGTATCCCGATACTCTGCTGAACTCTTTTATTAGTTTCAGTAGTTTTCTGGAGGATTCCTTAGGGTTTTCTGTGTATAAGATCATGTCATCTGCAAATAGAGATACTTTTACTTCTTCCTTGCCAATCTGGATGACCTTTATTTCTTTATCTAGCCTAATTGCTCTGGCTAAGACTTCCAGCACAATGTTGAATAAGAGTGGTGATAAAGGGCATCCTTGTCTGGTTCCCGATCTCAGTGGGAATGTTTTCAGGCTCTCTCCATTTATGGTGATGTTGGCTGTTGGCTTTGTATAAATGCCTTTTATTATGTTGAGAAATTTTCCTTCTATTCCTATTTTGCTGAGAGTTTTTATCATGTATGAGTGTTGAACTTTGTCAAATGCTTTTCTGTATCAATTGATAAAATCGTGTGATTCTTGTCTTTTGCTTATGTGGTGGATTACATTGATCGTTTTTCTTATGTTGAACCATCCCTACATACCTGGTATGAATCCCACTTGGTCATGGTGAATTATTTTTTTTATATATTGTTGAATTCTATTGGCTAGAATTTTGTTGAGAATTTTTGCATCTACATTCATGAGGGATATAGGTCTATAATTTTGTTTTCTTGTGGTGTCTTTACTTGGTTTTGGTTTCAGGGATAAGGTGGCTTTATAGAATGAGTTTGGCAGAATTCCATCCTTTTCTATGCTCTGAAATACCTTTAGTAGTAGTGGTGTTAACTCTTCTCTGAAAGTTTGGTAGAACTCTGCAGTGAAGCCATCCAGACCAGGGCTTTTTTTTTTTGTAGGGAGTTTTTTGATTACCTTTTCAATCTCTTCTTTTGTTATGGGTCTATTTTTTTTTTTGTTCTACCTCTGTTTGTGTTAGTTTAGGTAGGTAGTGTGTTTCTCGGAATTCATCCATTTTTTTCTAGGTTTTCAAATTTGTTTGAGTATAGTTTTTCATAGTAATCTGATATGATTCTTTTAGTTTCAGTTGGGACTGTTGTAATATCAGTCCCTCTCATTTCTTATTCGGGTTATTTACTTCCTCTCCTGTTTTTCTTTTGTCAGTTTGGCCAGTGGTTTATCAATTTTGTTGATTTTTTCAAAAAACCACCTTTTGGTCTTGTTAATTCTTTCTATTGTTTTTCTGTTTTCTATTTCATTTAGTTCAGCTCTAATTTTTATTATTTGTTTTCTTCTGGTGCCTGTGGGTTTCTTTTGTTGCTCTCTTTCTATTTGTTCAAGTTGTAGGGATAATTCTTTGGTTTTGGCCCTTTCTTTTTGGATGTGTGCATTTATTGATACAGACTGGCCTCTGAGTACCACTTTTGCTGTATCCCAAAGGTTCTGATAGGAAGTGTTTTCCTTCTCATTGGATTCTCTGAATTTCTTTATTCCCTCCTTAATGTCTTCTATAATCCAGTCTTTTTTGAGCAGGGTATTGTTCAGTTTCCAAGTGTTTGATTTCTTTTCCCTGCTTTTCCTGTTATTGATTTCCACTTTTATGGCCTTATGGTCAGAGAAGATGCTTTGTAATATTTCAAAGTTTTGGAATCTGCTAAGGCTTGCTTTATGACCCAATATGTGGTCTATTCTAGAAAATGTTCCATGTGCACTAGAAAAGAAAGTATACTTGGTTGCTGCTGGGTGGAGTGTTCTGTATATGTCCATGAGGTCAAGTTGGTTGACTGTGACATTTAGATCTTCCGTGTCTTTATTGAGCTTCTTTCTAGATGTCCTGTCCTTCACCGAAAGTGGTGTGTTGAAGTCTCCTACTATTATTGTGGAGCTGTCTATCTCACTTTTCAGTGCTGATAGAGTTTGTTTTATGTATTTTGCAGCCCTGTCATTGGGTGCATAAATATTTAATATGGTTATATCTTCTTGGTGTATTGTCCCTTTAATCATTATATGGTGTCCTTCCTTATCCTTTATGGTGGATTTAACTTTAAAGTCTATTCTGTCAGAAATTAATATTGCCACTCCTGCTCTTTTTTGATTGTTGTTTGCTTGATATATTTTTTTCCCATCCTTTGAGTTTTCGTTTGTTTCTGTCTCCAAGTCTAAGGTGTGTCTCTTGTAGGCAGCATATAGACGGATCTTGTTTTTTAATCCATTCTGCCACCCTCTGTCTCTTTCTTGGTGTATTTGGTCCATTTACAATCAGGGTAATTATGGATAGGCATGAATTTAGTGCTATCATTTTGATGTCTTTTTTTTGTGTGTTGACAGTTTCTTTTTCCCACTTGATTTTATGTGCTGAGTAGATTTTCTTTACATATTGTCCTTTCCTCATATTTGTTGTTGTTAATTTTGTTTCTGCTGAGTCTGTATTTTTCCCTTGTATTTTATTTTGATGAGTAGGATAGTTTGTCTCCTTTGCGGTTACCTTATTATTTACCCCTATTTTTCTAAATTTAAAACTAACTTTTATTCTTTGTATCGCCACATCTTCCTCTCCATATGTAAGGTGTAGGATTACATTTCTTAGTCCCTCTTTATTATTTTAATGTTGTCTTCTTTTATATAATACATTGCTGTTACCCTGTTTTGGGCTTTTTTTTTTATGTATATAATCTTGCTTTGTTTTTTTGGATTTCCCTGTCTGGGTTGACTTCTGGTTCTTCTGCCCAGTGTTCTAGTCTTCGGTTGATACCTGATATTATTGATTTTTTAACGAAAGAACTCCCTTTAGTATTTCTTGTAGTTTTGGTTTGGTTTTTACAAATTTCCTCAACTTGTGTTTATCTGGAAATGTCTTAATTTCACCTTCATATTTAAGAGAGAGCTTTGCTGGGTATATGATTTTTGGCAGGCATTTTTTTTCGTTCAATTTTTTAAATATGTCATCCCTTTTGCCTTCCTGCCTGCATGGTTTCTGCCAAATAGCCCAAGCTTATTCTTATTGGCTCTCCTTTGTAGGTGACTTTTCATTTATCCCTCGCTGCTCTTATAATGCTCTCTTTATCTTTGGTTTCGGTAAGTTTGATTATAATATATCTTGGAGACTTTCTTTTCAGATCTACCTTATGTGGAGTTCGATGAGCATCTTGGATAGATATCTTCTCATCTTTCACAATATCAGGGAAGTTTTCTGCCAACAAATATTCAACAATTTTCTCTGTATTTTCTGTTAGCCCTTCCTGTTCTGGTACTCCAATCGCTCGTAGGTTATTTCTCTTGATAGAGTGCCACATGATTCTTAAGGTTTCTTCTTCAAATATATTAGTGCCAAGTGATTTATCTTCGAGTTCAGAAATTCTAGCTTCAACTTGCTCAATTCTGCTCCTCTGACTTTCTACTGAATCATCTAATTCTGTAATTTTATTGTTAATCTTCTGAATTTCTCATTGCTGTCTGTGTATGGATTTTTCCAGCTTATTAAACTTTTCATTATGTTCCTGAATAATCTTTCTAATTTCTTCAGTTGCTTTATCTGTGTGTTACTTGGCTTGTTCTGCGTATTGCCTCATTTCCTTCCTGATGTCTTGAAGGGTTCTGTGTATTAAACTTTTGTATTCTGCGTCTGGTAATTCCAGGAATGCACTTTCATCTAGAAGATCCTTGGATTCTTTGTTTTGAGAGCCTGTTGAGGTGATCATGGTCTGTTTCTTTATGTGACTTGATTTTGACTGTTGTCTACAAGACATCTGTAAGTTATCATATTTGTTTATGCTTGCTTACTGTGTCATAGCTGCTTGCTTTGTTTTGTTTTGGTGTACCCCTATGGGTTGCTTGAGTGAGCTAGCTTGATTATTTGCCTTTGGAGCTCTGGTGTCCTGTCCCCAGCTGGCTAGAGCTGTTATCAGGCATATCAGTCTAGGAGTCCATTCAGTTTTCTTATATGAATTCAGCTCAGGTTTCTAGGTAGCTCATCATCAAGTGTGTGGTACAGGCTCTGTCCTGCAGTCTTAGAGGGGCAGGTGTGATTGGCTTATATACCGGTATCTAATTGCAGCAGGGGGTCATGCTCTGAACAAGGCAGGGGGCTGAGAACCGACATACAAGTGTCTCTGAGGAAAATGCGTCTCTGTTCCCTAAAGCGTGCTGGTGGGTGGGTTCTGCAGACGGACCATGGGCACCCAAAGTTTTTGGCTGTAAGGACTAGGAGGTACCAGTTATCTTTGGATCCCTTTCGTGGGTGGCTGGGTGACCTGAGTGGACCTACCAGTCCTTAGGTCCCTGATGTGGGTAGGTGAGGACCTTGTTTAATAGGGAAAGCAATGTCAAATGCCAAACACCCACCTTTCCACTGCACAGCTGAAATGGTTGGAGTCTGCCAACAAGGGCCTATTCTCCCGAAATAGGCCCACACAGGTCCATGCAGAAGGGAAATGTGCTCAAGGTCCATGGACAGTTTATGCCTGGACAGGGGCCACTTCTGTCCTGAGCTCCCCCAGTTAATGGAGCTAGAAAATTATCTTTTCCCCCCAATTGCAAATTTTTTCCTTCCCCAAGGCCAGGAGGATGGCTCTAGGTGTCCACCAGGGTCTATCTCAGGCCCAGGGATTCAGCTGCTGAAGCCAGCTTGGGGGTGGCAGGGGTGTGCTGTAAAATATACACAAGTACTTAGCTTTTGCTGAGAGCACCATTCTCCTCAGGTTCCATAGGTGTGAGTAGGCTGTGTGGCTGGCTGCTTCTCCCTGAGGAAACTGTGGCCAAATGCTAGTACCAGCCCGCCGCCACTGCCGTGGCCACTCTGGGAATGGTGCCTGAGGGCTCCCCATGATTCAGGTCCAGTAACTCCTCTCCACTTCTGAATGGTCTCTTTCTGCCCCTGCCCCTCAGTTCATTGTCTAAGCTTGCCTTTGATGCTCAGGGCTCCCAGCTTGTCACAAATATACTCGTTTCATTTGTTTTTTCAGGTCTTTGTTGTAAAGAGGACTCACCGGAAGCATCTGTCTATCCCACCATCTTGGCTCTGCCTTTCCTGGGTATACTATTCTTGATTTACAGTTTTTTTTTTTTTTCTTTTAGCACTTCAAATATTTCATTCCATTATCTCTTGGCCTCCAGTGTTTCTGAGGAGAAGTCATCTCTTAATCTTACTGGGGATCCTTTGTGTGTAACTGTTTGCTTCTCTTTCACTGATTTCAGGATTCTCTCTTTATTCACAGTTTTTGAGAGCCTGACTATGATGTGTCTCTGTATAGATCTCTTTGGGTTTATCCTGCTTGGAGTTCTTTGAGATTCTTGAATTTGTAGGTTCATGTCCTTCATCAGATTGGGAAAATTTTTGGTTATTATTTCTTGAAATATTTTTTTTTATGTTCCTTTCTCTCTCTTATGTTCTGAAATTTCTGTGATGCTTATAGTAGGTCTCTTTGTGTTGTCCTATAATTCCATTAAACTATGTTCAGCCTTCTTGAGCCTTTGTTCTTGTTGCTCTTCAGCCTTTGTAATTTCAGCTGTCTTATCCTCTAATTCACTGATTTTTTTCTTCTGCCTGATTAAATCGGTTGCTAAATCTTTCCATTGTGTTTCTCATTTCAATTACTGCCACTTTCAGCTGCAATATTTCTGTTTGGTTTCTTTTTTTTGTATCTTTTTTTAGGTTCTCATTTTATCTTGCATTGTTTTCTTCTTTATTTCTTTTAGATTTTTGTGTATGATTTCCCTTAAGTCTTTAATTATGTTTAATGTTTCAGTATTATATCCTTCCATTCTTTTCATTATTTGGTCTTCTATAGATGTACTTTCACTCCCTTCATCATGTTCATTTGAATGGGCTGCTGTTTCTCTTTTCTTTGTGTGTCTTTTGACTTTTTGTTGGGGCATTAGAATTTTCAAAGGGGTCAATTTTCTCAGATTGCCCCAGTATTTGGTGTTTTTGTCTACACTATTTTCTGCAAAAAACTCTTAAGGGGACAAAGCCTTTGGCCTCTGCTTACCATTTCCACTCCATCTCTGTGGTAACTTCTTCTCCCTCACTGGTTTAATTAGGGTTGAAAAGTTTCAGATCTCAGTTTTCAAATTTCATTGTTTCCCAAACACACCTGAGACCATGCTGTGGTCAATCTGTCCACCAGTAGACACTGCCACTCAGGCGAGATGTCATGCACTAATCAATCTGTCCACCAGGGCACACAGTTCCTTCTTTCTGGTTATTACTCCCTTCCCTTCTCTGTTTCTGCAACCATGTTTTTAGTTGGAAAACTCACACCTAACAAAGCCCCCTTTGGGGATTGGAGTTTCCCTCCAGTTTGGCTTGAGGCTTCCTTTCCTGCTCTGCAGGGACTGCTTATATCTGAGCTGGGAGCACAGGAAGACTTTCCTTTGTTTCAGGAGAAGAAAGGGCTAGAACTTCCCAGAAGGACCTCTGAGAGATCTGCCTTATTGATTTCAGAGCCCCAGTTGCCCTGTGGTGGTGGGGGGAGCTGTCTCCACTTAGGTGACCTGCCTCCTGGCTGTACTGTAGAGAATCTTCTATAGGAGTTTGTATCAGTCTAGCAGCTGACAGTTATTGGGTGGGAGAAAAGCTGTCACGCTCTGAATGGACTCCTAGGGAGATCTGCCCCCTCTCCATAGTATGTTTTCTGTGAGTGTACCCTCCACTCTAGATGCCTGTTTCCTAGCACACAGGAGCCTCAGTCAGTAGTCCTCAGTGTCAGTTGCTGGAACAACTGCATTTTCACATGTCAAAGAATGAAGTTGGACCCGTATCTCACATCATACAAAAAAATTAACTGAAAATGGATCAACTATTTATGTAAGAGCGAAAAGCATGAAACATTAAAAAAGAGACATAGGAGTAAATCTTGAGGACAATGTGGTTGACAATGGAGTCTTAGATATACCACCAAAAGCACAAGCAACATAGATATATACATACGTAAATAAAGTGTATTTCATCAAAGTTATTTCCACATGTCTGTCAGTTTGTTGTACTATGGTGGCTTGTGTGTTTCTGTGGTGCTGGAAGCTATGCCACTGGTATTTCCAATACTAGCAGGGTCACCCAAGGTGGACAGGTTTCAGTGGAGCTCCCAGACTAAGACAGACAATCATATGGTCTACAATGTTGGGAATGACGAATTGAAGAGGAATGATGTTGCATTCATCATCAAAAAGAACGTTTCAAATTCTATCCTGAAGTATGATGCTGTCAGTGATAGGATAATATCCATAAAAAGGAAGACCAGTTAACACTACTATTATTCAAATTATGAACCAATCACTAACTCGAAAGATGAGGAAATTGAAGATTTTTACTAACTTCTGTGGTCTGAAATTGATCAAACATGCAATCAAGAGGCATTGATAATTACTGGTGATTGGAATGCAAAAGATGGAAACAAATAAGAAGGAACAGTAGTTGGAAAATATGACCTTAGTGATAGAAATGGTACTGGAGATCGCTTGATGGAATTTTGCAAGATCAGTGACTTCTTTGTAGTAAGTACATTTTTTCACCAACATAAATGGTGAGCGTACATGTGGACCTCACCAGATAGAATAAACAGGAATCAAATTGACTACATCTGTGGAAAGAGACAATGAAAAAGTTTGATATCATCAGTCAGAACAAGACCAGGGGGCAACTATGGAACAGACCATCAGTTGCTCATATGCAAGCTGAAGAAAATTTGAACAAGTCCACTAGAGCCAAAATATGACCTTGAGTATATTCCACCTGAATTTACAGACCATCTCAAGAGTAGATTTGACTCATTAAACACTAATGACCTAAGTAAGATCAGACAGGTTGTGGAATGACATCAAGGACATCATACATGAAGAAAGCAAAAGGTCATTAAAAAGAGAGGAAAGAAAGAAACGATGAAGATGGATATCAGAAGAGACTCTTAAACTTGCTCATGAACTTAAAGTAGCTGAAGCGAAAGGAAGAAATGGTTAAGTAAAACATCTGAACAGAAGATTTCAAAGGGTGGCTAGAGAAGACAAAGTAAACTATTATAAAGATATATGCAAAGACCTGAAGATAGAAAACCAAAAGGGAAGAACATGCTTGACATTTGTCAGGCTGAAAGAACTGAAGAGAAAGTTCAAGCCTAGAGTTACAATATTGAAGGATTCTACAGGGAAAATATTAAATGATGCAGGAAGCATCAAAAGAAGATGGAAGGAATACAAAAAATTAGTAGCAAAAAGAATTGGTTGACATTCAACCATTCCAGGGGATAGCATAGGATCAAGAACTGATGCTACTGAAGGAAGAAGTCCAAACTGCAATGAAGGCTTTGGTGAAATACAATACTCCAGGAATTGACGGAAGGAATACCAATTGAGGTGTTCCAACAAATGCATGCAGTGGTGGAACTGCCCCCTCATCTATGCCAAGAAATTTGGAAGACAGCTACCTGGCTAACTGACTGGAAGAGTTCCATATTTGTGCTTATTAGAAAGAAAGGTGATCCAACAGAAAGCAAAAATTTTATTGAACAATATCATTAACATATCACACAATTCACAGAAGATCATTTGAAAGTGGTTCCAGCAGTACATCAACAGGGGACTGCCAGAAATTCAGAAGAGGACCTGGAATGAGGGATATCATTGCTAATGTCAGATGGATCTTGACTGAAGCAAAGAATGCCAGAAAGCTGTTTACCTGTGTTTTATTGACTATGCAGTCATTAGACTTTGTGAGTCATAACAAATTAAGGATAACATTACGAAGAATGGGAATTCCAGAATACTTAATTTTGCTCATGTAGAAACTGTACATAGACCAAAAGGTAGAAATTTGTATAGAACAAGGGGATACTGTGTGGCTTAAAATTAATAAGAATGTGCATCAGGGTTTCCTTCTTTCACCATTCTTATTCAATCTGTATGCTGAGCAAATAATCTGAGAAGCTGGACTATATGAAGAAGAAAAAGGCGTCAGGATTGGAGGAAGACTCATTAACACCCTGGAATATGCAGATGACACAACTTTGCTTGCTGAAAATGAAGAGAACATGAAACACTTATTGATGAAGATCAAAGACTACAGCCTTCAGTATGGATTACACCTCAACATAAAGAAAACAAAAATCTTCCCAATGGACAAATAAGCAACATCATGATAAAGGAGAAAAGATTGACGTTGTCAAGAATTTCATTTTACTTGGATCCACAATCAACGTCCATGGAAACAGCAGTCAGGAAATCAGACGGCATATTGCATTCTGCAATTCTTCTGCAAAAGACCTCTTTAAAGTGTTTAAAAGCAAAGATATCACTTTAAGGACTAAGGTGCGTCTGACCCAAGCCATAGTGTTTTCAATCGCCTTGTACACATGTGAAAGCTGAACAATGAATAAAGAAGACTGAAGAAGAATTGATGCCTTTGAATTATGGTGTTGGTGAAAAATATTGAATATGCCATGCACTACCAAAAGAATTAACAAATCTGTCTTGGAAGAAGTACAGTCAGAATGCTCCTGAGAAGCAAGGATGGCAAGACTGCATCTCACGTACTTTGAACATTTTATCAGGAGGTATCAGTCCCTAGAGAAGGACATCATGCTTGGTAAAGTAGAGGGTCAGTGAAAAAGAGGGAAACCCCCAGTGAGATGGACTGACACAGTGGCTGCAACAATGGGTTCAAGCATAACAACAATTGTGAGGATGGCACAGGACTGGGCAGTGTTTCTTTCTCTTAGGTTGTACATAGTGTCTCTATGAGTCAGAACTGATTCAAAGGCACCTAATAATAACAAAGTTATTAAAAAATCATGCATCAAAGGACATTAAGGGAAAAGACAATGTGTAAAGTGGGAGAAAATATTTGGAAAACATATATATGAAAAAGGTTTAATATCTAGAGTATATAAAGAATTCCTATGACTGGTGAGAATATAAAATGGCACAGCCACTGTGGGAACCAGTTTGGTGGTTCCTCAAAATGTTAAACATGCAGTTACCAGATGACCCAGCAATTCCACTCTTAGGTATCTGCCTTGAAAGAAGGGACTCAAACAGATACTTGTACACCAAAGTTCATTGCAGCATTACTGACAATAACCAAAAAAAAAAAAAAAGGAAGTAATTCAAGTGTCCATCAACAGATGGATAAATGAAATTTGGTATATGCATCCTATGAAATATTATTCATTTATAAAGATAAATGAGGTTCTGATACATGCTACATGGATGAACTTTAAAAACATTAAAAACACTATAGTAAGTAATATGTCAGCCCAAAAGGACAAATACGGTATACTCCCACTTATATGAAATATATATAACAAAACATTGTACACTGAAAAATGATTAAAATGGCAAATATTTTGTTATATATACTTTACCACAATAAAATTTTTAAAATGCTGCATTTTACTACATATAAATTACACTCAATATAAATAGAGTATCTATTGGGGTTTTTTAAGCTGGGCAAAATGAAGCCCAGAAAATATAAAATGTGTTAAGAAATGGACTTTACTGGGTAAACTTACAATTCAAGGGTTTCCAAGGTAAGGCACAGTGCCCCTGATCCTGCCATAATTTCAGAGATCAGACACTGTTAGATCTGTAGTGAATATGTGTTCTAATAGAGGAATTCTCACGCCTGTTGCCCTGCCTTCTTATAGAGCAGGCACAAGAACATATAAAGGTCAGTGTGGGGTAGCAGACTATTTGGGTGTGAGGCAGTTCAGTTTAGATGCTAGTTGTTTTTAGAGGAGTTGTTGGTAAAACCAGCTGCCCAGCACATGGAATTCTTGGGGTTCAAAGTAAGTTGCACTCTTTCTGTTAGGGAGAAAAAACATTTTGTCCTGTTAGAAATTGAATTTAGGCGTAGTCCATCCCATTGGGAAAAGAGGGGGTGGCCTTCTGTAACACACAATCCAGTATGAGCTCCCAGATTCACTACAATTCTGTATGTTGAAGCATTCAGATTTTTTGTTCTTCCTTACTTTTATTTTTAATTTTATTATAGTAAAATATATATAACATAAAATTTGCCATTTGAACTATTTTTGAGTGTATAATTCAGTGACATTATTACATTGAGTGTGTTGTGTGACCACCAACATTATCTATTTACAAAACTTTTTCATCACTTCAAAGAGACACTCACTACCCATTAAGCAATTACTACTCACTCCACTCTCCCAACCTCCAGCCCTGCCAGAAGAACTAACAAATCTATCTTAGAAGAAAAGTACAGCCAGAATGATCCTTAGAAGTGAGGATAGAGAGACTTCATCTCGTTTACTTTGGATATGTTATCAGGAGGGACCAGTCCCTGGAGAAGGACATCATGCTTGGTAAAGTAGAGGGTCAGCAAAAAAGAGGAAGACCCTCAATGAGATGTATCGACACGGTGGCTGCAACAATGGGCTCAAACTAACAATGACTGTAATGATGACACAGGACCAGGCAGAGTTTTGTTTTATTGTGCATGGGGTTGCTATGAGTTGGAACCAACTTGATGGCACCTAACAATGACAACAACATTTGTTTTCTTAAGAAATACTAATTGAAAAGATCATCCTTTCACCATCGGTTTCGCCCCTTTGTCGTATATTAATTGACCATATATGTGTAGATCTATTTTTGGACTTTCAATTCTGTTCCATTGTTATGTATGTTTTTCTTTATGCCAAAGCCACACTGTCTTGATTATGGCTTTAAAGTAAGCCTGAAAATCATATACTGTGAATCCTTCAACTTTGTTCTTTTTCAAAATTATTATTATTTAGGTTCTTTTTATTTCTATATAAATTTTAGAATCATTGTGTCAATTTCTACTATACCTGCTGGGATCTCATTTGAAATTGTACTGAATATATAGATTAATTTGGGGAGAACTGACATCTTAACAGTATTAAGACTTATGATTCATGAACATGGTATAGCTCTCTATTTAGGTTTTCTTGAATTTCTCTCTGCAATGTTTTATAGTTTTTTTTTATGGATAGAACTAGCATATGTTTAATTAAATATATTCCAAAATATTTCATATTTTTGATGTGATGGGCACATTTGATCTATGGAAATATTTGTTAATTTCAATTTTCAATTGTTGCTAGTAGTTGAAATTCAATTGATTTACATTTACTGTGCATTTTGCATTATTGGTTGCTGCAATTTGTTGTACTCCTTCAAAGCATGCTGGATTTTGTTTCAGTACATAGTTAGATTATTATGACCAGTTGGATCTTACTGGGGACAGCTTTTAATTTTTGGTAGGGTATGCCCAAAGCAGCCTTTAGTCTAGGGCCAATTTATTCCTACTACTGAGGTGATCCCTCAGTGGCAAAAGTGATAAGGAGCTCAGTAAACAAAGGGTTGGTGGTTTGAATCTACCCAGAGGCATCTCAAAAGAAACACCTGGAGGGTGATCTATTTCCAAAAGGTCACTGCCATTGAAATCCCTATGGAGTGCAGTTCTGCTCTGAAACACATGGTGTCACCATGAGTTAGAATTGACTTGATGGGAACTTTTTTTGTTTTTGATTTATACTGCGATGATTCTCTTCCGAGGATTCTATCAATGCTTCATCTGTCACAAAGTCTTTCCACTTTGGCTGGTTCAAGAATGGTATCTTTCCAGAGTTCCATATGAGCTCCAGAAATTGCTCTTCCTTCTGCTTTCCTGTTATTTCCCTGATGTCTGGTATTTTTCCCTCACTTCTACACAGATCAGTAGTCAGCTAAAGCTTCAAGAGGAGCTCCCTGTCTGCACAGTTTCCTGCTCTCTGGGATTCTGCTTCACAAATTCTAACCAACTCTGTTTCCTCAACTTAGCAATGCCACTAGGCTCTTCTGGGCTCAACTCTTTGGGTTGCAGCCTAAAACTCTCTTCAGGCAATAAGCTGGTACAATCTTAGGGCTCACCTTATTTGTCTTCTTTCACTCAGGGATTGTTGTCTTAAGCTGCCTCTGTTCAATTTCTGAAAACAAGTGTTTAATATATTTTATTTAGAGTTCTAGTTGTTTACAGGGAAGGAAATTGCTGTAACAGCTTATCCTTCATGGACAGAAGCAGAAATCAATACTTTTTTGACCTTTCAAATATCCTGGAGAGAAAGCATCTGTGGCTTTTGTGCAGCAAGCGACAACGGGAACTTCTTGGTGACCTATGAAAGGACTGACACCAACCTCAACAAAGGCTCAAACAACGTACTCTTACAAGTATGTAATAAAAGCATTTGTTACTGATTTGAATAATGTCTGAGCTCATTAAAAGTCCTTTGAGTCTTTCTTGAAGAAGGGTGACATCACCATCTGTAGTCCATACAGGATAGCAAGGAATTTAATGGATTATAGAGTTGTGCTCCCTGTTCCTGCTGAAGACCTAGTTTACTAGTTACTAGTAGAAAAGGGACACACATTTTTAACCTGCAATCCTTATGAAGGCATGATACCACATAATCAACTCCAGAAATAACTTCACAAAAAACAGCCAGCCAAATTTCAGGACACATTTTATCTGAACCACTGCCATACAATCATGAACTTTGCAAGTATCCATCCCTAGGGGCTGGATCGATGGAAAGTAATTTCTCAAATCAAGAAAATCATGACACTCCTACAAGAAGAAAACTTATTGTAGCTTATTAACCTCACAAAGCTGAACATGATTTATTTCTGATTTGAGTTCCTTCATGGTTTTATTTGTCTATGAGTATGGCATGGAAATAAATATTATAGCTAATAAATATTATCTTGCTTTATTAATAACACCACCATAGTCATGATTTGGCAGCAGTATTTGTGTGAAATGAGACTGGTTTAAGCATGGTTTAAGTAAGGAGCACCAAAAGCCTGGTTTTGAACACTGGCTCTGCCTCTAGTCATCTGTGTGACTACGGACAAATGTCATTCTCTCTAGACCTTAGATTCTTTAGCTGTAAAATGACTTGGTTGAACTAGATCAATAGTTGGTTTGTAAATGGTCAGGGAATGGAGATGGCATTAAGGGGACGTAGATAAAAAGCAAAGATGTCACTTTGAGGACTAAGGTGCACATGACCCAAGCCATGCTATTTTCTATCTCCTCATATGCATGTGAAAGGTGGACAATGAACAAGGAAGACCAAAGAAGAATTGATGCCTTTGAATTATGATTTTGGTGAAGAATATTGAATATACCATGACCTGCCAGAAGAATGAACAAATTTGTCTCGGAAGGAGTACAGCCGGAAAGCTCCTTGGAAGCAAGGATGGCGAGACTTCATCTCACATACTTTGGACATGTTATCAGGAGGGATCAGTCCTTGGAGTAGGGCATCATGCTTGGTAAAGTAGAGGGTCAGCAAAAAAGAGGAAGACCATTAGTGAAAGAGATTGACACGGTGGCTGCAACAATGCTCAAGCATGACAACTATTGTGAGCATGGCACAGGACTGGGCAGTGTTTCGTTCCATTGTACCTAGGGTCGCTGTGAGTTGGAATCAACTCAATGGCATCTAACAGCAATAACAACAACGTAGGACGTGGCTGAAGTCATTGAAGCTGATATTGGGCTCCCTTTAAATAGAGCAATTTGAGATTGTCCATGTACCTGTCCAAGGAACAGTTATTTACAATTGGATGTGTACATGACTTAGTTCATCCTTAACTCAAAACCTCTGGCCACTGAATATGGTTAGAAAATTTTTAGTCACAAATTGTTACATTTATACCCATTACATTCTTTCAGTTAAAGTCAGGGCGGATAAAAAATCTGATGTTGAAATACAAGATAATTACACTCCAACGTTTCGTTACGACATTAGCTCACTAAGTTGTCTTCCTCTTGGATATTGGGTATAAAGGATATCAACATGTGCAATGTTTTATTTATAAGGATATGCTTGTAAAAAGCAACCTAAAATATTCTCTGGTGGATTATTATTTAGAAACAAACATTAAAATTTTTAATATTTTTTAAACTGTTGGTTATTTTAAGTATAAAACACAAAAAATCTAAGTATCACACTGCATAAAAGCATTCTTCAATTTATTTTTGATGCCATAATACATTTAATTTCAATCCACATTTCAAACCAAATACATTATCATATCATTTAATTTTTTTGGTTTTTTTTTTTACATTATTCATTTAAAATAAAAGCTGTTAATAAAAGCCACATGTTAAGTGAAGAAAAAATAGGGTTTTTAACACTTTTACTGAGATATAATTCACATACCACAAAATTCATCATTCTGAAGTGTACAATTCAGTGCTTTTAGTATATTCACAGAGTTGTGCAGCCATCATGATTAACTAATTTTAGAACGTTTTCATCACCTTCACCAAAGCCAATACCCATTAGCTGTCACTTTCTATTCCCCCTTCTTCCTAGCCCCTGGCAACCATTAATCTATTTTCTGTCTCTATAGATTTGCCTCTTCTGTACATTTCATATAAATGGAATGATGCAGTATGTGATATTTTATGACTACACCACATTTTGTTTAGCCGTTCACCAGGCGATGGACATTTGGGTTGTTTCTACTTTTTGGCTATTATGAGTAATGCTGCTATGAACATTGTATGTAAGTTTTTGTGTGAACATCGGTTTCTTTCTTTTTTTAGTAATATTTTATTGAGTTTTCAGTGAAAGCTTACATGGAACGTTGGGTTCCCATTTGACAATTTCCACACAAATTGTTCAGTGACATTAGTTACATCTATCATAATGTGTGAACATTCCCTTTAATCGTGTTCACTTGGTTCGTTCCTTTTCCTGTACTCTAGTTTTCATCTCTCTTCTCATCTTTGCTTTCTGGTGATTGTTGACTTTTAGTATCATACTGATGGTTTTTAAATAGGATGCTTATAAAGGAAATAAAGGTCCTTCATTTTATGTCCTATCCTGCTGTTTCACTAAAAATTGATCTCAGGGAACAGGCTCGGTTCTAGGTTTAAAGAGTGTCTCAGAGAGGTAGTTTCAGAGAGTCTTCTGTTCTTTACTGTTACAGTTTGGCTTTTTTTTTTTTAAGAATTTGAGTTCTGCTCCATATTTTTCTTCCATTCTATCTGGGACCAACTATTGTGAACCCAGTCAGAATGCTCGGTGGTGGTAGCCAGACCATCTAGTTCTTCTGGTCTCCAGGTAGATGAGGCTGTGGCTTGTGTAGACTTGTTTCTTCTCTGAGCCTTTGGTTACCTTCTTCGTGTTTTTCTCCTGGCTAGTAGAGACTCATAGTTGTGTCTCAGATGGCTGCTTGAAAGCTTTTAAGACTCCAGGGGCTTCTTACTTGGCTAGGATGCAGATCATGATTTTTGTGAACTATGTTATACCAGTTGACAGAGTTGTCCCATGAGACTATGGTCCTGAGCCTTCAAACTCAGGAAAACAATGTTGGAAGGTGTTTGGTTATGTCTATGGAGTACCCGTATCTGTGCCTTCAAGGAATATATGTGCCTGCACCCACACATTTGTATTAACACATACGTATACTTCTATCTGTTCTCACCTATGTACACACCTATACCTACCCATTTACCAATTTGTCTACATCATCCATATATGCTCAAACACTTTTTTTCACTCTGGTTGTTCTGTGTTCACTATATCCACTTTCAGTGCCACTTTTCTCATCACAAAAAATAACTAGTCTCTACAGTATAAAGTGTACTCCCCCCCTCTTGTAACCACCAATGAACATCGGTCTCTCTATATCTATTCTTGTCCTCTTATAAAACAGAGCTCAAACAATATTTGTCCTTACATGCTTGCCTTATTTCACTTAGCGTTATGTGCTCCAGGTCCATCCATGTTATAATATGTTTCATGGACTCATTATTTTTCTTTATTGTTTGCATAGTATTCCATTGTATGCATGTACCAAAATTTGCTTATCCCTTCGTCTCTTGATGGGCACTTTGGTTGTTTCCATTTATTTGTTGTTATGAATAAAGCTGCAATGAACATAGGTGTGCGTATGTCTGTTCTTGTCATTATTTTTAGGCCTGTTTTTTTTAAGGTATATAATAGAGCCCTGGTGGCCCAGTGGTTAAAAGCTTGGCTGCCATCCAAAAGGTCTGAACCTACAAGCTGCTCTTTAGAAACCCTATGGGGCAGTTCTACTCTGTCCTATAAGGTCACTACGAGTGGGAATTGACTTGAAGGCAATGTATTTTTTTGGTTTTTAGAGTATATACCTAGGAGTAGAATTACTGAATCATAGGGTACTTCTATTTCTAGTTTTTTGAGAAAGAGCCATACCGTTTTCCACAGTGGTTGTACCATTTTACAGCCTCACCAGCAATGGATAAAGGTTCCAGTCTTCCCACATCCTCGCCAACATTTGTTTTTATCTGTATTTTTGTCAGTGCCATTTCAGCTGGAGTGAGATGGTATCTCATTGTAGTTTTGATTTGCATTTCTCTAATTGCTAACGATCACGATCGTCTTTTCACATGTTTGTTGGCTGCTTGGATGTTCTCTCTGGTGAAGGTTCTGTTCACATCCTTTGCCCATTTTGTGACTGAGTTGTTTGCCTTTTATTGTTGAGTTGCTGCAGTTTTCTATAGATTTTAGTGATTAGACCTCTATCAGATAAGTTGTTTCTAGAGATTTTTTTCTAGTCTGTGGGTTGTCTATTTACTCCTTTAATAAAGTTTTTTGATAAGTTTAAGTTTTTAATTTTTGTGAGGTCCCATTTATCCATTTTGTCTTCTTCTATTCACACATTTGTTATAATGTTATCCTATTTTTACAAAAGATAAGGTCCCATAGATTTACCCTACGTTTTCTTCCAGGAGTTTTATGACTTTAGGTTAAACATTTAGGTCTTCGATCCATTTTGAGTTAGTTTTTGTGTATGATGTGAGGTATGAGTTGTTTCATTTTTCTCCAGGTGGTTATCCGGTTTTGCCAGCACCATTTATTTAAAGAGATTGTTTCTGTCTTACCAAATGGACTTTGACTGCTTCTCAAAAGTCAGCTCTCCATAGATGTTGTTGTTGTTAGGTGTTGTCCACCTGGTTCTGACTCACAGCTACCTATGTACAATAGAACAAAACACTGCCCGGTCCTGCACAATCCTCACAACTGTTGTTAAGTTTGAGCCCATTGTTGCAGCCACTGTGTCAATCCATCTCTTTCACTGACCATCTACTCTACCAAGAATGATGTGGGTCTACAGGGACTGGACCCTCCTGATAACATGTCCAAAGTATGTGAATAAGTCTCGCCATCCTTGCTTCTAAGTAGCATTCTGACTGTACTCCTTCCAGACAGATTTGCTCATTCTTCTGGTTGTCCATGGTATATATAATATTATTTACCAACACCATAAATCAAGGCGAAAATTCTTCTTTGGGTTTCCTTATTCATTGTCCAGCTTTTACATGCATTTAAGGTGATTGAAAATACCATGGCTTGGATCAGGTGCTCCTTAGTCCTTAAAGAGAGGTCTTTGCTTTTTAACACTTTAAAGAGGTATTTTGCAGCACATTTGCTCAATGCAATGCATTTTTTGATTTCTGGACTGCTGCTTCCATGAGCGTTGGCTGTGGATCCAAGTAAAATGAAATCTTTTACAGCTTCAATCTTTTCTCCATTTATAATAATGTTGCTTATTGGTCCAGTTGTGAGAATTTTTGTTTTCTTTATGTTGAAGTGTAATCTATACAGAAGACTGTGGTCTTTGATCTTCATCAGTAAGTGCTCCCAGTCCTCTTCACTTTCAGGAAGCAATGTTGTGTCATCTGCATAAGGCAGGTTGTTAACGAGTCTTCCTCCAATCCTCTGCCCCATTCTTCTTCACACAGTCCAGCTTCTCAGATTGTTTACTCAGCATATAGATTGAGTAAATATGGTGGGAAAGAATACAACCCTGATGCACACCTTTCCTGACTTTAAACCATGCAGTATCCCTCTGTTCTAATGACTGCCTCTTGATCTAAGCACAGGTTCCTCATCAGCACATTTAAGTATTCTGGAATTCCTATTCTTTGCAATATTATCCACAATTTGTTATGACCTACACAGTCAAATGTCATTGCATAGTCAATACAGTCCATAGATGGCTGGGTTTAATTCTGAGTTTTCAATTCTATTCTACTGGTCTCTGTGTCTATCGTTGAATTGATACTAGGCTGTTTTAATTACAGTGAATACATAGTATGTTTTGATATCTATCGGAAAGTGTGAGGTCTCCTACTTTGTTCTTTTTCTTCCACATTGCTATGAGTATTCAGGATTTCTTTCCTTTGCATATGAAGTTGGTCATTAGTTTTTCCATTTCAGTAAAGAATGTTGTTTGAAATGTATTAAGAAAATGTTCTGCATCCCACTTTAGTGAGAGGTGTCTGGAGTCTTCAATGCTAGTGAGCAGCCATCTAAGATGCATCAATTGGTCTCAACCCACTTGGAGCAAAGGAGAATGAAGAACACCAAAGACATAGGTAAAGATGAGCCTAAGAGACAGAAAGGGCCACATAAACCAGAGACTACATCAGCCTGAGACCGGGAGAACTAGAAGAACTAGATGGTGCCTGGCTACCACCAATGACTGCCCTGGCTGGGAACAAAACAGAGAATCCCTGATGGAGCAGGAAAATAGTGGGATGAGGATCTCAAATTCACATAAAAAGACTTGACTTACTAGTCTGACTGAGACTAGAGGGACCCCAGAAGTCACGGTCCCCAGACCCTTTGTTAGCCCAAGACCGGAAGCATCCCCGAAGCCAACTCTTCAGACAGGAATTGGACTGGACTATAAGAAAATGATACTGGTGAGGAGTAAGCTTCTTGGCTCAAGTAGACACATGAAACTATGCGGGCAACTCCTGTCTGGAGGAGAGATGAGAAGGCAGAGGGGGACAGGAGCTTGTTAAATGGACACGGGGAATACAGGGTGGAGAGAGGGAGTATGCTGTCTCATTAGGGGGAGAGCAGCTAGGAATACATAGCAAGGTGTGTATAAGTTTTTGCATGAGAGACTTGTAAACTTTCACTTAAAGCAGACACACACATGCACAGAAAAAAGAATGTGGTTGGGAATTATATCAGGGTTGCATTGTGTCTGTAGAGCACTTTAGATAGAATAGACATTTTCACTATTTTAAGTCTTCCAATCCATGAGCACAGGATGTTTTTCCATTTTTGTTTGTCACTTTTAATCTCTTGTAGTCGTGTTTTATGATTTTTGTTGTATAAATCTTTTATGCCCCTGATTAGGTTAATTCCTAGATATTTTATCAATCTGGGGGCTATTGTAAACAGTTTTTGTTTTCTTTATTTCTTTTTCAGAGAAGTCATTGTTGGTGAAGAACAATCCAACTGATTTTCCTATGTTGATCTTGTACCCTGCAGCACTGCCAAATTATTCTATTATTTCCAGCAGTTTTCTTGTGGAATCTTTAGGGTCTTCTATGTGCAGGATCATGTCATCTGCAAATAGAGATAGTTTTACTTCTTCTTTTTCTATTTGAACACCTTTTCTTTCTCTTTCTTGTCTTATTGCTCTGGCTAAGACTTCCAGTACAATGTTGGCTAAGAGTAGTCATAACAGGCATCCTTTTCTTGTTTCTGTTCTCAAAGGGAAGGCTTTCAGCCTTTCTCCATTCAGTATAATGTTGGCTGTGGTTTTGTATACCACTAAACCCACTGCTGTTGTATGTATGCATCTATGTTCATAAGGGACAATGGCCTCTAATTTTTGTTTTTTTGTGATGTCTTTGCCTGGTTTAGGTGTCAGAGTTATGTTGGTATCACAGAAAGAGTTCAGTAGTGTTCCTTTCTCTTCTGCATTTTTGAAGAGATTGAGTAGGATTGATGTCAACTCTCCTCTAAATGTTTGGTAGAATTCTCCAGTGTAGCCATCCGATCTTGGGCTTTTTTTTTTTTTTTTGGCAGTTTTTTGGTGACCTCTTCAATATCTTATTTTGTAATGGGTCTATTTAAATTTTCTGCCTGTTTGTATTAGTGGAAAGTCTGGTGACGTAGTGGTTAGGAGCTGCAGCTGCTAACCAAAAGATTGGCAGTTTGAATCCACCATGTGCTCCTTGTGTTTCTAGAAATTTTTCCATTTCATCTAGGTTTTCAAATTTGTTGGAGTACAGTTTTTTATAATAATTATTTGTGATCTTCTTTATCTTTGGTGAGTTGGTTGTAAAGTCACCAGTTTCATTTCTTAATGTGATTATTTGAAGCCCTGGTGGAGCAAGCTTAACCACTCAATGGCAATGGGTTTGGTTTCTGGTTAGGTTGTGTTTTTTTCTTGTCAGTCTAGCCAGTGGTTTGCCTATTTTACTGTTCCTTTGAAAGAACTAACTTTCTATTGTTTTTTGATTTTGTTATTTCTGCCCCAATCTTTATTATTTCCTTTTTTTTCTGGTAGTATTTAGCTTCTTTTACTCTTCCTTCTCTATTTGTTCAAGTTGTCAGTTTAAGTTAATGATTTTGGATCTTTCTTTTTTTTAATGTAGGCTTTTATTGCTATAAATTTCCCTCTGAGTTCTGTTTTTGCTGTGTCGCAAAGGTTTTGATATGTTGTGTTTCCATTTTCATTTGATTTTAGGAATTTTTTTTTAGTTTTACTTTTAAAGTATTCTATGACCCAATAGTTATTTAGTAGTGTATTATTTAGTTTCTGTGTATTTTTTATTTCCTTATTTTTCCTGTTGTTGATTTCTAACTTCATACTGTTATGGTCAGAGAAGATGCTTTATATGATTTCAAACTTTTTAAAGTTTGTTGAGATTTGTCTTGCATTCTAGCATACGGTCTACTCTGGAAAATGATCCATGAGTGCTGGAGAAGAATATGTATTATTCTGATGCTGTGTGGAGTGTTCTAAATATGTCCATTAGGTTCAATTGGCTTATGGTTTTATTTAAGTTCTCAATGTCCTTAGTGATCTTCCTTTTAGATATTCTGTCTATAATTGAGAGTGTTGTGTTGAAGTCCCCTACTAGTATTGTGAGAAGCTGGCCTATATGAAGAAGAACACGGCATCAAGGTTGGTGGAAGACTCATTAACATCCTGCAACATGCAGATGACACAACCTTGCTTGGTGACAGCAAAGAGGACTTGAAGCACTTACTGATGAAGATTCAAAGACTATATAGCCTCACAATAAAGAAAACAAAAATCCTCATAACTGGACCAATAAGCAACATCACTGTAAATGCAGGAAAGATTGATATTGTCAAGGATTTCGTTTTACTTGGATCCGCCATCAACACCCATCAAAGCATCAGTCAGGAAATAAAATGACATATTGCATTGGGTAAGTGTGCTGCAAAAGATCTCTTTAAAGTGTTAAAAAGAAAAGACGTCGCCTTGAGGACTAAGGTGCGCCTGACCCAGGCCATGGTGTTTTCAGTCCATCACCTCATATGCACGTGCAAGCTGGTCAATGAATAAGGAAGACTGAAGAAGAACTAACGTTTTTGTATTATGGTGTTGGTGAGGAATATTGTATATACCATGGACAGCCAGAAGAATGAACAAACCTGTCTTGGAAGAAGTACAGCCAGAATGCTCACTAGAAGCAAGGATAGTGAGACTTCATCTCATGTACTTTGGATACATTATCAGGAGGGCACAGTCCCTGGACAAGGACATCTTGCTTCGTAGAGGGTCAGCAAGAAAGTGGAAGTCCTTCAATAAGATGAATTGATGTAGTAGCTGCCATAAATGGGCTCAAGCTTAACAACAATTGTGAGGATGGCACAGAACTAAGCAGTGTTTTGTTCTGTTGTACATAGAATCGCTATGAGTCAGAACTGGATCCATGGCACCTAACAACAACAACAACAATTAATGTTATGGGCTTGTCTATTTCTCCTTTCATATTAGTATTTGTTTCATGTATTTTGGTGTTATGTGCATATATATATAATTGTTATGTCTTTTTGTCAGATTGACCCCTTTATTATTATGTAATATCCTTCTTTATCCCTTGTAGTAGATTTTGATTTAAAGGCTATTTTATTTGATATCAGTATGCCCCCCACCCCCACCACTCTTGTTTGTTTACTGGTGACATGGAATATTTTTCTCCATCCTTTTATTTTGAGTCTGCTTGTGCCCTTAGGTCTAAAGTGTGTTTCTTGTAGACAACAAAAGGATAGATCCTGTATTTTTATCCATTCTCCTACTATCCGCTTTTTACATGTAATGTTTAGACCATTTACATTTAAGTTTATTACTGAAAGCCAAGTGTCGACCGCACTCATTTTGCTATTTGTTTTTTTGAGTGTTTCATATCTTCTTTTTTTTTATTCTGATTTTTCTGTTTGTATTTGGCTGCTTTCTTGTGATGAGCCTATTTGCTAATTTCCTTCTATTCTTCTGAATATTTCTTCTTGGAATTTCTTAGTGGTTATCACATGTGTTACATTACACAAATCACAATTGCAGCAACATTTAATATATGAGCGACAGTTAACCTACAACCTTAACATAATAAATCTATTCCTGATATGCTCCCCCCCATTTCTGTTGGTGTGCCACCATTAATGTCAATAGACAGCCTATATTAGATAAGTTTACTTTGTGCATGCTTCTTACAAACTTGATGTTGTATTGTTTGCAGGATTTACTTATTGAGCTTATTCCCTGAAAATATCATAAACTTCGTCCTTAAGATTGTCCACTTTGTTGCATTTTTTGGAGATCTCTTTCTTATTTTTTTCCCGAGTATAGAAACGAATATGTATTTAATGGGCTTGCCTTTCCATTTCGAGTATTCCACGGAGTAATGCTAGCAGAACTGGTCTGGTGATGGCAAATTTCCAGAGCACCTGTTTGCTTGGGAATGTCTTGATTTCCCCCTCATTTTTGAATGACAACTTTGCTGGGTAAAGAATGCCTTGTTGGCAATTGTTTTCTTTCAGTATTCTAAATATGTTGATCCATGGTCTTCTGTCCTCTAGAGTTTCTGGGGAGAAATTCACGCTGATTGTTACGAAAGCCCTTTGGTATGTTATGTTGCGTTTTTTCTCTTGCTGCTTTCAGAATTCTCTCTGTCTTTGGTTTTCAATAATTTTACTAGGATATGGTGTAGAGTCAATCTTTTTTGTGTCTTTTTTAATTGGGGCTTGTGTAGCTTCTCGTATTTGCAGGCTTGGTTCTCTGTTGAGATCTGGGAAATTCTCTCTGATTATCTCTTGGGAAATTGCTTCTATGCCTTTTTTGTTGTCATGATGATCTGGGGTTCCAAAAATTCTAATGTTAGACTTCTTAATTGAAACATGTATTTCCTTTCGGGTTTGTTTGCTTTTCTTTGTTCTTTTTTTCTTGAGACTTGATGAGTCCAGATATTTTGTCTTTTAATTTATTTTATCTTCTGTCTGTTTGGCTCTATTGTTGAGTGTTTCTCTTGCTTTTCCTAATTCAGTTGTTTTATTCTCCCAGTTGCAGTTTTATTCTCTTTTTTTTTTTTTTTTTGATGTTTTCAGTTTCCTTGTTGAATCTCTCATTTTGTCCCTCCATTTGTTTCCTGATCTCGGCTAGTTTGTTTTCTGTGTGCTTTTTGCTTTCTTTATACATGTTTAGCACCATAGTCTGAAAATTATCAATTCTTTGCATTATCGTGTCCTCCATACGAGAAATTTCCTCTTCTTGTTTTGCTTTTGACTCATCCTTCTTCTCTTGTGATTTTGTGAGTTTTTATCATTTTGTGTTAAACATGGGCCATTTTGTTATCTTTGCTTTTTGACTTTAAATTTTGTATTCTGGGTTTTGTGGGAAAATTTTCTAATTGGACACTGGTGGTGCAGGGGCCAAGTGCCTGGTTCCCAACCAAAAGACTGGGGCCTACACCCATCACCTCCTTCAAGAGACAAACCTGTGGCAGCCTGCCTCCACAAAGACTCACAGCTCTTGGAACCCGACAGGGCAGCCCCAATAGCCCCACAGGGTCACTATGAGTCAAAATCGACCCAATGGCAGCAGGCTTGATATCTTAGAAGGGTGCTTTTATCCTTAGTTTTTTTTCAGTGCTGATTCAGGAGTTCTGGATGCCTGATCTCTTGAATTCAATATGCATGCAGGGGGTAGGGGGGCAATTAGCTGGTTGAAGACACTGATGTAAGTGATGGCACTTGACTTTCCTGTGGCAAAGGTGAGGGGTCTCTATGTCTTTCCCTCACAGCCGCCTCTGCACATACTTGCCCATAGTATCCTGCTGTGGGCAGTTTCCCTCTGTGTCCCCCTGTCAGTCTGAAGCATTCCACTCGTCCTGCTGCCCTTGCTGTTCCTCCTAGTCCTAGTGCCTATCCATCTCAGACCTCAGTAAGAATAAACAGTACTCACTTGCAGCATCGTGGTCTCCCTTCACAACTCCAATTGCATGGCTCATGAACTACCATGGGCAATTTGGCCCTCCTTAAAAAATTTGGGCTACAGCTTTCTGTGTTCCCTGTTTGGGGCATTATCCAGTCCTGTCCCAAAATAGCTGCAATAAGCGAGCTCTCTCGATGTTAATGGGTAGGTTCACCCATCTTCTATGCCATCTCCACTTCTCTTCTCCCCTTCTTTTAGACTCAGCCCAACTCTCTAACATCTCAGCTGCCGTCTAGAGTTCTGTGATCTCAGCCTGTGCTTGTTTTTATTCATTGTTCTGTGGGTTAATTGCTAGGGAGGAAATGGGAGCTTCCATTCACTTCGACTTCTTGCTCTGCCTCCTGGACATAGGTTTCTATTTCTCTTGGAAATATACCTAGGAGTGGAATTGCTGGATGATATGATATGGAAAACCTGATGGCGTAGTGGTTAAGTGCTATGGCTGCTGACCAAGAGGTCAGCAGTTCAAATCCGCCAGGTGCTCCTTGGAACACTATGGGGCAGTTCTACTCTGTTCTATAGGGTCGCTATGAGTTGGACTTGACTCGATGGCAGCGGGGATGATATGGTAGCTCTAGTTTAACATTTTGAAGAAATGCCACACCAATTTTCAATGTGGCAGCACCATTTTACAATTCCATCAGCAATGTATAATTGTTCCGATTTCTCCACAATCTCAAAAACTCTTGTTATTTGCTGTCTTTTTTACTTTAGCCATCCTAGTAAATATGAAGTGGTTTTGATTTGCATTTCCCCAGTGACAAATTGTGTTGTACATCTTTTCATGTGTGTGTTGGCCACTTATTTATTTTCTGTGGAAAAATATCTATTGAAATACTTTGCCCATTTTTAATTGTATTATTTATCTTTTTTATTGTTGAGTTTTTTTAGAGTTCTTTATATATTCTGGGTGCTAGAGATAAATGATTGACGAATACTTTTTCCTATTCTGTGGGTTGTCTTTTCACTTCCCTGAAAATGCACAAAAGTTTTTAATTGTGATGAAGTCCAATTTATCTATTTTTATTTAGTTGATTGTATTTTGGGTATCATATCTAAGAAACTGTTGCCTAATCCAAGGTCATGAAGATTTACACTTATCTCTCCTTCTAAGGGTTTTATAGTTTTAGCTGTCATGTTTAGATCTTTGATCCATTCTGAGTTAAATTTTGTAAGTGTGAGATAGGATAGGAACCCAAATTAGTTTGTTTGAAAGATTATTCTTTGCCCCTTGAATGGTCTTGATAACCTTGTAAAAAATCAGTTGACCATAGGTGTATGGATTTATTTCCAGACTCACAATTCTATTCCATTGATCTGTATGTCAATCCTTATGCCAGTACTACATTGTCTTGATTACTGTAGCTTTGTAGTAGGCTTTGAAATTGGGAAGTATGAGTTCTCCGACTTTGTTTACCTATTCAGGATAGTTTTGTTTTTCAGGGTCCCTTTCATTTCCATATAAATTTTATGATCACCTTATCCATTTCTGCATAAGAGGCAGTTGAAATTTTGATAGTGATTGCATTAAATCTATAAATCAGTCTGGGGATTATTGCCATCTTAACAAAATTAAGTCTTCTGATCTATTAGGATGTCTTTCCATTTATGTAGGTCTTCTTAAATTTCTTTCAACAATGTTTTGTAGTTTTCAGTGCTCAAGTCTTGAAGTTCTTTTTTAATTTATTCCTAAATGTTTTATTATTTTCATGGCATTTTAAATGGAATTGTTTTCTTAATTTTATTTCAGATTGTTTATTGCTAGTGTATAGAAACACAACTGATTTTTACATATTAATCTTGTATCTTACAACTTTTATGAGCTTCCTTATTATCTCTAAAAGAGTGTGTTGTTTAATTTCTACATGTATGTGAATTTCCAAAATCCTTCTGTTATTGATGTCTAATTTAGTTTTATTGTGATCATACTTTGTATAATTTCAATTTCTTTACGTATATTGAAGTTAGCCTTATGGCCTATCATATGGTCTCTCTTTGAGAATGTTCCATGTCCTCTTGAGAAGAATTTGTATTCTGATATTGTGGGCCTCTATTATAAATTATTAATAATTTTGAATAATATATTACATAATGAAATTTTTACTAACGTACAAACTGACCTTTTTTTAATGTAAAATTGCATTTTTTCAGATACCAAGAAAAGAATTAGAAAACTATTTTGAGAATTTGTAAATATATTGGAAAGATTATGTGAATGCTGATGGTGAGTCAAAACTACTCAGGAAATGCTGGAATGGACAGTCTCTACGTTCTCAGGTGGTTGTATATTTAGGTCCAGTTTTGGCTCAGAAGAACCTCAGCTTGTTCTCAAAGAGGAGAAAGAGACGCGAGAAATATGCAAAATCGTAGGCATTTGCTGTCTTAGGAAAAACAAGGTATAAAACTCTACATTAATAAACACTTTTCAAATCTCCATGTAGATTTTTGAATTTGACAGTTATGGTTATGTTAAATACTTTTCATCTAGTGTTTTAGAGTCTGACGCTGGTTTTCTCTAATGTAAGTTCTGCTGTCAGGCTCAGGTTTGCTGTGCTAATGGCAAAAGCAAATTATTTAATACTGCCTCCCACTTAACTTAGACTGACATCTACTATATGGGCATTTTAGCATAGAAAAGGAACATGTAAACCAGGACTTAGAAAATCTAGCAGTGGACTTACTGTCTGAGACTCTGGAGAACTTATTACACTGCTGTATGCCTCAGTCTCCTACTTTGTTGAACTGGGGAAATACCACCTGATTTTATGTCAGGAAGATTGGTAAGTTTTTTTTTTTTTTAATCTAGATCTTTCTATATTACAAATGGGAAGTATTATGCTAGATTTCCAACACAAAATGTATTTCCTGATTCCATATTTTACTTTCTTTTCCATGTGTTTACAGAATTTTCCCTTAGGTTTTAACTTAGGGACATCTCCATTTCCTTTAACCACACCTTTTCAATGCTAATGAAAATATTGCCTTTATAATCAGTGGAAGTTCAATAGTCACAGCAAGAAAATGAAGAGAGGGAAGGAGAAATTCAGGCCCAAATATCATCTGCACTATGGTGTGTCCTCTTAAATATGGATCCTCTTCCAAACCCAAGACAAATTTTAGGAGAAATTGAGAAGAAGAAGAACATTTGCCTTTGCTAACTTCCCTTTCATCTTCCTCTTTTTCCTTTTCTTCTCTTTTCCTCAAACATCTTGTACTCTTCATGGCATATTGTGCCCTAGTAGTGTTTGCTGTCTTGGGACCAGCACTGTGTTCAATGAGCCATTCACTTATCCTTTCACAAAACGTTTATTGAACACCTATTAGTTGCCAGGCTCTGGATTTGGTTCCTAAGACCTTACAGTGATTAAGACAGACAAAATTCTTTCTTTCATAAACTATTTTCTGAGGGAATTCAGACAGTAAACTTAAATTATGTTGGGCAGTATTCAGCACTATAAAGAAAGCTGTGGCGGAGCAAAGGAGTTGAAGACTAGCCTTGGTGGAAATGGGATGTTATTTTGTATAGTGTAGTCAAGGAAGGCATCTCTGATAAGATGACATTAAAGTGGAGATGTGAAAAAAAGTGAAGGGCTAAGCAATGCAGGTATCTGTGGAAGAATATTCCAGGTAAAAGGAATAACTTAAATAAAAACCAAAAGCATTGCCATCAAGCCAATTTCAACTCATAGTGACCCTAAAGGACAGAGTATAACTCTCCATAGGGTTTCCAAGGCTGTAGTGTTTACAGAAGCAGATTGCCACATCTTTCTCCTGCAGAGCAGCTGATGGGTTAGAACCACCAACCTTGCAATTAGCATAGCAGCCAAGCATTTAACCACTGCACGGCCAAGGAATAGCAGATGAAAACCAGAGTCAGGTGGGAGCCAGGCATGTACAAGGACAAAAAAGAGGCCAGTATGGCTAGAGCGGAGTCTCTCATTTTTACAGAGTTAAATTTTAAGTTTTTTTTCCCCCCACAAGCATACTTTGCAAGCAAGCAACCCTATTTCCTTTATACTTATTCTACTATATGTATTTTCACATCTGCTCTGGCTAACATCTGCTCACTTTCTTTTGAGCTCGAATATTGACTAAGTACTAATCAAATGTCAAGGTGGCTCCCCATTCTCTTGTCAATTTCATATTATTAACAATTACCATATTTCTCCAAGCTTATTTGTTCTGCATCTGGAGAGCATGAACTGTTCCGTTGCTGCCGCTGGCCTATATGATTTGATTCTCTGTGTACAACCACTTCATAACCACAGCCCAAATTGTATTACTAAAAATCCCAAGATCTCTTATTTTACTTCAAGCTCTTCAAAGGATAAAATGTCTCATACATAAATATTTCATCACCATTATTTTATTTGCTTTGCTTCTCAGTCACTCCCCAATTCAACCAACATTTACTGAGCACTTACTATGCACAAGGGACGTGTGCTAGGCGCTGGAGGCACGCAAAGACGAGAAAGATGTGATCAATGGTTGGAAGCAGCCTTCAATCTGGGAAGGAGAAAGCTGTGTGCTTGGCTAAAACAAGATAGTTTTTGTTAAGTGCTTTGATAGGAATGCAGATGGAATGCAAAGAGCTGAGAGTCCTACCTCAATGATGGCACATGGATATTTGAGACATTCTAAAGTGTCAGTCTGTAGGGTAGAGACTCTGTGATGGCACAATGGTTAACCACTTGGCTGCTAACCTAAAGGCTGGCAGTTCAAACCCACCCAGAGGCTCTGTGGAGAAAGACCTGGCCATCTGCACCTGTAAAGATTAAACAAACAAACAAAACCTGTTCGTGTTGAGTCGATTCCGATTCCAACTCATAGCAACCCTACAAGACAGAGTAGAACTGCCCCATAGGGTTTCCAAGGAGTGCCTGGTGGATTCAAACTGTCAGCCTTTTAGTTAGCAGCTGAACTCCTAACCACTATGCTACCAGGGTTCCCTGTAAAGATTACAGCCTAGAAAACCCTATGGGGTAGTTCTATTCTGGGGTTGCTATGAATCAAACTTGACTCGATGGCACCTAACAACAACAATAAAACAAAGCTCTACTCTGCAGGGTAGAGACACTAGTGAGAAGTGATAGTTCGTCATTCACTTGCCTGTTTATATACTTCTTATATTCCTGAGTGATTACATTCCTTCAGGGCAAATCTGTAAATCAAAATAAATGTAAGTCATCCCTTTTTGCTTGACTTAGGTTTCCATCCTTCTAATGGGTATAGGCCCTCAACTCCACAGACGATTTATCTTTGCTAACTTCCTTGTCATCGTCCTCTTTTTTCTTTTCTTCAACATCTGATACTCCTCATGGTATATTGTGTACTAGTCAGTGAGGTGTGTTTGCTGCATTGGGACCACCACTGTGTTCAATGATCCATTCACTTACCCATTCACAAAGGATTTATTGAGTACCTACCGGGCTCTAGATAAGACTCCTAAGACTTTATAGTGATTGAAACCGATAAAATTCTTTCTTTCAAAAGCTTTGTATTTTCTGGGGGAATACAGACAGTAAACAAATAAATGTAAATTATGTTCGGCAGTATTCAGTGCTAGAAAGAAAAATGAGGTAGAGTACTCAAGATACTGAGCATTTCATCATGGTAATTTAGTTTAACAACTTAAGCCCAATCCAAGGCTTACAACAGTGTATATTGAAGTCATTTTATCCCTGGATAAAAACTGAGGCAGCAAAAGCTCAGAGAATTTAAATGACTTTCTTAACATCTAGCAGATGGCCAAGCCATATTTTAAACACAAGTTCCTTGGCTAAATGTCCAGTGGGCCACGTCATAGGTGCAGCATGAATAAATAAACTATTGTGTGAGCAACAGGGGATGAAGTTTTTCTTTCTTGGTCCATCTCACCACTGTGATCAAAACTGCCCATGTGTTCAATGCTGATGAGTTACGCAACTCAGTGAAGAGCATACTTCACAAAGAGTGTAATGAGAATGGTGCTTCTTGTGGCAAGGGGAACCCTAGTCTGTCTTCACCACAGAATAGAGTAGTAATGGATGTGACTTAATCAACTCGAGACCATTTATTGGCATATATTTTAAGTCTACAGCATATGTAGATAAAAAATCAAAAGGTATTTTGATAATCTTCATATCATGCACATTCAAAACGTCCATGCACATAATGATGTGTTAGGGTGATGGTACAACATTCCGTTGATAAGAACTAGTCACATGCCCATACCTAAATGCAAGGGGTTCTGGGATGTGTTATAAACACGTTGTCTGAATTTATAGCTAAAGGGCTTGTATATATATAGAGGGACATATGTTGTTAGGTGTTGTGGAGTTGGTTCCAACTCATAGCAACCCTGCGTACAACAGAACGAAACACTGCCTGGACCTGTGCCATCCTCACAATCATTATGTTTGAGCCCGTTGTTACAACCGCTGTGTCAGTCCATCTCTTTAAGGGCTTTCCTCCTTTTCACTGACCCTCTACTTTACCAACCACGATGTACTTCTCCAGGCACTGGTCCTTCCTGATAACATGTCCAAAGTGTCTGAGACAGTCTGACTATCCTTGCTTCTAAGGAGTACCCTGACTATACTCCTTCCAAGGTGGATTTGCTCATTCCTCTGGCAGTCCATGGTATATTCAGTATGCTTCGTCAACATTGTAATTCAAAGGCATCAATTCTTCTTTGGTTTTCCTTATTCATTGTCTAGATTTCACTTGCATAGGAGGCAACTGAAAATATCATGTACTGGGCCAGTTTCACCTTAGTCCTCAAAGTGACACCTTTGCTTTTCAGCATTTTAAACAGGTTTTTTTTTTTTTTTTTTTTTTAATTTTTATTGTGCCTTCAGTGAATGTTTACAAATCAAGGCAGTCTCTCACACAAAAATTTATATACACCTTGCTACGCACTCCTAGTTGCTCTCCCGGTAATGAGACAGCACACTCCTTCCCTCCACTCTCTATTTTTGTGTCCATTTGGACAGCCTCTGACCTCCTCTGCCCTCTCACTTTCCCTCCAGACAGGAGATGCCCACATAGTCTCACATGTCTACTTGATCCAAGAAGCTCACCCTTCACCAGTATCCTTTTCTATCCCTTAGTCCAGTCCAATTCCTGTCTGAAGAGTTGGCTTTGGGAATGGTTTCCGCCTTGAGCTAAAAGAAGGTCTGGGGACCCTGACCTCCGGGGTCCTTCTAGTCTCAGTCAGACCATTAACTCTGGTCTTTTTATGAAAATTTGAGGTTTGTATCCCACTGCTCTCCTGCTCCCTCAGGGGTTCTCTCTTTTATTCCCTGTCAGGGCAGTCATCGGTTGTAGCCAGGTACCATCTAGTTCTTCTGGTCTCAGGCAGATGTAATCTCTGGTTTAAGTGGCCCTTTCTGTCTCTTGGGCTCATAATTACCCTGTGTCTTTGGTGTTCTTCATCCTCCTTTGCTCCAGGTGGGTTGAGACAAATTGATGCATCTTAGATGGCCGCTTGCTGCCATTTAAGACCCCAGACGCCACTGTCCAAAGTGGGATCCAGAATGTTTTCTTAATAGATATTATTATGCCAATTGACTTTGATGCCCCTGAAACTGTGGTCTCCAAACCCCTTCCCCGCTATGCTGGCCTTCGAAGCGTTTAGTTTCTTCAGGAAATGTCTTTGCTTTTGGTTTAGTCCAATTGTGCTGACTCTCCTGCATTGTGTGTTGTCTTTCCCTTCACCTAAAATCGTTCTTATCTACTATCTAATTAGTGAATACCCCTCTCCCTATCTCCCTCCCTGCTGTCGTAACCACCAAAGAATATTTTCTTCTCTGTTTAAACTACTTTTCGAGTTCTTTTAGTAATGGTCTCATGCAATATTTGTCCTTTTGCAACTGACTAATTTCACTCAGCAGAATGCCTTCCAGGTTCCTCCACATTATGAAATGTTTCACGGATTCATCATTGTTCTTTATTGATGAGTAGTGTTCCATTGTGTGAGTGTACCATAATTTATTTATCCATTCATCTGTTGATGGGCACGGTGGTTGCTTCCATCTTTTTGCTGTTGTAAACAGTGCTGCAATGAACATAGGTGTGCATATACCTGTTCATGTAAAGGCTTTTATTTCTCTAGGATATATTCCAAGGACTGGGATTGCAGGATCCTATGGTAGTTTTATTTCTAGCTTTTTAAGAAAGTGCCAAATCAAGTTCCATAGTGATTGTACCATTTTACATTTCCACCAGCAGTGTATAAGTCTTCCAGTCTCTTCATAACCTCTCCAACATTTATTATTTTGTGTTTTTTGGAATAATGTCAGCCTTGTTGGCATGAGAGAGAATCTCGCTGTAGTTTTGATTTGCATTTCTCTAACGGCTAATGATCGTGAGCATTTCCTCATGTATCTATTAGCCACCTGAATGTCTTCTTTAGTGAAGTGCCTGTTCATGTTCTTTGCCCATTTTTTAATTGGGTTATTTGTCTTTTTGTAGTTGAGTTTTTGCAGTATCATGTAGATTTTAGAGATCAGATGTTGATTGGAAATGTCATAGCTAAAAGCTTTTTCCCAGTCTGTAGGTAATTTTTTTACGCTTTTGGTGACGTTTTTGGATGAGCATAGGTGTTTGATTTTTAGGACCTCTCAGTTAATCTAGTTTCTCTTCTGCATTGTTGATAATGTTTTGTATACAGTTTACGTCATGTATTAGGGCTCCTAGCATTGTCCCTATTTTTTCTTCCATGATCTTTATCATTTTAGATTTTATATTTAGGCCTTTGATCCATTTTGAGTCAGTTTTTGTGCATGATGCAAGGTATGGGTCTTGTCTCATTTTTTTGCAGATGGATATCCAGTTATGCCAGCACCATTTGTTAAAAAGACTGTCTTTTCCCCATTTAACTGTTTTGGGGCCTTTGTCAAATATCAGCTGCTCATATGTGGATGGATTGATGTCTGGATTCTCCAGTTCTGTTCCATTGGTCCAAGTATCTGTTGTTGTACCAGTACCAGGATGTTTTGACTATAGTGGCGGTATAATAGTTTCTAAAATCAGGTAGAGTAAGGCCTCCCACTTTGTTCTTCTTTTTCAGTAATGCCTTATTTATCTGGGGCCTCTTTCCCTTCCATGTGAAGTTGGTGATTTGTTTCTCCAGCTCGTTAAAAAATGGCGTTGGAATTTGAATCAGAATTGCATTGTATCTATATATGACTTTTGGTAGAATAGACATTTTTACAATGTTAAGTCTTCCTATCCATGAGCAAGGTGTGTTTTTACCACTTATGTAGGTCTTTTTTGGTTTATCACAGTAGTGTCTTGTAGTCTTCTTTGAATATGTCTTTTACATCTCTGGTAAGATTTATTCCTAAGTATTTTATCTTCTCGGGGGCTACTGTAAATGGTATTGATTTGGTGATTTCCTTTTCAATGTTTTTTTTTTTGTTGTTGGTGTAGAGGAGTCCAACCGATTTTTGTACGTTTATCTTGTATCCTGATACTCTGCTGAACCCTTCTATTAGTTTCAGTAGTTTTCTTGAGGATTCTTTAGGATTTTCTGTGTATGAGATCATGTCATCTGCAAATAGAGATACTTTTACTTCTTCCTTATATGGATGCCCTTTATTTCTTTATCTAGCCTAATAGCTCTGGCTAGGACCTCCAGCACAATGTTGAATAGGAATGGTGATAAAGGGCATCCTTGTCTGGTTCCTGCTCTCAAGGGGAATGCTTTCAGACTCTTTCCATTTAGGATGATGTTGGCTATTGGCTTTGTATAAATGCCCTTTATTATGTTGAGGAATTTTCCTTCTATTCCTATTTTGCTGAGAGTTTTTATCATGAACAGGTGTTAAACTTTGTCAAATGCCTTTTCTTCATCAGTTGATAAGATCATGTGGTTCTTTTGTTTTATTTATATGATGGATTACATTGACTGTTTTTCTAATGTTGAACCATCCCTGCATACCTGGTATGAATCCCACTTGGTCATGGTGAATTATTTTTTTGATATGTTGTTGAATTCTATTGGCTAGAATTTTGTTGAGGATTTTTACATATAAGTTCATGAGGGATATAGGTCTGTAATTTTCTTTTTTGTGGTGTCTTTACCTGGTTTTGGTATCAGGGATGTGTTGGCTTCCTAGAATGAGTTTGGTAGTATTCCATCACTTTCTATGCTCTGAAATACCTTTAGTAGTAGTGGTGTTAACTCTTCTCTGAAAGTTTGGTAGAACTCTGCAATGAAGCTGTCCAGGCTAGTGCTTTTATTTGTTGAGAGTTTTAAATTACCTTTTCAATCTCTTCTTTTGTTATGGGTCTATCTATTTTGTTCTACCTCTATTTGTGTTTAGGTAAGTAGTGTATTTCCAAAAATTCATCCATTTCTTCTAGGTTTTCAAATTTTTTAGAGTATAATTTGTCTTAGTAATCTGATATGATTCTTTTAATTTCAGTTGGGTCTGTGAACAAAAGAGGATTCTGCTACCTTGGGGCCAAGTGTACCATGGCCATATTTCCTCTTTGCCCTTCTGTTGGCTGGATATAGACTTTATTTTCTTTATTTTCAAGATAGAAGGAGCCTGAATTCCTGAATTAGACTGGACACTGTCAAGTAGAAATATATTAATAGCCTGCTACATGAGAAAAACAAAACCAAAACTTCTATTGTGTTAGCTATTACATTTGGATTTATTTGTTATAGCAGCTAGTGTTACCTTAACAAATAAAGAAGATATATTTGAGTTAGCATTCTGAGTAGTAAAATTAGGAACTAGTTTAGATTGCCCAGGTTTATAGCGAGTCAGAGTAGATAACGTAAGAGCACTAAATTTGGAAATGTTTAGCAGTGAAAGAAATGAGAGTGATAGGATCATGCATGACTAGAGATAGAGAACAGCACCCTCCAACGTCTCCCAATCCAACCTTGAACACAAATTCCTTCATAATGTTAATATTTACAGTAATACTAATCTTCTAGTTGATTTGGACTCAGACAGTTATTGCACTGACTTGTTTGCGAATTAAACCCAAACCTGAATCTCCATTGTATTAGAAAAATGTCCTTTCTCAGTTTTAGACAAATGATTCAGATAACTTAAAATCTAAAATACTTTTCAAGCATTGTTATTTACCAACAAATTTCTAGACTTTGAACTCCACTTTCCTTTTGAAAGAAAATATTTATTTATATTGGTTATCAGGAGGGGCATTCTGTGATAGTTTTAGTATTACCAGGTGACCCATGGAGTCCCTGGGTGATGCAAAGGATTATTGTACTTGGCTGATAACAGAAAGGTTGGAAGTTCAAGTCGCCCAGAGGCACCTAAGAAGAAAGGCTTGGCAGTTAGCTTCTAAAAAATTAGCCATCACAAATCCTATACAGCACAATTGTATTCTGATACACTTGGGGATGCCATGAGTTGCAATCAACTCTGTGGCAACTGGTGGTGGTGGTTTCATGCTTCTGTTGTGAAAGCTTTATTTAAAAATACTTTTTTTCTACCAACCACACATTAAATGTATTGATGGAATATCTATAACAATTGCTGGGGCAAAAGAAACGCTATGCTTTTCCCCCAAGAGATAAATTATCTATGAGGTGGCAACATCCTACACAGGATCAGTGAGGAAAGGAAATCAATAGTGATAAATGCAACATGTGTCCCACCTCTAAAGAAAACAAAATGTTGTTTGTAAGACTTTGGTCTGAGGCAGGCGCTCAGTCTGTTTTGAGAACAATGGCTCAAAAAATAGTGGGTTGGCCTGTTGCTGCAAAAATTATATGCTTCCTCCCAATGGGCCTCTCTGATTTGGGATTTTTTAAGGGTGAGTCTAATAAGAACAAACTTGGCTTTTTGACCATTATTTTCTCATAACTGTCAATAGAAAGACAAGGTGGCAGAAAAATGAAACCAATCTTTATTTGGGGGAAAAAAAGTGCTTCAGATATCCTTTTCTTTCTGTAAGAAAATATGTACATATTTTATATTGAAAATTTAGAAAATAAGGATAAGCAAAAAAAAAAAATTTTCCTTGTAAAAATCTATTTTTTAAAATTAGGTTTTGCTATAGATACCTGGGAAACCCTGGTGGCGTAGTGGTTAAGTGCTACAGCTGCTAACCAAAAGGTCAGCAGTTCAAGTCCACCAGGCACTCCTTGGAAACTCTATGGGGCAGTTCCACTCTGACCTATACGGTCACTATAAGCCAGAATCGACTCGATGGCAATGGGTATGGTTTTGGTTATAGTTACATGATTATAAGTTTTGTTTTTTCAAATACCTATTATAAACACTTTTAGCTGCTTTTGAATGTTGTTCAGTTCTTATTGTGTTGAATAATTAGGTTGACTGCGATTTTCCAATATAAGACTGCTGTTATGAATATTCATGTCTGTACATCTTTCTGTATATCCCCACGTGTCTGTCAGTTTCTCGTACCGTGGGGGCTTGTGTGTTGCTGTGATGCTGGAAGCTATGCCACTACTATTCAGATACCAATAGGGTCACCCATGGAGGACAGGTTTGGGCTGAGCTTCCAGACTAAGACAGACTAGGAAGAAGGACCCAGCAGTCTATTTCTGAAAAGCATTAGCCAGTGAAAACCTTATGAATAGCAGCGGAACACTGTTTGATATAGTGCTGGAAGATGAGCCCCCCAGCTGGGAAGGCACTCAAAAGATGACTGGGGAAGAGCTACCTCCTCAAAGTAGAGTTGATCTTAATGACGTGGATGGAGTAAAGCTTTCAGGACCTTAATTTGCTGATATGGCATGACTCAAAATGAGAAGAAACAGCTACAAACATCCATTAATAATCACAACCTGGAATGTATGAAGTATGAATCTAGGAAAATTGGAAATCATCAAAAATGAAATAAGACACATAAACATCAGTATCCTAGGCTTTAGTGAGCTGAAATGGACTGGTATTTTGGCCATTTTGAATTGGACAATCATATAGTCTACTAAGCTGGGAATGACAACTCGAAGAGGAATGGTGTTGCATTCAATGTCAGAAAGAAAGTTTCAAGATCTATTCTGAAGTACAACTCTGTCAGTGATAGGATAATATCCATACGCCTACAAGGGAGACCAGTTCATACGACTATTATTCAAATTTACGCACCAACTACTAGGGCCAAAGGTGAAGAAATAGAAGATTTTTATCAGCTGCTGCAGTCTGAAATTGATCGAACATGCAATCAAGATGCATTGATAATTACTGGTGACTGCAATGCGAAAGTTGGAAACAAAGAAGTAGGATCAGTAGTTGGAAAATATGGCCTTGGGGATAGAGACAATGCTGGAGATCGAATGATAGAATTTTGCAAGACCAACGACTTCTTCATTGCAAATACCTTCTTTCACCAACATAAACGATGACTATACACATGGACCTCGCCAGATGGAACACACAGAAATCAAATTGACTACATCTGTGGAAAGAGACGGTGGAAAAGCTCAATATCATCAGTCAGAACAAGGCCAGGGGCCAACAGTGGAACAGACCATCAATTGCTCATATGCAAGTTCAAGCTGAAACTGAAGAAAATCAGAGCAATCCCATGAGAGCCAAAATACGACCTTGAGTATATCCCACCTGAATTTAGAGACCATCTGAAGAATAGATTTGATGCATTGAACACTAGTGACCGAAGACCAGACGAGTTGTGGAATGACACCAAGGACATAATCCATGAAGAAAGCAAGAGGTCACTGAAAAGACAGGAAAGAAAGAAAAGACCAAGATGGATGTCAGAGGAGACTCTGAAGCTTGCTCTTGAGCGTCGAGCAGCGAAAGCAAAAGGAAGAATTGATGAAGTAAAAGAACTGAACAGAAGATTTCAAAGGGCCTCTTGAGAAGACAAAGTAAAGTATTATAATGACATGTGCAAAGAGCCGGAGATGGAAAACTAAAAGAGAAGAACACGCTCGGTGTTTCTCAAGCTGAAAGAACTGAAGAAAAAATTCAAGCCCCGAGTTGCAATAGTGGAGGATTCCGTGGGGAAAATATTAAATGACACAGGAAGCATCAAAAGAAGATGGAAGGAATACACAGAGTCATTATACCAAAAAGAATTAGTCAATATTCAACTATTTCAAGAGGTGACATGTGATCAGGAACCGATGGTACTGAAGGAAGAAGTCCAAGCTGCTGTGAAGGCATTGGCAAAAAACAAGGCTCCAGGAATTGATGGAATATCAACTGAGATGTTTCAACAAACAGATGCAGCGCTGGAGGTACTCACTCATCTATGTCAAGAAATATGGAAAATAGCTTCCTGGCCAACTGACTGGAAGAGATCCATATTTATGCCTATTCCCAAGAAAGGTAACCCAACCGAATGTGGAAATTATAGAACAATATCGTTAATATCACACGCAAGCAAAATTTTGCTGAAGATCATTCAAAAACAGCTGCAGCAGTATATTGACAGGCAACTGCCAGAAATTTAGGCTGGTTTCAGAAGAGGACGTGGAACCAGGTATATCATTGCTGATGTCAGATGGATCCTGGCTGAAAGCAGAGAATACCAGAAGGATGTTTACCTGTGTTTTATTGACTATGCAAAGGCATTCGACTATGTGGATCATAACAAACTATGGATAACACTGGAAAGAATGAGAATCCGAGAACACTTAATTGTGCTCATGAGGAAACTTTATATAGATCAAGAGGCAGTTGTTCAGACAGAACAAGGAGATACTGATTGGTTTAAAGTCAGGAAATGTGTGTATCAGGGTTGTATTCTTTCACCATACCTATTTAATCTGTATGCTGAACAAATAATCTGAGAAGCTGGACTATATGAAGAAGAACGGGGCATCAGGATTGGAGGAAGACTCATTAACAGCCTGCGTTATGCAGATGACACAACCTTGCTTGCTGAAAGTGAAGAGGGCTTGAAGCACTTACTGAGGAAGATCAAAGACCACAGCCTTCAGTATGGATTACACCTCAACATAAAGAAAACAAAAATCCTCACAACTGAACCAATGAGCAATATCATGATAAATGGAGAAAAATTGAAGTTGTCAAGGATTTCATTTTACTTGGATCCACAATCAACAGCCATGGAAGCAGCAGTCAAGAAATCAAAAGACGCATTGCATTGGGCAAATCTGCTGCAAAGGACTTCTTCAAAGTGTTGAAAAGCAAAGGTGTCACCCTGAAGGCTAAGGTGCACCTGACCCAAGCCATGGTATTTTCAGTCGCATCATATGCATATGAAAGCTGGACAACGAATAAGGAAGACTGAAGAAGAGTTGACGCCTTTGAATTGTGGTGTTGGCGAAGAATATTGAATATACCATGGACTGGCAAAAGAACGAACAAATCTGTCTTGGAAGAAGTGAGGCCAGAATGCTCCTTAGAGGCAAGAATGGTGAGATTGCGTCTTACATACTTTGAACGTGTTGTCAGGAGGGATGAGTCCCTGGAGAAGGACACCATGCTTGGCAGAATACAGGGTCAGTGGAAAAGAGGAAGACCCTCAACAAGGTGGATTGACATAGTGGCTGCAACAATGAGCTCAAGCATGGCAATGATTGTAAGGATCACGCAGGACTGGGCAGTGTTTCATTCTGTTGTGCGTAGGGCCGCTATGAGTCGGAACTGATTCGAAGGCACCTAACAACAACAACATATCCAGATTCTGTATAGTGTTTTCTTTAAAACAAATTTGACTGTTAAACCTTTTTCAGTGAAAGAATAACCAACAGGGAGCCTGAGAGACTGAATACTTAAACAGAAAATTGTCAGACCATATGTGACAATAGAACTCTGACTCACAACCTCTATGATGGCCAGTCCAGGAAGCCATTCCAAACCTTTGCAGGAATCTGCCCAGCTTGGTCAGGACATGGTCAGTGATTGCCAGCTACCTTATTTTTTGTCTCTGCTTCTAACTCAGAACCAATCAGGTAAAGCCAAATATGACCCTGAAACCAGTCTTCTAGTTAGCCACCTCTAGCTTCCTCATGCCAATAACCTCCAATATGAGCATACTTAAAGCCTTACCATTTTTTACTGTAAAGCTTTCCCACTCCACTGTCTGCCTGGAGCCTCTGCGAAACCAAGTGATGGTAGGTAACTCTCTTGCCACAGGAAGCTCTGAATAAATATTGTTTGTTCTTATTCGGGTACTCTTCATTAATTCTACAGCTTTTAGCCATAGTCCATATTACCTGAATCAAATATTTTAAGTGCTACTTCTTAAGACAGTGGTTCTTAAAACTTTAGTGTACATCAGAATCACCTAGACAAAAAAAAAAAAAACCTATTGCGGTCGAGTGGATTCTGACTCATAGCAACCTTGTAGGACAGAGCAGGACTGCCCTATCGGGTTTCCAAGGCAATAATCTTTACGGAAGTAGACTGTCACATCTTTCTCCCAGAGAGTGGCTGGTGGGTTCAAACCACCAACCTTTTGGTTAGCAGCCAAGCACTTAACCACTGTGCCACCAGGACTCCTTAAATCACCTAGATAGAGGGCTCCTTGAAACACAGGTTACTGTACCCTTCCCACTGAGTTTATAATTCTGAAGGTCGTGAGTGGGGCCAAGAATTTATATTTCTAAGAAGTTTCCTGGTGATGCTAATGCTGCTGGTCACGTGACACCATTTTGAGAAACGTTGCCTCAAGCCACTAACATGATTTAATGGCAGAAGTGGTACCTCCTGGATTTATGCAGCGTTTGTGTGCTGAGGATGGGACAGCTATGCAAACCTATGGGCCCAAAGTCATATTTTAAAACATGACTTTCTTTGGAAACATATACCTTGAGTGGGAGTTATGAGGTTTTAAGAGGAAAAGAAATGAATTTGATCAAAGTTGCAGGGAAATGTCTCCACCTTGCCAATAATTATGATTTGTTTTGTTCTTTCAGGGTAATTAGCCATACTTTAGCGAAGCGACTAGGACGCTTTGTACTTACTCATTCATGGTCCAGGGATGAAAAGCAATCTCTTACCAAACAGAAAAGGTGAGAAGAAAATTGTTGGGGTTAAATTAGCTATGGTCACCTTTTACCAGAGAAAGATTCATCATTTAACAATGGTGTCTGGCCATTAATGGATCACTGTTAGAGTTTTGAGGAGTCCATTCTGTTTTGAGTGGAGATAGTGATTCAGAAAGCTGGGAGGAGAGGAAGGTTATAGATGTAGTTCTTTCCAAGGCAGCAAGAAAGACACAAAACCGCACAGGTGATACAAAAAATCAAGGAATTGGTGGTGGACACCCCCTTTGGAAGTCCATGGTCTTACAGCTACATTAAGTACTTTTTGCTGACTCGTGATGGCTATCCCCTCCCAACAATTTTACTGCTTTTTTCTCTTCTACACACATTGGAGCTACTGGGAGTGTAAATGGTTAAGTGCTTAGCTACCAATGAAAAGGTTTGTGTTTCAAATCCTTCTGGAAGTACCTTGGAAGAAAGGTCTAGTGATGACCTACTTCAGAAAGATCACAGCCATTGAGAACCCTATGAAATTGCAGTTCTACTCTGAAACCAATGGGGTCGCCATCAGTCAGAATTGGCTTGATAGCAACTTTTCTTGTTTTCTGGCTTTTCTCTCCTACCCACATTAGTTTTCTCACCTGCTCTACCATTCCTACACTGCCCACTACTTGAACACATCAGCTACTTCAGTAACCAAATAGTTTATTAGACAGTGTCTTGAATTTTCATGAGAACTGTATGAATTAAAACACATACACACACACACACACACACACACACAATAAAGCTGACCATAAATAGAGCAACTACATGTTGCTGCTGTAACCTGCCTTTCTCAGTTAATGAGATTCACTGGTAATAAAAAGGGTAGTGAAGCATTTTCTTCTTTGTGCATTCTATATCAGAGAATATTTCTTTCCATTGCCCTGAGAAAACAATTTTTACAATAGGTTGTTTTGCTATCAGCTTCTTCAAATCTGAAAAACAGAACAGGCTATAGGAAAAAAACACCGTCACGGTGAAGGGGTGCTAACAGATCCAAAGGAGACTGTTTAAAGAACTCGGTTGTTTAGCTAAGTAGCAAAGCAGAGTCAAGATCACATAAAAGGGTCTACCTTGTGGTCAAACATGATCACCTAATAATTTTTTTATGAATGACATCTGGGAGAATGAAGAATGAAACCAATTACAATTTCTAATGGACCATTTGGTCTAGTCGATGGCGCTGAGGCACCAAATGCCTTCAGGAAGCTTTCTTCTCAGCTGGAACCTAATTTTACTGGACCCATTTTACTCTCTATGATAATGTAGATGTCCTTTGTGGCTTCTCCGAGGTCAAAAAGGCATCACTGTGTGCTGTTTAGGAGTAAGTTTCTTTCCAAATAAGATCTGACTGGGTCATTACCCAGAAGCAATAATAGGACCATCAGGGACAAGATGAGCTCAAAATGAAAGAATAATTCACTGACTAAAGATGATAAGCCACTAAGACAAAAATTAGCGAAGACCACAGATTGTATCCTCCGAATTAGGCCTTCCTTTAACTTATTTAAACGGAAGAAGGAATCGACCATATACAATTTATTTCATAAATATTTTAGAGTGGCATCTTTAACCAAGAGTGTTTATTGACCTCCCCCCTACAAAAGCATGAAAATCAGGATGTTTCAATTATTGTAAACCAGTGAACTATTAAGGAGAAAATAATTTGTAAATTTAGAAAGAAAGCTGAATATTATTTGTTAAAATACTGCCTAACTGTGGGTAGGAAGGAATTGAGTTACATTTAACATATTCTAAAAATGAAAGCATTTCATATTTTTCAAATGACTCATTTGATCTAGCATAAAACACATTATTATGGACAATGCTTTTTACACATATAATTGTACTAAAGTAAATGGTTTACCAATAGGCGTTTTATATACAAATGATGTAGAAATATTTTCATCATCTGGAAACAAATGTCTACCATCATCTCATTTGTATTGCTTTTATTTTATATTATAAACTTGAAAATAGGGAGTCAGTATGTTTTTGTAGCTTTGTTATTAACTGCCCCACCCTCCCCCTCAGGGAAACTATATCTTTAAGTGTAACTGTCTAAGGGATTTGTTGTTTTTCTTTTCTGTTTTCAACACAAAAAGCACTCCTACAAGCAGCAAACAATTATAATAGCTCTCTCCTTGCATATTTCCATATTACCAGATTCTGGTTTTATTAAAATATATTATCATATGTAGCCTATACCTTGTTACCTACTGACAGCTTTATTAAATATTGCACTAAAGTGAACAGTGTGTTTCTCATCTTAGTATTCATAAGTGTGCTTCCAAAACACACCTGATTCATGAGTCTTAGAAAGTAAGTGTAATTTCCTGCAGGATATAGGAAGAATATACCTTTAAATTTTATGCTTTCATATCCAGGCAACATATAAACTTCTAAATAAATGGCCATTTCTCAATTGCTTTGAAAACTGATTGCTTGCAGTCTAGAGTAGTACTAATGCTATAGCAAAATTGTGGTTAAAACCCCAAGAAAAGCCTGCTTAAATCCCTCATATCACTGAATCTCAGAAGCATGTATAACAGGGTTTCTATGAGAAATTCGACTTGATAGTTCCATGTTGGGAACACATTGTAGGGTGATCAACTGTCCCAGTTTTTCTAGAACTGGGGGGTTTCTCGGGAGGTGCAGCTTTCTGTGCTAAACTGGGACAGTCCTAAGTAAACTGGGAGGAACTGGCCAACCAAATACATGCTGTCTGACTGCTGCTCTGGTAAGAGTACCCCACCTCGAATTCCAACCAAAGACAACACTAAACAGTTTTTACCCTCTCACCTGTCTAAGTTATCTAGTGCCGCCATCACTGAAATGCCACAAGTGGCTGGCTCTAACAACAGAAAGGTATTCTCAACGGTTTAGGAGGCTAGAGGTCAGAATTCAGGGTGCTAGCTTTGGGGGAAGGCTTTCTTTCTCTGTTGGCTCTGGGGGAAGGCTCTTGTCATCGATTTTCCCCTGATCTAGGAGTTTCTCGGCACAGGGACATGATCCGCTCCTGCTGCTTCTTTCTTGGTGGTGTGAGGTCCCTCTCCTCTCTGATTCTCTCCTTTACATCTCAGAAGAGATTGACTGAAGATACAATCTAATCCTGTTGATTGAGTTCTGCCTCATTAACATAACTGCCTTTAATCCTGCCTCATTAACATCATGTTGTTGTTGTTAGATGCCCTTGAGTTGGTTCCGACTCATAGCGACTCTATGCACAACAGAAGTAAACACTGTCTGGTCCTGCGCTATCCTTACAATCATTGTTATATTTGAGCTCATTGTTGCAACCACTGTATCAATTTACCTCATTGAGGGTCTTCCTCTTTTCCACAGACCCTGTACTCTGCCAAGCATGATGTCCTTCTCCAGGGACTGATTCCTCATGACAACATGTCCAAAGTACTTAAGATGGAGTCTCGCCATCCTTGCCTCTAAAGAGCATTCTGGCCGCACTTCTTCCAAGACAGATACATTTGTTGTTTTGGCAATCCATGGTATATTCAATATTCTTTGCCAACACCACAATTCAAAGGCGTCAATCCTTCTTAGGTCTTCCTTATTCATTGTCCAGCTTTCATATGCGTATGATGCGATTGAAAATACCACAGCTTGGGTCAGGTGCACCTTAGTCTTCAAGGTGACATCTCTGCTTTTCAACACTTTTAAAGAGGTCCTTTGCAGCAGATTTACCCAATGCAATGTGTCATTTGATTTCTTGACTGCTGCTTCCATGGGTGTTGATTGTGGATCCAAGTAAAATGAAATCCTTGACAACTTCAATCTTATCTCCATTTATCATGATATTGCTCTTCGGTCCAATTGTGAGGATTTTTGTTTTCGTTATGATGAGACATTAACATCATAGAGGTCAGAATTTACATCATTTAGGAAAATCACGTCAGATGACAAAATGGTGGACAACCACTCAATACTGTGAGTTGTGGCCTAGCCACATTGATACACATTTTAGGGGGACACAATTTAGTCCATAACGTCAACTAAGAATATAATTCCAATGGAAGGCAGGAAATGAACTGTCTTAGTCATCTACTGCTGCTATAATAGAAATCCACAAATGGATGGCTTTAACAAACAGAAATTTATTTTATCACAGTTTAGGAGGCTAGAAGCCTAAATTCAGAGTGCTGGCTCTAAGGGAAGGCTTTCTTTCTGTCAGCTCTAGAGGAAGGTCCTTGTCTCTTCAGCTTCTGCTTCCTGGTTCCTTGTATCTATCTTACCCTATCTCTCCTCTGCTCACTTGTTTAATCTCTTTTATATCTCAAAAGAGTTTGGCTCAAGATACACCCTACACTAATTCTGCCTCATTAACATAACATCACATCACATCACATCACATCACATCACATCACATCACATCACATCACATCACATCACATCACATCACAACACAACACAACATAACATAACATAAGACAACCCATTCCCAAATGGGATTATAACCACAGGTGTAGAGGTTAGGATTTATAACACATGTTTTTTGGGAACATAATTCAATCCATAACACGAGCCATGCAAATATCTTGGGGGAAAACCATCAGGGTAGTAAGGAAAAAGCCCCTGGGTGGTCCCTACGGTTAACACACTGAGTTGCTAAGTGAAGAGTTGAGGGCTCAAGTGCACCCACAGGTACTTTGGAAAAAGGCCTGGTGATCTACTTCTGAAAAACCAACCATAGAAAAACCTATGGAGCACGGTTCTACTCTGATACACGTGGGATCGTCATGCATTGGAGTTGACTTGATGACATTTGGTAAGCATGGAAAGGATGTTAAACTGAGTCCTAAGTGGAAAGGGAAGCCATTAGAGAGTTCTGAACTGCATGGGATATGATCTGACATGTTTAAATAAGATCATTCTGACTGCTAGTGCATAATGGACTGTAGTAGGGTATCTTCATTATCTAGATGCATAACTTCAACCATCACATAGGGCAAGGATAGAAAGCAATGACCATTTTTTTTTATTGTGCTTTAAGTGAAAGTTTACAAATCAAGTCAGTCTCTCATACAAAAATTTATACACACCTTGCTATGTTCTCCTAGTTGCTCTCTCCCTAATGAGACAACACATTCCTTCTCTCCACCCTGTATTCCCTGTGTCCATTCAGCCAGCTTTTGTCCCCCTCTGCCTTCTCATCTTGCCTCCAGACAGGAGCTGCCCACATAGTCTCATGTATCTACTTGAGCCAAGAAGCTCACTCCTCACCAGTATCATTTTCTTATAGTCCAGTCTAATCCCTGTCTGAAGAGTTGGCTTTGGGAATGGTTCTAGTCTTGGGTTAACAGAAAGTCTGGAGACCATGACCTCTGGAGTCCTTTTAGCCTCAGTCAGACCATTAAGTCTGGTCTTTTTACGAGAATTTGAGGTCTGCATCCCACTGCTCTCCTGCTCCTTTAGGGGTTCTCTGTTTTGTTCCCTGTCTAGTTATTGGTTAACAATGACCATTTAAGAGTACTTGCAGAATTTCAGAAGAGAATCATTATAAGGTTGTAGTGGTTGATTTGGTAAGAAGCAATAAGACTGTAACATAATTTGAACATAGAACCAAAGAATTTGCATACGGATGGGATGCAGGGTGTAAGAGAAAGAGAGGAAACAAGGATTATTACAAGGCTTTTGCCCTGAGAAATTGGGTAATTGGTGGTACCTTTTACTTAGATGGTAAATGCTGAAAGAAGAGCTGATTGGGGGTGGGGGAGGAGATCAACAGCTTGTTTTGGACATGACAATTTGATATGTTTATTAGAAATCCATGTAAAAGTCAGGTAAGCTATAAGCTAGAGTTTGGAGGAAATATCTAAGCTAGAGATGATCACTGAAGCTTGTATTGATGGTATTTAATAGCATGGAACTGGCTGAACCCATCTGATAGAAAAGAAGTTGAAGACTAAGCCCAAGGAACTTCAACATTTAGAGGTTAGAAAGAGGAGAAAGAGTTGTCAACGGAGCCTGAAAAGGAGCAGCTGGGAGGTAGAAGGAAATCAAGGAGAATTTAATATTATGAAGCCAAGAGAAGAAAGTATCTCGGGAAGGAAGGAAAGAGGTGTCAAATGCTGCTAAAATTTTAAGTAAGCTGAGGATGAAGGATTTAGGTTGGGTCTGGTAATATGTAGACTCTTATAAGAGTGGTTCCTATACCTAACTGGAGTGGCTTTGAGAGAGCATCGGGAAAGAATAAGAGGACCTAGAGAGCAGGGTCTAAGGATTGAAGTTATTGCCATGTAAATTTCACGGAATGTGGTAGCATTTCATATTTTTAACAGTGAGGTTATACTTGAGTATATCACACTATGAGTTTAAAGCTTCTTGATAAAATCATGCATAATTCTAAATGGTACTTTTTTCTAAAAAGGCAGGACACCTGTTCAGTGGTTGTTTTGCTCTTAGAAATAGGCTATGGGCACTATTATATAGCTGTAATGAGATGACATACCTGTGCCTCTTGAAGAAATAATCCAGGTAAACGGAGTCAGTGGCTTTCCCTAAAAAAGGTTATTCACTATGGGATGCAGATTGTTATTTTTAATAGACCATCGATCTTAGTCTTGGCATATCAATATGGAATGGGAAGTCAACTTTCACCCTTGTGTTTAAGATGTTGCATCTTGGTCTGAAATTATAGTCATACTACCAGTACTACTACTACTAAATAAGGGTGATGATAATTATGTTAGTAGCTATGTGACAATTATGTTAGTTGCTATGCACTTGAAAACTGCACAATGAATAAGGAAGACTAAAGAAGAATTGATACCTTTGAATCGTGGTGTTGGAGAAGAATATTGAATATACCGTGGACTGTCAAAAGAATGAACAAATCTGTTTTGGAATAAGTACAACCAGAATGCTCCTTAGAAGCAAGGATGGTGAGACTGCATCTTACATACTTTGGACATGTTGTAAGGAGGGATCAGTCCCTAGAGAAGGACATCATGCTTGGTAAAGTATAGCATCAACAAAAAAGAGGAAGACTCTCAAAGAGATGGATTGACACAGTGGCTGCAAAAATGGGCTTAAGCATAACAATAGTTTCGAGGAAGGTACAGGACCAGGCAGTGTTTCATTCTGTTGTACATAGGGTCGCTATGGGTGGCACCTAATAAAAAAAAAATAGCAGCTGTATTAAAGTTGCTAAATGACTATGCTCTTTTTTTCTTTCTTGTCTTAGCAGTGGATTTCAGTGTCAACAATTTCAGTATTTATTAAGCACCCAGCATTTACCTAGCCTGGTGCTAGGTTTAGGTATTAAGGTCATGAGCTGTCTCTGACTATAAAGGTTGGTTTGAATTCAAACAGAGGCTAGAATGGAAAATTGGATAAAATTAATATTACTTCTACTTTCGATTACAATCAAGTCTGCAAATAAGCGAAGCAAAGGACAGACAACAGTCAGGGATATATGTAAATATATGCTACTTCAGGGAACCTTCCTTATTTTTCACACAGGGAAGCCCAATCTCCATGGTCTCAGTAGCCAGCATGGAGTGGGGAATTGGACAGGTCATGAGAGCCCAGAACCCCAGGCTTGCTGCCTTTTCTAATATTATATTAGAACAGGGTCACACCAGCAACTGTTATGGGTGGAATTGTGTTCCCCCAAAATATGTGTCAAATTGGCTAGGCCATGATTCCCCGTATTGTGTGGTTGTCCTCCATTTTGTGATCTGATGTGATTATCCTATGTGTTGTAAATCCTAACCTCAATAATGTTAATGAAGCAGGATTAGAGGCAGTTATGTTAATGAGGCAAAACACAATCTACACGATTAGGTTGTATCTTGAGTCAATCTCTTTTGAGATATAAAAGAAAGAAATGAGCTGAGAGGAAAGGAACCTCATTACCACCAAGAAAAAAGATTCAAGAGCAGACAGTGTCCTTTGGACCTGGAGTCCCTGTGCTTAGAAGCTCCTAGATCAGGGGTAGGTCGATGACAAAGACCTTCTGCCAGAGCTGACAGAAAGAGAAAGTCTTCCCCTGAAGCTGGCACCCTGAATTCTGACTTCCAGCTTTCTAAACTGTGAGAGAATAAACTTCTGTTTGTTAAAACCATCTCTTGTGGCGTTTCTATTACAGCAGCACTAGATAACTAAGACATCAACCAAAATTTTACCACGATAAAAGTTGTTAGAGGTAAAACTTGAATTAGTCTATAGACAGGTAGGTAGATAGCAGTCATCGAGTTGAGTTTGACTCATGGCAAACTTATGTAAAAGAGAACAAAACACTGCTTGCTCCTAAACATCCTCACACTCATCAGCAGGTTCGAGTCCATCAGTGTGGCTATTGTGCCAATTCGCCTCACCGAGAGTCTCACTGGTCCATGAAATATGATGTCCTCCTCCAGTGATTGATTCCTTCTGATGGCGTGTCTAAAGCGATCAAGTAGGACAATGTCCTGTTGTGACCCATAAGGTTTTCATTGGCTAGTTTTTGAAACCAGGTTGCCAGACCTTTTTTCCTAGTCTATCTTAATCTTAAAAAAAAAAAAAAAAATTTTTTTATCTTAATCTGGAAATTCCACTGAAACCTGTCCACCATGTGTGACTCTGTAAGCATTTAAAAATACCCGGTGGCTTATTTTCCGGCACCGCAGTAACACACAAGCCTCCACAGTACAACGAACTGATAGATTAAAAAAATAATATTATTTATTTATTTATAGATAGATAAAAAATGGTGGGAATTAGTCTTCAGGATAAAGCAAATTGGGAGATTAGACAGGAATGGATAACAATCTACCCTGGTAAACAGCACATACAAAGGAACAGGAGAATGAACACAAGGATAATACTAATGACATTGAATTATGTCTTGGTTTGTGTCAAGGACATGTGTGTTAAAACCAGTGTACACCACTCACCTAGGATAGGGTAGGGGGTGGTTCTTGTTAAAATGTAAATTCTGATTCAACAGATCAATAAGTTTCCAAGATAAGGCAGATGCTGCTGGTCAGAGCCCAGACTTTGAGTAGTGAAGGGCTAAATGCTTAATGTGATGAATTAGAGTGAGATGGGGAAAATAGATTGAGAGTAGATTGTGGAGAGCTCTGAAGAGCAGATTGAAGAGTTTGATTTCTAAATGTAGACAATAGCAGCTATTGATGGATTTAGAGAACTGTTGTGGGAAATGCAGTGAAATAAGGTATAATTTTAGGAATAGTCATACATGAGAGGGGCAGCAAAGGGCTTGAGCAGGGAAGGATGGATTTCTGAGAAGTTTAAGAGATTTGAGAGGATTTGGAGATGTATGAAATACGTCTGAGGGAAAGGAGGTATTTGATAAAAAAAACCCCAAAGTTGTAAGAGAAGACAAAGAGGAAAATATTTCCATTACAAAAATTGGGAAGTGAAGAGTTGGTGGGTGGTGAAAATGATACTCCAGTGAGAATTCTGGCCCATTGTATCTAGAGATATGCTAATATCATTAATAACATTGGCAGAAAATAAAGGAAAACCCAGCCCTTGACAGAGAGACGATAAATATGTGCATACCAGAAGAAGGTAAGAAGTTCTGGGGGAAAAACATTATATGGCAAATTTTTGAAAGGATATTATTATGAACTGCAGAGTGAAGGAATAAAGGAAATGAATAGAAATGAGAACTTATTATTCAGAAATTGATATGTAACTTCCAAAGCAAAATATAAACATTGTAGGGTAGAGTGCAAACAAGCTTCAGTTGAGGTCTTATTCATAAAACATCAGCTGGAGTATGTCATTCAAGCTACTTACATAATTATAGTCCAACACTCCAGCTGCATTTGCCATTCATGTGGCTGTGCTATTACTGCAACTTAGGACCAGCATTTTGGGGATTCCTTAATCCTTAGTTGTGTGTGTGTGTCTGTGGTGTATTTTTTTTTAATTAAAGATGCCCTACCCACATTTAACTTTGAGAGGATTCTGATTACCTAGTAACTCTAATGAGTCTTTTGATGGTAGAGAGAAGCTTGAGCTCTTAGAAAATTTGTCTATTCCTTGTACAGAATCATCTGGTAGTAGTACTGTGGAAGGAGTCTCTCAATACCTCTTCCTCTTTTTTCTGTGATAACGAACACTTTACATGAATGCCCAACTAAAGACTACTTTTCCCAGCTTCCCTCATGGCTAGGTGTGGTCGCACAACTAGGTTGGCCAAGGTAGTAAGAGTAAATGTGATTTATAAAAAAGTCTTTAAATCCTTTTAAAGAGGAATGGGGTGTGCTTTCTTACTCCATTTTATTTATCGTTTTATTCTGCCGTTTGAAACCTGAACTTGATGACAAACCATCTTGGACTATGTCAAAGATGAGGTGACATGGTGGGAGGACACAACAGTGGGATGGAATGATCCTTATTCCTCAACATCCTGGAGTTGCCAATCACTCATACACTCAGACTGCAGCTTGAAAGAGAAATAAATTTCTATCTTGTATATCTGGGATTTTGTTACAGCAGCTAAACCTATATGTTAATGAATACAAGTAACTTTCAGAAAAGTTTTCACTTTGATGTGTGAGAAACCCTTTCAATTATTTCTATAAAATTGCCTAGTTTGACTCTTCCAGATCTGTTCTTCTTTCTCCAAAACATCATGCATCTGTAGACCTTCCTACCTAAGCAGAGGCCCTCTCCTCCTGTTTCAATGTGAAGTTATCTACTAGAGAATCCTTCCACATTTGCCAGTGTTCATAAACTCTCTACCTCCTTCTCTTATCCATCCCTCTCTGTTCATGGAAACCAAACATTTTCTTCTCCCCAAAGCCCACACTTCCACTCGCATCCTCAATTCTATTCTTTCTTAATTTATTCAAGGGCATGATCATGGCATGATCTCTTTTCTCTACAGTGCCCTTCAGCTCTGCTTTCAATTAGATTCTTTTCTTCAAACACACATAAGTCCTCTGAAGCTGAGAAGCGAAATTCTTCAACTGAATATGTTGTGGCTCCATACCTCAATTTACTTTCCTGTCAAACTACTCAAATGATGGGGTTGTGTATGCTGATTTTATCTGTTTCCCACCCACTCCTCAAATAGTGTCCCACAAAATGTTTTCCGTTCTTATTACATGGTTGAGACTGCCTGTCTTAGTCTGGGTTCTCTAGAGGAGCAAAATCAGTGAAGGATGTATATAAATATATACAGAGATTACTTCAAGGAAATGGTCCATCCAATTGTGGGGCTGGAAAGTCCCAAATCTGTGAGTCAGGCAGCAGGCTGAAGACCTCTACCAGATCACGTGGTTGCAGGTGCTGATGAACCCCAAATCTGCAGGGCAGACAGCAGGCTGAAAACTTTGGCCAGATTGCATCCCAAGACTAGAGGTCAGGTGATGAGAAGAGTGCAAGATCAAGACAGAGAGCAAGCTTTGCCAGAACATCCATTTATATACTGGAGGCAGGCCATATGCCCAAGGAAATTCCCTCTTTCAACTGATTGGCTGCTCACATCAGATCACAAAATGGAAGGTGATTGCACGGTGCCTGCCAAATCACTGAGAATCAGAGCCTAGCCAAATTGACACACAACATTAACCACCATGTTGTTTTTTTAATAGGTTAGCATTTTTTGCTTCTTCCCCTGATTAAACAAATGCACATTCAAAAAAAATCAGATCATATAAAAAACAATCGGAGAGTATAAAAGACAGAGACCTAATCTAGGATAAAAAAAAAAAAATCTAGGATACATATTATAAATATCCTGATATTTATATCTATTTTCATTTTTCTTTTAGGAGTCCCTGGTTGGCGCAAATGGTTAAGCACTCGACTACTAGCTGAAAGGTTGGTGGTTTAAACCACCCAGAGGCTCCTTGAAAGATCTGCTTCAGAAAGGTCACAGCCTTGAAAACCCTACAGAGCAGCTCTCCTCTGCCACATATGAAGTCACCATGAGTCAGAATCAACCTGGCAGCACCTAACAACAACACCATCCTGCTTTTTAAATTAGAGTTTGGACATCCTTCCTGGCCCATATTAGGTTAATGCTTGCAGAATATTGCCATATATATATATATATATTAATTCAGTTAAACAATCTCTTATGTTTGAATGTTTAGGCTGCTTCCACAATTTGTCACAAACTGTTGAAACAGTCATTGCTACATGCCATGCTTACCTGTCTCCTTTTTGCCTTCACTAATGTTGGTTGCTATGAGTCAGAATTGACTCAACGGCATCGGGCTTGGTTTTTTTGTTTTTTGGAGTATTGATCTCCTCCCCATGAAAAATATCTTCCTTTATAGTCTCCCATATTCAATTCAATTCAAGTGGAATAATATCCAAATCTGTTCTAACTCCTCCATGTAACCTGCTCTTCTCGTTGATGTCCGTCTACCGGAATTTATGTAATCATTCTCCTCCCGCATTTTGGTGCATAATTACGTGTGGCTTTCACTTTTTCACAGTTTTATGTGTATTAGTGGTGAGAGATGCTAGGCAAGTGATATGCTTCTTCTACAGCTCCCATGTTACTTATCCTGAAAAGCTTTGCTTTCTGTTTGAAGGACTTCAGGACTCCCATATGGGAGCTATATGTGTCTCTGTCCATGTGTGTGAGTGTATAAGAAAGAGTTGGGATGGAAGGGGCTAGGCAGAGAGGTTTAGAAGCTTTCTTCTAGTTTATTTTATAAGTAACATTATCACTGTGCATGATTCCCAGAATGAATTTGCCAGGAGTCACTACTGATCAAATTAACTTTAGTCAGCTCAACTGTCATTTGAATAAGAATATCACATTTATCAGTCTCGTGGAGTCATGGAGGTGCCCCTGTGAGAAGAGTTACCCAGGGATAAAAATGGAGTCATGAACAACAAGGAAAGTAGCTGGATGTCTGAAAGCAGGACTGCACCAGGCCAGACTAGTAGGTTGAGTTGAGTTGTTCAGAATAAGTCTTTGACTGGTGCTTAGAAGCAGTCTTTATATATGAGTTTGCATAGCAGTTGGAGGTAGTGAAGGCCTAGATTTTTTTTTCTTGTTCTACCTATGCCACTTACTTTTCATAGGTCTCAGTTTGTACAGTGGAGATTGTATTTACTGTCCTACCTACCTCACATGTTGTTTTAAACATCCGATTCTGTAGCAAATGCACTTCAGACTCTGAATTCTCTGTAAATCTGTGGCAGGTCATGTTTTCCAAAAATGGTGGCAGCATCTCCCATCCCACATTACTTTTGACCATGTGACCTTGCCACTCTCCCATAGATAGGTGCGGGCTGTGTCCCCTCCCTTTGAATCTGGGTGAGTTTTTGACTGTTTCAACCAATAGGGCAGAAGAGATGCTGTGTGACTTCCAAGGCTAGATCGGGAGAGGCAGTACAGATTCTACTCTGTGTTGTGGAACATACTCACGAGAGCCATGAGTGACCATGAAGGAAGTCCATCTACCTTGAGGTGGCCATTCTTTGGGGAAGCACTGGTAGACCACATGTCGGTGCTTAGTGAAGATGTCTCCAGACAATTTAAGCCCCACTCGGTCCCCATCAGCCATTCTAGTCTTCTCAGCTAAGGTCCCAGACATCACAGAGCAGAAAGAAGCCATTCCCACTGTGCCTTGTCCAAAGCCTTGATCACAAAATCTTTGACCGTAATGAAATAGTGGTTGTTTTATGATGCTAAGGTTTGTGATGGCTTGCTATGCAGAGAAGGTAACCAGAAGAAATTCTAAGATATGATTATCTTATGATTATGATTAATTGTCTTAGGAAAATACAGTAGTATCACTTGATCTAATCTCTGACAGGAAGGAAAGGTAAATGGGTTGGAAGGTACAGTTACATTTGGTATCACAGTGAGATTTGGTATTGCTGGTGTTTTTTCAAAAGTAAGGTTTCAGGACTAATGAGAAAAATTATAGACACTATAAGGATATGTGTGTGTGTGTATATATACATATACGTGTGTATATATATATGTATGTATATATATAAATCCTGGTGGCTTAGTGGTTAAGAGCTACAGCTGCTAACCAAAAGGTCAGCAGCTCAAATCTATCAGGCTATCCTTGGAAATGCTATGGGGCAGTTCTACTCTGTCCTATAGGGTTGCTATGAGTTGGAATTGACACAATGACAACAGGTTTATATATATATCAAATTCCCACTTTTCACTTTTGAGCCACTTTTGTTCTGACACTAGCTGCACATACAGGACTTCTTCTTCTGACCCTAACCACCCAGAGCCAGGCCAGAATCCATAAGTCAGAAGACACAGTCCTGCAGACTGTCAAATCTGCCCAAGACCTCAGATGCCAGCTCTAAATTTGAGAGTCCCTATGACAACCTCACTTATGACCTTCCTGCTACAAATTCAGGGTTTCTCACTACCCTTTCAGGACACCAGCCATAAGCTCAGGGGTCTCCAGCCCCCCTCACTTCTGATCTGCTGACTCCCACTACTACAGTTTGATAATTTGTTAGAATGACTCATAGAACTCATGGAAAGTGCTACAATTATGATTATGGTTTTGTTACAGCAAAAAGAATACAAATGAACAGACACATAGGGCAAGGTCTGGGAGAGTTCCCAAGGTAGAGCTTCCATATCCCAAAATGGGGCATGATACCTTCCCATGTACGTCAATGTTTTTCACCAACCAGGAAGCCCATGCAGCTTCCATGTCTGGAACCTTTATTGGGGCCTCATTACATAGTCATGATAGATTGAATCAACCCACTTTCTCTGAGGTCAGCTGATATTATGAAGTAGGTTTTTTTTGGTCTGGCTGTCCCCTAACTGAGTCACCTCATTGGTATCAACACTCAGGTGTAGGCTGTCCCCTACCTGAGTCACCTCATTAGTATGAACACTCAGGTGTAGTCTGGAAACAATCAAAAAAGAAAACCAAACCCACTGCCATCTAGTTGGTTCTGACTCATAGCGACCCTACAAGACAGAGTAGAACTGCCCCATAGAGTTTCCAACAAGCGCCTAGTGGATTTGAACTGCTGATCTTTGGGTTCACAGCCGTAGTACTTAACCACTATGCTACCAGGGTTTCCACAAAGGCCTCTCAATTATTCAGGAAATTCCTAGAGTTTAGTTTTATCTCTCAGGAACCAAGGAAAAAGACCAAATTACTTTAGGTAAAGTTAACATAGGCGCCCTGGTGGTGCAGTAGTAAAGAGCCTGGCTGCTAACCAAAAGGTCCCTGGTTCAAACTCACCAGCTGCTATGTGGGGGAAAGATGCGGCAGTCTGCTTTGGTAAAGATTTACAGCCTTGGAAACCCTATGGCTCTATTCTCTTCTACAGGATTGCTATGAGTCAGAATCAACTCGATGGCAAAGGGTTTTCTGGTTTTAAAGTTATTGTAAACTCTACGGATACTTAGTTTATGAGGAATAAGAGGATCCTTTCCCTGGGACAGCTGCAATTATGAAACTCACAGGGAATGTTCTGGTTTTGCTCTTTGAGAATGAATCTCAGAAAGGTGCAAGCTGCCCCAATCCCCAAGCGCTGTTCTAGTGCCTCTGCCAGACTGAGCATCCTGAGCCAGCATATGCAAACTGTTGTCCTGATCCAGAGCAGCTGTCTAATTACAATTTTGTTATTATTAATTACAGAGTAGAAAATCATTTGAAATTAGCTCAGCCTAAATCATAGTTTAAACAGCCAAAAATTACATTACAAACTAAAGTGTAATTAAAGCACTACACTAAAGTGTTTATTTAAACCCAGTTTAGTTACTGCAAATTTTTCAATCAGCTTCTCAGGCTCATACATAGATTTAATTAGTCTCCAGTACTGACAGTTTAGTGCATTTATTCATTAAGCATCAATATTGCCGAACAAATGTAAATAAAATATAGACAGAGATGCTTTAAACGGGCAGTCACAGAAACATCTGGGCGAGGTAATGAGGCTGCGAAAGATGGGAATGTTAATGAGTCTCGAAGCTGCTGGAGGAGCGTGGGCTCTGGGAAGCAGGGGAATCTCAGTACTGTGCAAATTTGCAGAGCAGGTTGGTGCTGCAGATTGACTGGAATGGTCCTGTGGGGTGGGTGGGGTGGAAGTCAATTTACTTCTAGTCTTGCCATCGCCCTAGGGTAGATCTCAGTTCCCACTTGATAGGATTCTGGATGGAGATAAAAGTGAACACCTCTCTTAGCCAATCTTTGGGGCTGTACACATCTTCTTATAAGGAGAGCTTATAAAGGGATTTTCAGGGAGAAGTAGCTTCTTTCTTGAAGGGTTTAGAGAAATTGATCTCCATGGTGATGAGCATCGTGCACATTCCAAGGAGTAAATTTTCAATTCAAGGACTATTGTTTGGAAGATGTCCTTGTCACATATGCAAAAACACCTGAACACACTTCTAAAGGAGTTCTAGATTCTTTAAAGCACTCATCAAGGGAGGCTGTACACTTGTGTCAATAGGACTGCCATTTCTGCATGCAATCTTTGGAGTTCTTCTTTTTGAAGTATCTTCAGAATCTTCATCATTTCTTGCCTGGATTGCCTTAAAAGCCTCTGAATGTTTCTCCCATTTTCCAGTCTTGGTCTTCCATTATCTTTTTTTCTTTCTTTCCTCCCTCCCTTCCTCTCTTCTTTCCTTCCTCTCTCTTTTTATTTCTTTCTTTCTTATACAACAACCAGAATTATCTTTCTAAAATGCAAACCTCTTAGTGCCATTTCTCTACCTATACCCCTTGGAGTGAGTCTTATTCCCTCCCACCCCCACCCCTACTCCCCGCTCCCAGTGTCCAAAAACCAAAACTTTTCACATGAGGACCTCTGTCATCTGTCCAGTCTCTACTTCCCTATCCTCATCTTCAGCTTTCTCCATCTCGTGCCCTAACCCTTTAGGGTTCCCTGAAAACATCGAGCTACCTGTTGCCTTCATGCCTTTTGCACAAGTGGTTTCCTGAAAAATGAGTTGCCTTCCTTTTCTTGTTTGGCCAAGTTCTATGCATCATTCAAAATTCAGCTCTGGCAATATCTCATCTGGGAAAACTTTAAGTCAATAGTTCCCACAGAGACACCCAATGTTTCCATTCTGTTACCTCTTTTATATTATTTACATTATATACAGTAATTATCTGGGCCTGCATGGGCTGAAAATAGATACGTAGATACAGATAGATACATAGATACATAGCTTCAATTGAGTGGACTACAACTCACGGTGACCTTATGCACAACAGAACGAAATGTTGCCTGGTCTGCGTCATCCTCATGATCAACAGCTTTTTCAAGTCCTTCATTTTGGCTTCTATGCCAATCCATCTCACTGGGGTCTCCCTCATCTACTTCTCCAAACAAGATGTTCTCCTTCAGCGATTGATCCCTCCTGATGATGTGTCCAAAACAAGCAAGATGAACAATGTTCTATCGTGATGCAGAAGGTTTTCATTAGCTGATTTTTGGAAGAAGATCACCAGGCTTTTATTCCTAGTCTGTCTTATTCTGGAAGCTCCACTGAATCCTAGCCACCATAGGTGCCTGTGCTGATATTTGAAATATTGATGGCATAGCTTCCAACACCACAGAAACATACAAACCATGACAGTACGACAAACTGACAGACGGGTGGTGGTCCTTGAAGGGAGGGAGTCTTTATTCATTACTCACTTCCACATTCCCAGCACCTTCCATAATGTGCCTCATGCCCTAGGTGCTAGGTAAATATCTGATGAATAAAGCATTATGGAACTATTATTTTAGATGTTATGGAAGATTGCCAGACTTTTATTTTTTGAACATAGATTAAGTTATTCAAAGAAAAGATTAATAATGGCATTGGTGATAAAGTTGTGTCAAGTGGTTTTTTTGTAAAATAAAATCATATATGGGTGAAAGTACCATTTTGTAGTAGAAACTAGAAATACATTTGGCTTACTGAGCCCTAATGACCAAAGACCAGATGAGTTGTTGGATGACATGAAGGGCATCATACGTATAGAAAGTAAAAGGTCATTAAAAAGAGAGGAAAGGAAGAAAAGGCCAAAATGGATGGCAGAAGAGAGTCTAAATCTTGTTTTTGAATGTACAGTAGCTAAAGCGAATGGAAGAAATGATGAAGTAAAAGAACTGAACAGAAGATTTCAAAGGACAGCTCTAAATGACACAGTAAAGTATTATAATGGAATATGCAAAGACTTGGAGTTAGAAAAACAAAAGGGAAGAATACGCTTAGCATTTCTCAAGCTGGAAGGACTGAAGAGAAAACTCAAGCCTTGAGCTGCAATTTTGAAGGATTCTATGGGCAAAATATTGTATGTTGCAGGAAGCATCAAGAAAAGACGAAAGGAATACACAGAGTAGCTGTACCAAAAAAAGAATTGGTTGACGTTCAACCATTTCAGGAGGTATCATATGATCACGAACAAATGGTATTGAAGGAAGAAGTCCAAGCTGCACTGAAGGCATTGGTTAAAAACAAGGCTACATGAATTGACAGAATACCAATTGAGATATTTCGACAAATGGATGCAACACTGGAAGCAGTCACTGGTCTATGATAAGAAATTTGGAAGACAGCTACCTGGCCAACTGACTGGAATAGATTCATATTTGTGCCTGTCATGGATTGAATTGTGTACCCCAAAATCTCGGTCAAATTGTCTAGGCCATGATTCCCAGTATTGTGTGACATTCCACCATTCTGCCACCCGTTGTGTTTTTCCTGTGTGTTTTAAATCCTACCTCTATGATGTTAATGAGGCAAGATTAAAGATAGTTATGTTAATGAGGCAGGGCTCAGCCTACAAGATTAGGTTATGTCTTAAACCAATCTATTTTGACATATAAAAGAGAGAAGCAAGCAGAGAGACATGGGGACCTCATATCACCAAGAAGCACAAGCCAGGAGAATAGCACATTCTTTGGACCCGGGGTCCCTGCACTGAGAAGCTCCTAGACTGAAGAAGACTGATGACAAGGACCTTCCCCCAGAGCCAACAGAGAGAGATTTTTCCCTGAAGCTCGTACCCTGAGTTAGGACTTTTAGCCTCCTAGACTGTGAGACAATAAACGTTTCTTTGTTAAAGCCATGCGTTTGTGGTATTTCTCTTATAGCAGCACTAGATGACTAAGATAGTGCCCCTTCCAAAGAAAAGTAATCCAAAAGAATATGGAAATTATTGAAAAATATCATTACTATCACATGGAAGTAAAATTTTGCTGAAGATAATTAAAAATCATTGTAGCAGTACATCCACAGGGAACAGCCAAAAATTCAAGCTGGATTCAGAAGTGGACGTGGTTGGAACGAGGGATGTCATTGCTGATGTCAGTTGGATCTTGGCTGAAGGCAGAGAATACCAGGAAGATGTTTACCTCTGTTTTATTGACTATGCAAAGGCATTTGGCTATGTGGATCATAACAAATTATGGATAACATTGTGAAGAACAGGAATTCAAGAACACTTAATTGTGCTCATGAAGAAGCTGTACATAAATCAATGGGTAGTCATTGAAACAGAACAAGGGGATACTGCCTGGTTTGGGCTTGGGAGTGGTGTGCCTCAGGGTTGTATCTTTTCATCACACTTATTCAATCTGTACGCTGAGCAAATAATCCAAGAATCTGGGCTAAATGAAGAAGAACACAGCATCAGGATTGGAGAAAGACTCACTAACAACCTGTGATATGCAGACTGCACAATCTTGCTTGCTGAAAGTGAAGAGGACTTGAAGCACTTACTGATGAAGATCAAAGGTGACAGACTTCAGTGTGGATTACACCTCAGCATAAAGAAAACAAAAACCATCACAACTGGACCAATAAGCAAAGTCATGATAAATGGAGAAAATATTGAAGTTGTCAAGGATTTCATTTTACTTGGATCCACAATCAACAAGTATGAAAGCAGCAGTGCAGAAATCAAATGATGTATTGAATTGGACAAATCTTCTGCAAAAGACCTCATTAAAGTGTTAAAAAGCAAAGATGTTACTTGCAGGACTAAGGTGTGACTGACCCAAGTCATGGTATAGCCAATCATCTCATATACATGCTAAAGAGGGACAAGGAATAAGGAAGGCCAAAGAATTGATACCTTTGAATTATGCTGTTGATGAAGAATATTGAATATACTGTGGACTTTCAGAAGAAGAAACAAATCTGTCTTGGAAGTACAGCGAGAATATTCCTTAGCAGGAAGTCTAGTGAGATTTTGTCTTACGTGGTTTGAAGATGTAATCAGGAGAAATCTTTCCCGGAGAAGGACATCATGCTTGCTAAGATAGAGGGTCAGCAAAAAAGAGGAAGACCCTCAATGCTTCTCTGGATCCTGCACCTGGCTCCTATTCGTCTGACCTCCCATTCTTGGGATTTGAGCTAGCAGGTTGCCTGTGGTCTTGCCTGCTGATCTTGGAATTTGTCTATCATTGTAGCCTGTGAGCAACAGCCTTGCTCTCTGACCTGCCAGTCTTGAGTTTGCCAGCCCCTGTGGTTATGTGAATCAGGAGACGCCTCTATCCTGACCCATGGACTGGGGACATTCCAGCCTCTACAACCACGTGAGCCGTTTCCATGATATAAATCTCTCTCTATATTTATGCGCATGACCAGTTGCGGTTGAGTCAATTCCGACCTATGGTGACCCCATGTAGGGTTTTCAGTTGTTGGTTTCTCAGAAGTAGATCACCAGACATTTCTTCTGAGTTGCCTCTGAGTGAACTTAAACCTCCAACCTTTAGGTTAGCAGCCAAGCACTTTAAGGGTTTACTTCAGTAGAGTAGTACACTATTAACAAAGCTCTCCTACATATATACACATAGGTGAGCTCTTTCCCTTAGTTTTCACTGCCAGAAATGTTTGCAGAAATTTTTCCCTGCTTTATCATGAGAGGGAGACATTCAGTGGAGAGATAGGATGTATATATGAAATGTATTGAGAATCTCAAAGCTGCACAGTTTCCAACAGCTCAGGCTAGCCCTCTGTGATGAATATAGGTCTGTCCGATGTGTACGTTTCCTTGTGTAGGCTAGTGTTCATTAAAAAACAAAACCAGTGCTAACTTATAATATGATCGCCTTGAACCTGAGGATACCATAAAAGACCATTGAACTAATTATTTAAATTATTCCCTTTTTTGGCTTATGCTTCCTTTTATTTCATTTGAGATAAATTCAGAGCCGTGATGAAAGCCTGCAGCAGCTTTCAGCAAATAGGCTACTTCCACCAAAGTTCTTCACACCCTGACAGCAAATTGTTTGAAGTTTCCAAGGTTATTAAAAAAAAGTCAGTCTTCAAGGAAAAAAAAAAAATTCCTTTTGAATATTCTTTTGCATATTTCTTTATATTGTAAATTTAAAGTGGAGATTGGGAATTTAGAGATGAATATAATATGACTGTAAAGTCAGTGTAGAATACAAAATTCAAATTGGTGAATGGTCTGCAATTTCATCCTAGGAATTGTGAAAGGAACTAATCTTACACATGAAAAGCTTCCTTTGCTTCCAAAAATATCTGTCCCTTTCTACCCCTAAATTTCTTAGAGGGTGAAACTCTTCATGACATAATTGGATATAAGCCTTATTATACAAACACCTTAGGGAGAAAAACACATTTTCTTAAACTCAAACTAATATAAACGAGATAAATATTACCCAGACCCAGGATCACCGATAGGGCTCAACTCCGGGGCACCATTCCTTGGGTATAAATCTGAGTTATAGTCCAGTGATGTCTGATGGTAGCAATTTGAGGTGTTCTTTCTTTTTCCGTTTTGTTAAGATGCCCTGGAGGGTAAAATTTAACCAATGGGAGCCCTGGACAGAAAGACCAGTACCTGGTATGCAGAGAACTGTCTCCTGCTACATGGAGCCCACCCTCAGAGTATATGATAGTTCTGGGATTGACTAACTAGGTCCATTAGATCCACTCTGATAGATTTAGAAGTATACCTAGAAGTTACCTGGAAAGAAGGAATTACTCCAAAGCTGGGATTGCCCATCACCACTACCAAGATATTTGAGGTCACTTCCCTGAGTGACTGGAGCAGAACATAGTAGGAAAAAAAATCCACGAGCTGTTATGGCTGGAACAATATCTGGCTCCCCTTCTTGGAAGAATGGGGCCATCAGATTGATTTTTCCAAGACACAACTCTATTCACTTTACTTCTTTAGTTAAAAGATAAAAATCTTCCTCTTTATATACCTGGTTTTCTGAGTATACTCCAGTTAGTTTTGGAAGCCCTGGGCCATTTGGTAGGTCTCTCCTCCTCTACTGTCTTTCTCTTTCTTTCTCACTAAAGGCCTTATCTACAGCTGTTGTCCAGGACCTTGCTCTGATCTCAATGGACCAGCAAAAATGACAATGCTATCAGTGGCTTTAAGGTTAAGCACTCAGATGTAGAGCCATTCCCTTAGCCATAGACCCATCTAGACCTACCTTTGAATTCCCAACATCATGCTGCCTTTCCATGTACATTTGCTCTCAGATTCATTCCCCACCATGTCCCCACTCTGCTCTGATTTACGAGTGACGGGCCCTGCCGACTAGATTTTCTAGATTCTGTGGTCAATCAGCTTCTAGCTAAGATACTGGGCAGAAGAATGAGCCAAGGTACTTCCTCTCTTTCTCTGCTCTAGGTGGCATCTTTGGTAGTGGCTGCCTTCCCCGCTATGATTGTGGCCCCATTGGTAGCTTCTGCTGTGATCCCAGTGCCTATCGGGTGGTTTTACCTTATCAACTCCGGTAACTACATCTTATTTTGTCTCTCTAGCTCTAGGGATTTCTGCTGTTGCTGTTCTCTCAGTTGCCCCACCATAAAGCCTCCTGGGCCTCCCAGCTCCCTGGTAACTAGTCCCAGCACTAAGTTCCTTCTACTCAAATTGCTCCTGGGGGCTTTGATTTCCTGAGGGTACATGGATTAATAACATATAGTCTTTCCTTATTCCTCTCCTTGTCTTGGTTACTGAAACTAAACTTTTAATAATGACCAGTTATTTAGCCAGTTGTGTTATTTCATAACTAACAGCAAAATAATTCATTAACGTTTCCAGTCAAATGTCTAGAAGTTTGTTTAATATTACCAGCCAGTGTGAAAGACAGCAACCCAGGTCTGCAGGATGGTAAACAAAAGAGGAAGATGTTTCTCGGCTTGCCTCTAATGGTGTAGCAAAATCAATCACTGTGAGAAAAAGCTCCCAGCAATATAGATTGTTCCAGCTACTTACCATTATGTCAAATTCACTTTAGCGTCTGCAAACAGACAGACAGTATGAATACTGAGAGAAGCACTGTTTTCTCTGTTTGCATTTAAAGGCCTAAAGTTGTATAGATTTTTATAATCAAGTAAGCTTTATAATGTGATAGCAAGCCCTTCATTTAACCCTTAAACACTTGATATCTTGGGTCAATTTCTATCTATTTTATTTTTTTAATAACAAATTCATACATGATTCACTTCATCAAGTCATCACTAAATATTTAGGTGAAAACTTTCATTTAGAATGTTGAAGACTTCCCATTCTCAGTTCCCTGAAGACTCTTGTCCCATCTCTCTTCCACATCCAGCAATGGCGATAGTGTAGGCCTTTCAGCTGCCGAAACTGTCAGGGAAAAACACATTGTTGCAAGTCTTTGGTAAAGGGTACCAAATGCTTCAATTGCAGCACAAATTAGGTTTAAACCATGGTTTTAAATTCTTAAGTCTCAATAGTCAGGGTTTGGCTAGATATTGTGTGCATCTTAGTGATCAACGAAGGGATGGCCGGATGGGGAATATAGGGGTGTTCCAGTTGGTAAGGTGCCAATGAAGAGGACAGAGGGAAAAGGTAATTGGGGCCCTTTCTGGAGGTGTTTCTCCTCAGAAGGTGTCACCACATCCTGCTCTAACATCTCTCTGCAAAACATTGATCATGGACATGAACTCCTTACCATTCTCCAGGTGTCCTAGTGTCCTGGACTGTTGTAACAAAGTACCACAATTTGTATGGCATAAAACAAATTTACTCTCTCACAGACCTGGATGCTAGAAGTCCAAAATCAAGGTGTTAACAGATCCATGCTATCTCTGAAGGCTCTAGGCAGGGGAGATTTCCTTGTTTCTTCAAGCTTCTGGTGGTCCCAGGCATTCTTCGGCTGTGGCGGCACAACTCCAGTCTCTGCCTCCATCTGCACGTGGCCATCTTCCTTCTGTGCCTGTCTGTCTTTCTGCCCCTTCTCCTCAAAGGAGACCAGTTGTATTGGATTACAGCCTATCTCACTCCAGCATGACCTCATGTTAACATAGCTAATTACATCTACTAAAAACTCTATGTCCAAATAAGATCACATTCACATGTACCATGGGTGAGGACTTGAACATATCTTTTGGGGGACACAATGAACCCATAAATAACACCAGGTAATATTTCTGCACCTAGAGCCTCACATGCCAAACAATTCACTCAAACACCCCCTCCATCCCCATGACCCAGAAACAAGGGCCCACACTCTTCATGTTCATAAACAATTCTCTTGTAAGAGAAAACAAACACTCTTTGTTGTATATGAAATCTTGCCTGACCACCCTAAACGGTAGTGATAAAATCATAACTCCTAGTGGTCTTGTGATCAGGTTGGTTTTTGACTGCGATATTCCCATGTGTCAGAGAGGTGATGTCCATGTCATACCAGCCATTTGGTATTTTGAATATCCCCTACCCTTGTCAACAGATTTAACTAACTAGTTCCTAATAATTTCCAGACACTATGCAGGCATTGTATCGTTCAATAAGACAGTCATGACTCTTACCCTCACAGACAGAACACAATAAGACAGCCATGATTCTTACCCTCACAGACAGAACACAGAGGATTAACAAATAATAAAAATGAAATGTGAGTCCATGACAGTAAGCATTTGGTCGAAGCCCATAGGATTGTACAATCTAGAGAGAGAACCCTAATGTAAATGAAGAAATTTAGTCACTAATAATGTATCAATATTGACTTACCAGTTGTAACAAATGTACCACAGGAATGCAATATGTTAATAATGGAAGAAACCGTGTGCACGCAGGGAGAGAGGGATATATGGGAACTCTCTGGACTCTGCATAATTTTTTTGTAAACCTGAAACTGCTCTTTAAAATAGTCTATTAATTTTTTTAAAAAAAGAAAAAAAGTGATGGATATTTTAATAGGGGAAGGGATGAGTACTATGGAAGTGCTCTGAAGGTAGTTTAATATCTTACAGAAAATAGAGATGGCCTCTCTGAGCAAGTGATATTCAAGATGAGATCTGAAGGATAAATGGAAGTTATCCAGAAAATGCCTGTGTTGTCTAAAAAAATGTGCGTTGGAGAGAGAAGAAGAAAGGGTGACATCTCCAGGCTGAGTGAATAGCATGCACTAAGAGAGAGGAGAAGGCACAGCGATGATGGAGTAGAAAGAATTCAGAAAGGCCGGAGTATACACTGAGAAGATGAGTCACTGCCAGGTGAGCCTAAAGAGGTGGCAGTGGCAGGGCTCTTGGATGGGTTTGTTGTGACATATTGTGAGGTTCCAACTTTATCCTAAAGGCAAAGGCAAGTTGTTTTTTTTTTTTTTTTTTTTTTAGCAAAGATTGTCATTCTTAGAAGGTCTTTCTGCAGGGTGAAAAATAGTTTTGAGGTTTTTCAAGAGTGGAGAGATGGAAAAAAAAAAATCTCTATTACTGCCATCCAAGTAAAACAATTGGTGGTGGCCAGGGCTGGCTTCTGGCAAGGGAGGTGGAGAGAAGTGGGTAGACTCCTCTCCATGGAGGTATTTGGGAGGTCGGACCATTTGTCGCTTAACATATATTGTGCAGCTTGAATACTAAGCTTCTTTTTCATATCGTAAATAATTTCTGTGCTGCCCATATAGTCTGAACCAAAAATGAGGACACATGGCTCATCAGTGGGATAAAATGGTTGAAATTAGAATTTTCCTGGAGAAATCTAGGATGTGTGACATTTACACTGATCCTCCCAGTTGTATTATAACCATCCTGAGGGTATATATACATCATGGCGTCCCTCACAGTACCAAGCAGAGTTAAGCATATATTTCTTGTTGTTGTTTGCTGCTGTTGAGTCAACTCTGACTCATGGTGACCCTAGGTACAATAAGGCTCTGTGCCATCTTGAGAATCATTGGTATGTTTGAGTCCACTGTAGTGCCCACTCTGCATTTTGAGTGCCTTCCAACCTAGGGGGCTCATCTTCCAGCACTATATTAGACAATATTCTGTCATCCACAGGGTTTTCACTGGCTAAGTTTCATAAGTAGATTGTCGGGCCTTTCTTCTGAGGTGCTGCTGCAGCCTCTCTACCATAAGTGACTCTGCTGGTGCTCGAAATACCAGTGGCATAGCTTCAGTATCATAGTGATATACAAGCCACCACAGTATGATAAACCGACAGATGGGTGGTGGTGAGCATGTATTAGGTGCTCAATAAAGTTGCTTAATGGACTCAAACGTACTATGTGAAATCCAACAACTGAATAATCTATACTTAAAGGGCACATGTTTCTGACTTACTCCTACATGATAGGCTGCTAGTTTGCTTGCTGCTAGTATACTTTTTTTTTTACGACCTAGATAGAATATATTTGGTAGGAAGTGATAAACAATGTGGTGTTTCTGGAATGTCTTGAGTCTTATGACCCCTTGGCTGATATTGAGTTCATCATGCTTCCAGTTCATAAACAGAATTCTCCTGTAGGCTATGTTTGAGAGGCAAAGGGCTTTCATTTAATATGAAGCTGATATTATTGATTTCTCTTCCATACATAGTGGGGGCATGGTAACCCAGACCTTATATTTATTAGCTCGACTAATCATTAGTAGTGGTTGAACTTCAGAAAGTTCAGGGTTTTGGTTGAGTTTCAAGTGCTCAAAAGTCTGAGTGTTCATCGGGATGTCCATGTACTAGGGAAACCATAGGATACATTTTCTTTAAACCGGAATTGTCTTCTGAGTTACATTTATTTTTCTTTCTTCTACTCTTTCTGTTAAAGTACAATTCAGTAATTAGCTTATTTATAATTTCCTTTCTTTTTTTCTGTTCCATTCTGAAGTTTGGGCCCAATTAGTTCCAGAGAGCTTCTAAATAAGAAGATTTTTTTTTTTTTCTTTTACTGCAGAAGTGTAGGAAATATTATTTCAAATATCCTTTGATGGCTGGGATGGCATATTTGAAAGAACGTGAATTTGTGATCAAATACCTCAGTTTGAAGACAGTTTTTGCCACTTACAGTATAAAGTTGGGCAGATGACTTATCTTTTCAGCTTTCGTTCCCTTACAGCAACAGGTAAAAAAAAATTAGCATAGTGCATGTCATGGATTGAATTATGTCCCCCCAAAATGTGTGTATCAACTTGGTTTAGGCCATGACTTCCATCACTGTGTGGTTGTCTTCCCTTTTGTGATTGTAATTTTATATCAGAGAGGATTAGAGCAGGATTTTAACACCTTACCAGTTCACATCCCGGATCCAATGCAAAGGGAATTTCCCTGGGGTGTGGCCTGCACCTCCTTTTATCTTACAAAAGATAAAAGGAAAAGGAAGCAATCAGAGAACCAGGACCTCATACCTCCAAAAAATCAGTGCTGGGAGCAGAGCGCATCCTTTGGACCCGGGTTCCCTGTGCGGAGAAGCTCCTAGTCCGGGGCACATTGACAAGAAGGCTGACAGAGATGAAGCCTTCCCCCAGAGTTGACACCCTGAATTTGGACTTTTAGCCTACTTTACTGTGAGGAAATAAACTTCTTTTTGTTAAAGCCATCCTCTTGTGGCATTTCCATTATAGCAGCACTGGATGACTAAGACAGTGCATTTACGAAAATACCTCATGGGGGGAGGGTATGTTTGGCAACACCCTGTGCTTTGTTTGCATAAAAATACAGTATGTAAAATGGTAGTAGTAGCATCAGAACCCATCTAACTTCAGGGAGGGTAATGAGAATCACCATCAGCTCAAAGCTCAGACATACCTCCACTCTCCAACCTTTTTACCAATTCAGACCAGCCGTCCCTCCCATGGCACTCTCTAGTTCTCTACTGGGTTCCATAATTTGTTGCAGTGGCCACACAGAACTCACATACTTACAGTTAAGTGCTTTATTAAGGAAGTAATAGGCTACAATTTAGGATGGGGATCAGGATCAGGATTAGGAAGCATGTGGGCAAAGTCTGGGAGGCTCCCCAAGTGGACAGCACGTCTCTCCCCTATTCAGTGCTGGACAGCTCTTTCAGCTCCTCTTGGCCTTGCAAGCAAGCAGGCCCTTCTCTCTGACTTTCATACCACCTCTCAGCTTTGCAGGCCTCCTTTCAGCATCCTCAGGACAGACCTTTTTGCCTTCAGCCTTCCTACCATCAGCCCCTCCACTGCCAACTGACCCAGCTCATAGCCAGTTAGCAGTTTCATTCAGCTCTCTTAGCTGCATTCCTAGCAGCAGATTTCTGCTGTAGCCATTGTCTCTGCCACCGAGCCCCTTCCAGGCCTCTCGCTGTCTTCAGTGTTATAGCCCTTGACTCATGTTACAGCTCATCTAGAAGGTTCCTTGCCTCCTCTCTCTGCTTCTTCTATATTCTCCCTTCTTTCTTCCTTCTGCTTCTGTTTGCTAATCTCTGTAGGGTTGGCTGCACATATAGGCAAACTTCTCATCTGTTTCAAGGCGTGGCCCTCCCACCAGGGTCACGAACTAACCAATTTCCTCTCTGTAGGCCACAAACACTTAATTTGCATAGTAGTCTATAGTCACTTCATTTGCATAGTCTATTGACCAATCTCTGCAAGGTGCACACCACAGGGTGGGCTACTGCCCAGGACCAGACAAAAAGTTTCAAACCACAAGTTGTTTATGACCTGGACGAAAGTAACAAACCCTATGGGGTAGAAAACTAAGGCAAAGGGCCTCTCAAGCTGTTTTTCCAAAAAAAAAGAAACAATGCAAAAGGCCACATAAAGAAACTTATTTCACCATATTTTATTTCTAAAATGAGGATAAAATTATCTAGTTTACAGGTTATTAATATGTGACAAAACACTCTTAAAGGGTTTTTCACACAATCTTAAAAAATACTAACTCTACCACCACATCTTCTTTATTAGTAAGATTGAGCTAGGCCTGCCTAACTCTTCCCTCCTCCCAATCCCAGACTTCCAAATAAACTGTAACAAACTAAAGACCCAGGTCTGTGATGGATTGATTTAGTAACTCCTGTAGCACTTATCATAGCCTTGGCCTAGTCCATTCTCCATAAACTTGTTTCAATCAATTCATGAAATAAACTGGTTGAAGATTAGTGAAGTTTTCCCTGTTATTGAGAATGTTATGATAAAAAAAAGGGAGAGCCCATAAGCTACTTGAGAGAAAGAGCTTGCTTTGTTTGCTGTTGACAGATGTCATAGGCTGAATTATGTCCCCCCCAAAATGTGTGTATCAATTTGGCTGGGCCATGATTCCTGGTATTGTGTGATTTTCCTATATGTTGTAAATCCCTCCTCTATGATATTAATGACGGAGGATGGGCACCTGTTGTGTTAGTGAGGCAGGACTCAGTCTACAAGATTGGATTGTGTCTTGAGGCAATTTCTTGAACTATAAAAGAGAGAAGCAAGCAGAGAGACAAGGGGACCTCATACCACCAAGAAAGCAGCACTAGGAGCAGAGCAAATCCTTTGGATCCAGGGTCTCTGTGCCTGAGAAGCTCCTTGACCAGAGGAAGATTGAGGACAAGGACCTTCCTCCAGAGCTGACAGAAAGAGAAAGTCTTCTCCTGGAGCCAATGCCCTAATTTGGGCTTTTAGCCTACTGTGAGGAAATAAACTTCTCTTTGTTAAAGCCAACCACTTGTAGAATTTCTGTTACAGCAGCACTGGATGATTAAGACAACAGATTTCCTGTCTCATAGTAGGGACTCAATAAATGTTGATCATTCAATGAGAAAACAAGTGAAAGAATGAATGAGTGAATGAATGAAAATAATTGCGTACTCAACCCTACAAGAATTGGTAATGCCAGGCCCCAAGTAGAGGTAACATCTGTCATTTTCCAACATAGAAAATTACTTATTTAGGTAGCCAGCAAGAAAATCATCAAAAAGGAAGAGACAAACTACAGAGAAAGTGGATTTGGTCTGAGAAAAGCTCTTATAAGAATATTACGATGTTGTTTTTTAATAAATTCTAGGCATCATGACACTTCTTTTAGCTAGGGAAGAAACCAATGTACTGTATGTTTCTGTGGAAGGCGTAAGTCAATTTGCCTATGTGCTGTTGTGAGGCATCGAATTGACTCCAATTCATAATTTGTCTATAAAAAAATAAAAAATATAATCAGGCATAATTTTGAGGAAGATAGGGTTTATTTCTGCACCTCCCATTCTCTATTCCATCATTTCTTTCTTTGCTTTATGGTTCTTTGCCCAAATCTTACCTGTTCCCTCCTAAGCACACTGCATGCTCCCCAGTGTCCTGAGGCTTTTCTGACTGGCCACCCATCATTCATTCAATCGGTAATTATCAGCATTTATGAAGTGTAGGGGATACTGATATGCAGATGCCCTCAGATCCCTTGTATTTGTTCCCCACACCCATCTCCCAGCCTCTGCATCCTTTACTTCTAAGCACTCATACCTGCAAACGTCTTCCAAAATTATCCTTGGGCCACTGGAACAACTTTCCCCAGACATTGCTGGAAGTGTCAGGGAGTGCGCAACCTTTCCAGGTAAGGCTGTTGCCAATGACAGGCTGATGCAGGTTTGAAAATTCAGCACCTTGCCTGGAGGTAGGACAAACTCTGTGGTGTCATTTATGTTTCAGAGATTCCTGTGGGATCAGGCTGGGTCTATAAATTACCCAATATTATGTAATTTCTTGGCTTCTCTCCCTTGCCTGTTAACCCTGCGTCCTCACTTAAATTACTTGCACAATACCCTCATCATAGGATCTGCTTTTCAAAAATTTATTAATAATACCCATTGCCATTGAGTTGACTCTGACTCATAATGACCCTATAGGACAGAGTAGAACTGCCCCATAGAGTTTCCAAGGAGCAGCTGGTGGATTCAAATTGCTGGCCTTTTGGGTTAGCAGCTGTAGCACTCAACCACTATGCCACCAGGGTTTCCTTATTAATAATAAGTTGACAGTAAGAGGAGATGAAATGGTGAAGTTAGTATCTTTTGACTATCTACTATATGCCAGTGTCTTAGTCATCTACTGCTGCTGTAACAGAAATACCACAAGTGGATGGCTTTAACAAGCAGTTTATTCTCTCATAGTGTGGTAGGCTAGAAGTCCAAATTCAGCATCTCAGCTCCAGGGGAAGGCTTTCTCTGTTGGCTCTGGAGAAAGATCCTTGTCATCACTCTTCCCCATACTAGGAGTTTCTCTGCACAGGAACCCCAGGTCCAAAGGATGTGCTCTGCTCCCAGTGCTGCTTTCTTAGTGGTATGAGTTCCCCCTGTCTCTCTGCTCACTTCTTTCTTTTATATCTCAAAAGATATTGACTGAAGACACAATCCAATCTTGTAGGTTAAGTAGTACCTCATTAACATAACTGCCACTTATCCCACCGCATTAATATCATGGAGGTAGGATTTACAACACATAGGAAAATCACATCAGAAAACAAAATGGCAGACAATCACACAATACTGGGAATCATGGCCTAGCCAAATTGATATGGGGGACACAGTTCAATCCATGATAGCCAGGTTGTGTGAAAAACCCTGCATATGTTTTGTCATTTAATATTGTTTTTGTTGTTAGGTGCTGTCGAGTGGTTCTGACTCATAGAGACCCTTTGTACAACAGAACAAAACACTGTCTAATCCTGCACCTCCCTCACCATCATTGCTGTTTAAGCCTATTTAATATTAACGATTAATAATTAACAGCTAAGATACTTAAACACTACTTTTGTGAGGTACTTCCATCTCTGCACCTGAAAATACTACTCACAGACATCCACTGACTGACGACATTAATGTACGGATGTTCCCTTTGTTGTATAGGTTCTGGACTACCCAGAAATGTCTTGTTTCTAATCTGCTCTTACTTAAATCCAGTTTTTCCAGTTTTCGTTTTAATTTCCTATGAATATGTAAATGCCTTATGACCCTAAAGATTGTTTTTACTTTTTCTAACTCGTAACTTTTGACTCCAATTCAAGATTCTGATTGTATTGCCCAATAAACACTCTTGACTTTAGTCTTTATCTACTAGTTGGGCATATTTCCCAGTCGGCTCAGACCTGGGAATCCAGGTGCTTTCTAACTATCTGCAGGTTTACAGTCAGAGAGGGTGCAGTTTTAGGTACTCTACTAGATAACCAGGACTCAAAGGTGACTAGAATTGTGTCTTGAAAAATAGCACCAGGTTAGCAATCCTTGGTGCAGCTTCTCTAAAATTCTAAGTGGAACACCCTTAAAAACACAAGAAACAAGAACAGAAAATTTGCAACATCATTCCAGATAAGAATAACAATCAACCTCCTGCAGTAGCAATGCCCACTTATAACTAGTTCTATGGCAATGAACAGGCAAACACATTGGTGCTTAATGCTGCATAGTTGCTATCCTGAAAGATAAGATCTTTCGTCTGTTCCCTCAATTCTTTCAATTCCTGCAACTGAAAAGACAAGAGCTATAATTCATACCACCTAGAAAAACAGGTGGCTATTTTTCTATTATAGTACCCAACTGTCAGTTTGTCATACTGTGGTGACTTCTGTGTTGTTATGATGTTAGGAGCTATGCCAGCATCAAATAACAACAGGGTCACCCATGGGGGACAAGTTTCAGCAGAACTTCCAGACTAAGACAGACTAGGAAGAAAGGCCTGGCAAGATACTTCCAAAAATTAGCCAAAGAAAACCTTATGGATCACAACAGAGTATTGTCAGGCTCTCTTGCTTTGGACATGTCGTCAGGAGGGATCAACTGTTGGAGAAGGACATCATGTTTGCTGAAGTCAGGGGCCAGAGAGGGCAAGAAGACCCTTAGGGAGGTAGACTGGCACAAAGGCTGCAAAGATAGACTCAAACATGCTGATGATTTCGAGGATGACACAGTACCAGACAGTGCTTTGTCCTGTTGTACGTAGGTCCCCGTAAGTCAGAATTAACTTAATGGGAGCTAACAACAGCAACATCAGTCTACTGCCAAGGAAGTATTTTCCACAAGGCCACCAGAATGTGCTTTCCTGTTCACTAGATCAGTTGTTTCTCCATCAACCCTGTTATGGATTGAATTGTGTCCCACCAAAATGTATATTGTAAACCCTAACCCCTATACCTGTAGCTAGAATGCCATTTGGGAATGTCAATGTCAATGTTATGTCAATGAGGCTCTATTAATGTAGGGTGTGTTTTAAGTCAATCTCTTTTGAGATATAAAAGAGCAGATTAAGCAAGCAAGCACAGAGGGGAAGATCTACACCACATGATCACAAAAGAACCTAGGAATAGAAGCTGGAAAGAGACAAGGACCTTCCCCCCTGAGAGCAGACATAGAGCCAGAGCCTTTCCCTGGAGCCTGTGCCCTAAATCGGGACTTCCAGTCTCTTGAACTGTGGGAAAATAAATTATGTTCGTTAAAGCCATCCACTTGTGGTAGTTCTGTTATAGCAGCACAGATAACTAAGACAAACTACAAGATTTTTTTACCCAGCCAAGTTGTTCTTCATGTCAGGAAGAAAAATTCTCAGATGTGGGAAGGAGTTTAGGATATATATCACTGATGAATGGTTTCAATTCATTAAGAGAAGAATCAAAATAGAAAATTTAAGAAAACAGAAGTTCTGGTATAAAAATTTGTCTGGTGAGCAGTGATACTAGTTAAATGTAGAATTAAGACAACAATTATAAAATTGATTTTTTTTGTTTTGTTTTATTGAACTTTAGATGAAGGTTTACAGAACAAACTAATTTCTCATCAAACAGTACACACATTGTTGTATAACATTGGTTAACAACCCCAGGACATGTCAACACTCTCCCTTCTCAACCCTGGGTTCCCTATTACCAGCTTTCTTGTTTCCTGCTACCTTCCAGACCCTGCCCCAGGGCTAGTGCATCCCTTTAGTCTTGTTTTGTTCTGTGGGCCAGCTCAATCTTTGGTTGAAGGGTGAACTTCAGGAGTGACTTCATTACTGAGCTAAAAGGATGTCCGGGGACCATACTCTCAGGGTTTCTCCAGCCTCTGTCAGGCCAACAAGTCTGGTCTTTCTTTTTGAGCTGGAATTTTGTTCTACATTTTTCTCCAGCTCTGTCCTGGTCCCTCCATTATGATCCCTGTCAGAGCAGTCAGTGGTGGTAGCCAGGCACCATCTAGTTGTACCAGACTCAGTCTGATGGAGGCCATGGTAGATGTGGTCTATTAGCCCTTTGGACTAATCTTTCCCTTGTGTCTTTGGTTTTCATCATTATTCCTTGCTCCCGAGGAGGTGAGATCAGTGGAATATCCTAGATGGCCGCTGACAGGCTTTGAAGACCCCAGATGCTACTCACCAAAGTAGAATGTAGAACATTTTCTTTATAAACTGTTATGCCAATAGAGCTAGATGTTCCCTGAGACCATATTCCCCACAGCTGTCAGTCCAGCAATTCGGTCCCTCAGGGAGTTTGCATGTGTATTAAATTTGATTTTTAAATGGAAATAATTGCAAAAAGTAGTGTGGAAAGAACACATATATATGAAAAAATAATTTGTAACTGAAAGTTGATTCTAATTTCAGATTTTATTTATTTTAAAACAGACCAATAAATGTGAGTAGAGTCAGCTCATGTGTGTCAGAGCAGAACTATGGTCCACAGGACTTTGAATGGCTAATTTTTTCTGAAGTAGATCACCAAGCCTTTCTTCTAAGGCCCCTCTGGGTAGACACAAACATCTACCCTTCCTGTTAGAAGCAGAGGGCATTAACCACCCATGAACTCCTAATCATCCAAAGAGGATGACATTTTATGCAGTCTTTATTCTCCCGACACCACCTGATGTCACTGTGGAACATGGGCTAATTGAAGCCTGGTAAACATGGACTCAAACATAGCAATGATCATGAAGATGGGCAACATTTTGTTCTGTAATCCATAAGGTCACTATGAGTTGGAGCTGTCTCAATGGTACCTGTGAAAATGGTAAAGTAGTAGTATTGTCAGAACCTGTCTAACTTCAGAGAGGATAATGTAAATCAAGATCAGCCCAAGGCTGATCCTTGTGAGGTAGAGGTCAGACATATTACCTTCACTCTCTAACCTATTTACCAATTTTGACAGGAGCCATCCCTCCCATGGCACTGTCTACTTCTCTTTCAGGTTTGATAATCCATTGCGATGGCCACACAGAACTCACAGACCACACTTACAGTTAAGTGGTTTCTTAAGGAAATAACAGGCTACAGCTCAAGATCAGAGTCAGAATCAGGAGGCATGTAGGCAAAGCCTCCCTTTTTCAGTGCAGAACAGATCTCTCAGCAACTCTCAGTTGTGGAGGTCTTCTCTCAGCCCCCTGAGGACAGGCTTCTCTCTGTCCACTGAGAGCAGGCTCCTCTTGGCCCTTGCACCTGTCACCACTGACTCTGCCACTAAGCGCCTTCCGGGTCTGTCGCCATCTTTAGTATTACAGCTTTTGACCCGTGTTACAGCACTTTTAGGAGGTTCCTTGCATCATCTCTCTACTTCTTCCTTCTCTCATCTTTCTTACTTCTGCTTCTCTTCCTGCTTCTTTCTGTCTGCAAAATCTGTGTGGGGCTGACTGTTTAAATATACAAAAAAAAACTCCTTGTCAATTTCAAGGCATGGCAATCCCACCAGGGTCACGAACTGACTGGTTCCCTCTTGGTAGGCCACAGACACTTCATTTGAATAGTAGGCTACAATTTGCCTTATTTATAGTCTCTTGACCAATCCCTGCAAGGCACACACCAATCACAGAACAGGCTGCAGCCCAGGGCCAGACAAAAAGTTGTTTACAGCTTACCCAGGAAATGTCAATGAACCTGGACAAAAGTAACAAACCCTCTAGGGTAGAAGCTAGGGCAAAGGTTAAGTCCTCAAGAGTTAGGGGAAAATCTCTCAAGCTGTTTTTCCAAAGAACCAAGGCAAAAGGCCACATAAAGGAACTCATTTCACCATAGAACCTAACATCATCAACAAAGAGCTTTTGAATTATCAGATGCACGACAGTGACCCAGGAGTATACATCTAACTGGTTGGTTATCCAGCAGGAGCTTATGTACTGTCACAAGCACAACAATGACTGAGGCCAGAGTTACCTACCTGGCAGTGTTTTCTCAAGGTTTAAGAGAAGTTAAAACCTTTTTCCACAACGTTTCATGAAGCTATGATAGCTTCACTATTCTTTTAGCTCTGCATTGCAGCATTATAATTCTTTACTCTATCATTTTTCAGTGCACAGAAGTCCCTTCCTTTGCAGGTCTCAAGTATTCTTCCATCTTGTGCTCCAGGAGATATGACACTTCCGTGTTCAGAAGAACAAGGAGAGAAGGAGACACTGAATTGATTCATTGTAATTGTGAGATTGGGAGTACCTTAGTTCTTTGCTTTTGGTTGCTGAGGTAATATTGTTTATGAAATTCATTTTTTATGAAGGAAACTTTTTAAAAAGTATGTCTGACAAATTCTTTATTTGAACTCCAAATGTTGTCTTCATAGATATTAATACATACTATACTCTTCAAATCTTTCTTAGTCTTTCTGACACTGTTCATATTATCAACACAATGCACAGCAACTTTGTCCAATCACAAAAACACTCAAAATCATTTTGCAGCATTTACTGGGGAGGTCAAGACCATGTCCTCCTCCAAGTTGTTCCTACGACCCAGTTCATTACTCTCGTTAATGACTCCAACCTCCAACCTCTTTAATGACTCGGAGTGCTTCGTTATGCGCTGATTATGCCTAAAAGAAAATGCCTTCAACCTTTGCTCTTATTATCAGTTAGAAAGTTTGCTGTCACCCACAGTTCACTAGTGTTAAGCGGGGGCAGGTGTACCAGGCCTTTGCAGAAAGATCTCCTAGGTGTCCTCAGGGAGGGACTAGGAGAACAGTTTCCATAGCGACACTATGCCCATCTTTCCCCCTCCATCTCAGCACCGCTTTCATCAAAAAGACACCATGATTAATAAAAGCTGGAGCTTTTGGACAAACTTTGAATTTGGTCTCCAAAGCTTCTGTTTTTGCTGCCACAAACGAATTACCTGAGCAGCTTCGCAGCCCTACTCTGTATCTCGAAGCAGGGCAAAGACACTTATTTGTTCTGGTTTCGGTTAGCGTTTGCTTATCTGTGTTCACTTTCGGAAAGCTCTAGGTGGAGTATTTTTCTTCTCTCTCCCCCCCCCTTTTTTTTTTAATGCAACAAAGGAATAGCCAAGGTCCTTGTTTCTCTGTCCTGACTTCTCTACAAGAGTAGAGGAGCATTTGTGGCAATAAAGGCTTCTAGTATCTTATTACACGTTCTAACACTTTCTTAGTCGAACTTTGATAAAACGAAATACAGATGTGTAGTAACGGAGTGATCCTTACTTTATAAACTTTAACACTAATACTAGATTGTCAAACTGGTCCAAACAGGTTAATAGAAGAATGGCTTATTAGCCACTAATTTTTTTTTTTTTTTTGCCACAATCTATATCCAATATAGTTATAAGTTTGAAAACTGCTTGTTTTTTTGCAGGTGTCTAGTTTTATCATAATTCTGTATTATCCCTGTTATCTTCATCACACTTGTAATTCCTTATTCCATGACTGTATTCTCAGCTGTACTGTAAGTTCTGTGATAGGAGGGTTTGTATCTGTTTTGCTTATACTTGGCATAGTAGTTAAGTGCTACGGGTGCTAACCAAAAGGTCGGCAGTTTGAATCCACCAGGTGTTCCTTCGAAACTATGGGGCAGTTCTACTCTGTCCTATAGGGCGGCTATGAGTCGGAATCGACTTGATGGCAAAGGGTTTTTTTTGTTTGTTTGTTTTATCCCCTGTAACTGCCACAAAACCTGCCAAAGAATAAATGCTAGAAGAATATTGAATAAATGAAACTGAATAAATGAATTTCTGTTTCATTAAGGCTTAATTTACTTTTTTTTTTTTTTAATTTACTTTGTGGCTGAGGCCAAAATCTTTGATATCCTAGTTAAATGGATAGCTCTAAATTTTCTGGTAGGACTACTAGAGATCCGACAGCAAAACATTTAGATGGATATGCTCAGTTTGGATGATAGGGTGGGGGAAGTTTGCCAAAATCAAGTTATCTAGGACTGTCTCTGTTTCTCTGCTTTATAGCTCCTCTCCCCTACATACCATCCACACAAAGCCTGTAAAATCCTTTTCCCCTTCCCTCCATTTTAGGGACTCTGGGTTCATTCTAGAAAATGAATCTGACCAGGCAAATCTAAAGTTTGAATGAAGAGGTTTGCAATAAAGGGTTCCAATCCCTGCATGCCTATGCCTAATTCTACATTCTTAGGAAACTGTCTAGTTGTAGGCTCAACCAAATTCTGAAATTATTTTGGCCAACATGGCATGAAGATTAATTATTTTAAAACATTCACTTTACTGAATTCATTAAATATTCACGAGCTAGGGTCACATCGTAATTAGCTGCAAGTTTGATTATGCATTGTGGCTTGGGGTCTGACACCCTGCACTCAATGACCACATCCTAATTTGATGGTAATAGAGCTATACCCAGAGGGTGGGCAGGGAGAGTGAAACACTTTGAAATCTTGAGAGTGTCCCTTAATTCAGAAACGAAAAGCACCACCATTGATCTGGAGAGTCATAGTTTTTCTAGGATATCTCTTCCTTGTATCTTTTCCACTTGCATGGACAATCATGGAGTCATAGAAACAGGGATAAAAGCACCTCAGAGACCTGCCATCCCTGCAGATGTCTTCCCGGTCTCCACTGATAGGGAGGGGGCCGTTTTTTTTAAGGCAGCTCGCTTCATTGGCTCTAATGTTGGAAATTTCTTATTTTTATGCATCTGTATCTTCATGTCTTTTACATGGTGTGTGTGTGAACCTGTTATGTGAAATTCCACAGGGTGTAAGCAAAAACAGCTTTATTCTTCCCTCCTGCCATTGCCCTTTCAAACCCTCGCTGTGGAGCCTGTTCTTCCTCACCACTTGGATGACATTTCAGGCAGCTTCTGTAATTTTTTTTGGTGACTCGTAGAAATAAAAACAGACTTTGGTTATTATTAGTCCCTTGAAGTTTCATTTCAGTAATTAAATGTCTATTTTTGTGCAAATGTCAAGAATTCCAAAGCTAAAGCTTTTCCAGTCCCCCACCTTCTTGGCTGCTCCAGGCTCTGGAAGCCTGCAGTAGGGAAGAAAGCAATGGTCTGCTTTCTTGTTTTCTCTTTATTTTTTCCAGCTTGTACTGCACCATTCCTCCACTCCTGCTGACATATTTGGTTTGGGGTCAGATGTAAGAAGTATAAAGGTACAGAAAAAATCTTACCTGACAGGTGCTATCATGGTTTAGTTTAGTATTGATGGCTTCAGTTTGGAGAGTACTTATGATGATTCTTTTAAGTTGGGAATAGGCTATTTGGAGACTGCCCAATTACCGGAAATATCTTACCTGCACACCCCTTAGCACAGATGACAATTTCTCTGGTTGGCCATTCACAGCTGTCCATATATGTGAAGATCCAACCAACTCAGCTTCTCTCTTGGAGTCCTGCCTCCTCATTGGGTGGCCCTTTTGGGCAAATTCCTTTTAAGATGATTCCAAGTTGCCTTTCTTTTCTCTATAATCCACATCTGGTCCATGGAAAAGACTCTTTTTCCTGCCAGTGTACCTCTAGCATATATAGTGCCTTTGTGGGAGTAAGAAAAGGCGCTCCCTCTGGAAAGATGCAGACTTGCGAGCCTTTGTACAAAGCAAAATGCGCTCATAAAAAGAACGGATGTATCTTACCTTTGTGGATCAGAAGGAGAGTATTTTTCAGCCTCCGTTCACCACCTCAGCCAAGCACCTTCATGCAGCACACAACCATGCCACCAAATGGAAGGCTGGGTGTGTGCTCGTCCCAAAGAATCTCCTCTCCTTATTTTACTGTCAGAGTTCAGAGTGGCTAGTTAGCCACAATCAGCCCCCTTTGGGCTTGTGCCAGTGTGGAGCTGGAACCAGCCTCTGGTTCTACGTACTCCAGAAGCCACATCAAGTTCTCCAATTACTTCCACCTACTCACTCTGCTTCCTGTTAAGGGTTGGCATCCCTTCTCCTCCTTCTTGACGGGTAGGGAAAACGTCACTGCTCTTCAATAACTGTCTTTCTCCAAAAACAGTCTACTCCCAGACGCTACAGCACCAGTCCTTTTAGACCCCCAAGGCAGTGTTGGGCTGAAGACATCACACTTTATTGGGCCATGTCATTTGTAAGTCTAGCTCAGATGTTCAGGCATGTCACTTTGGAATGTGGAAATTCTTGTCATGTAATAGGTTGTTCTCAAACTTTTGTGATCTTAGTCAAAAGGGAGATTAAAAAAAATCCATTTTAATATCCTCTCACATTCATATAAAAGTACATTCATGTTGCTTCTTATTTACATTCAACCAGTTCAGATATTTAAAGATAACTATTATGCCATCTGAGGGCATTTGGTTCAGTGGTAGAATTCTCGCCTTCCATGTGGGAGACCCAGGTTCAATTCCCAGCCAAAGTACCTCATCCACAGTCACCACCCATTAGTCAGTGGAAGCTTGCATGTTGCTATGATGCTGAACAGATTTCAGTTGAGCTTTCAGACTAAGACGGACTAAGAAGAAAGGCCCAGTGATCTACTTTTGAAAACCAGTCAATGAATACCCCTGGATCACAACGGTCTGATTGGCAACCAATCAGATGGCGCAGGACTGGGCAGTGTTTTGTTGTACGTGGGATCACATGACTCAGGGGCAGACTCAATGACAGCTAACAACAACAACCATAACAACATCATTTCATCTCTTCCACCTAGTCTACTTTCCACTGCCTATTTCTCAGAAATGACATAGCTTTCAGACCCTTTCCCATCCTGATTTTCCTCTTCTAGTCATCTCTCTAATTTTTCATGGTCCTTAAAATATTGACCTGCATTTGAACATAATACTTCAGATGTGGTTTGATCAGAATATAGAGAGACGGTTCTTCCCATAAGCCAGAAATTACACTTTTATTAATGCAGTCTAAGATCCTTGGCTATTTGGCAGCCATATCACAGATTTGACTGTAATTCAAAGTAATATCCAATTTAAAGTGAGTGCTATTCCCCTGCCAGCTGGATAGGGTTTCCCATTTAAATGGAGCATTTAAACCAAAATGAGGTTAATATGTGACCAGAGGTGGCATTAGGCCACCAAGGCACGTTGAGCTCCTAAATTGGTTGACTAATAAGTATCACAAATCAACTCAAGTGAAACTAGAGGTGTCAACTACCCTAACTACTTGTCAACAGGAGGAGAAATTGGGGAGAGGGGTCGTAATAAACAAGTCATTTTTCAAAATTATTCACAGGTATTTTGCCTGAAGAAATAGGCCTATTTATTATACAACTTGTTCTCTTCAGATTTTAATTTGATACTTAAAATTCAACTCCCTTTAATTTTTAAAAACAACTTGTTTCTGATTATAAGGTACATGTTCACTGTAAAAATTTGGAAAATAAGACAAAGTATAAAGAAGAAAAATTAACCTATATTCCTAGAGATAGCAACTGCTAAAATTTTTCAGAGTCAATGCTTTTTTGTTTGAATTTGCTTTAAGGGGAAGGGAACCGTCACATGAATTAATGCAGCTTTATGATACTCATCTTTAATGGCCAAAGATAAATGCTGCTGAGATTCTTTAGCCAGGAAGTACTTTCCAGAACAATGTTTGTGGAAGACATGACCAATAACTCATTATTTAAGAATAAGAGAAATGTCATGCCTGATTTTTCTGTATATATTAGGTCGAGCCATATCACGCTGCCATATTTGTAGGTCAAAAGCGGTTAAATACCAGTGATGTCACATGGTTCAACATAGGAAATTTGTGGCAAACTTGCAAAGAGTTTCCTGAATTTTTTGGATGTCTTACGATAATTCTTCCAAGTTTGATATAGGTAGGTATATTAGGCTGGAAATTGGTAGAGGTTAGAACATATGAACTGCCTACACCTTTGTTTTTCAATGAGTGAAATGTAAAGACTAAATAGTTGGAAACTTTAGATGTTAAGTGTATTTTAATATATCTTTAACTTGTTTGGTAATTGTGATCTCAGGTAATGCATATCTAAAGTACGAGTTTTTGATTAATGGTGGCTCTCTGCTTCATATCCTGTTTCTGATAGAAGTGGCACTAACCAGAGACTACAGATGAATGTTCTCCGGAGGGCTGAAATAATGCAGTTTCCTTAGTTTCACGCTTTTACATTTTAAGGAAATTCCAGGCTTATATGTCCAGGCAAACACATTTTCAGATAGGTTGAGTAAAATATCCCTCACTTGGTCCAAATAAAATATCCTGAAACAAGAGCAGCATAAATCTAATTACTGATATCAGTCTTCCACGTGGGCAGTGCTAGGGTGAAATAGAAAAGTCTTTTTTTTTGTTGTGATTATTGCTTAGTGATCAACTGTTCAATTGAATTAGCCTTCATTTTCCATTTTCCTTGCCTTTCAAGGTATAATTAAAGTGTGATGTCAAACCTCACTTGAGTTTTCATCAATAACTTCCACTTAACCACTTTTAAGAAGACAGCTAGCCTTTAGGCTCAGACAACGAGGCTACAATTTACAACTTACTATTTAGATGACCCTTAAAAGCCATCCTTGGTCAATAATTCAAACCAGTGTCCTATTCTATTTACGAGGGAGAAGGAATTAACCTTATGTGCCCTCATAGCAATGCTTTGTCTAGGTAAATGTAAATCATTTAGATTGAAAATATAACAAGATAAAGAACAAATTTTCTCTCTGCACATGGGTGAATTGCTCTGTCTAAGGGAAAAAAAGGCAGCCATTTCCTTTGCATTATGCTGGAAATAAAAAAGAATAACAATGAAATGGTTGAGATGAGAAAGCTGCTTCTTAGGTTGATAGGTAGACCCTCATATTGGAAATGGAAGAGGTCAGAGCAGCACCAGATAATTGCAGTGCTAACTAAGAAGGAGGTTACATGGAAAACGAATAACATGCAATCAATTATACTTGTTATTTTTCATTATTTACCATTAAAAATACTCTCTGTTTTAGACTGGATTCTTCAGAGAAGAAAAACTAGTAAAATGCATAAATATATATAGAGATTGATATTAAGGAAATGGTTCACATGGTTGTAGAGGCTGGAACATCCCAAATCCATAGATCAGACTGGAGGCTTCACTTGATTCACACAGTCCCAGGGTCTGCTGAACCCAAGATCGGCAAGTCAGACTGCAGGGGTCTGGCTCACAGGCTTCAAAGACTGACGAATCCTAAGATCAGCAGACAAGATGGCAGGTACGTTGCTAGCTCAAGTCTCAAGAACTAGAGGTCAGATGAACAGGAGCCAGCTACAGGATCCAGAGCAAGCACAAGCCCATGAGCCTTGCCAGAAAGTCCTCCTCTGTTGTATGCGGGCCATATCCCCAAGGAAACTCCCTTTCACCTGAATGGCTACTCACAGCAGATCTCATCATGGAGGTACTCACATTATATTAAATCTCATCATGGAGGTGATCACGTCATTATACAACTGCCAAACTATATCATAACTGCCAAAGCACTGAGAATCAAGGCCAAGCCAAGTTCACACACAACGTTAATGATACCACTCTCATATTTAACATTATTAATACCCTTGGAAACCCTGATTGTATAGTGGTTAAGATCTATGGCTGCGAACCAAAAGGTCGGCAGCTCAAATCCTCAACAGCTCTAAGTGGTATTATTCCTGCTTTACATGAAAGAAATTGAAGCTAGAAAAAATTAAGTGATTAATTGGATTCTACACAGCAGAGCCAGAATATGAAATCAAGATTTCTTTTTTTTTTTTCTTATTGTGCTTTAAGTGAAAGTTTACAATTCAGGTCAGTTTCTTATACAAAAGCTTATACACACATTGTTATGTGACTCTAGTTTCTCTCCCTACAATGTGACGACGGCACACTCCTCCTCTCCATCTTGTATTTCTAGCGTCCATTCAACCACCTCCTGTTCCCCTCTGCATTCTCATCTTACCTCCGGACAGGAGCTGCCGCTTAGTCTCATGTGTCTACTTAAGCTAAGAAGCACACTCCTCACCAGTATCATTTTATGCCTTATAGTCCAGCCTAATCTTTGTCTGCAGAGTTGGTTTTGGGAATGGCTTTTGTTTTGGGCTAATAGAGAGTCTGGGAGCCATGTCCTCTGGAGTCCCTCCAGCCTCAGTCAGACCATTAAGTCTGGTCTTTTTACTAGAATTTGAATTCTGCATCCCACTTTTCTCCTGCTCCCTCAGGGCCTCTCTGTTGTGTTCCCTGTCAGGGCAGTCATTGGTGGTAGCCAGGTACCATCTAGTTCTTCCGGTCTCAGGCTGATGGAGTCTCTGGTTTATGTGGCCTGAAATCAAGACTTCTGAATCTGTGACCTGTGCTCTTTCTACTACCTCACACTGCTGAAATTGTCTTGTGCTTTCTCCTCCATTCTCATATAAGGCCAGGAAGTGAGGTATGTTCAAGACCAGGTTGTGGATAGGCTCATCTCCCTTCTGGGTATGGGAAATGACAGAGTTTGCAACCTTCTATACATGGGGGTCCCTTTAAGGACTAAGGTGCGCCTGTCAGGCCTTGGTGTTTTCAATCACCTCATAAGCATGTGAAAGCTGGACAGCAAATAAGGAAGACTGAATAAGAATTGATGCCTTTGAATTATGGTGTTGGTGAAGAATATTGAAAATACCATGGACTTCCAGAATAATGAACAAATCTGCCTTGGAAGAAATATATTGCTTCTAATAAGTACAGAATGCTCATTAGAAGCAAGAATGGCAAGACTTTGTCTCACATACTTTGGACATGTTATCAGGAGGGACCAGTCCCTGGAGAAAGACATCATACTTGGTAAAATAGACTGTCAGTGAAAAAGAGGAAGACTCTCAAGGAGATGGATTGACACAGTGGCTACAACAATGGGATCCAGCATAACAACAATTGTGAGAATGGTGTAAGACATGACAGTGTTTCGTTCTGTTGTACACAGGGTTACTCTGAGTCAGAACTGACTGGACGACACCTAATACAACAACAACACATGGGTGTTAAGGAAAATCACTGTCAAATTTCAAGTCAGTTAATTTAAAACTCTCCTTATAGAAGTTGGCATGAAACTTGACAAATAAATATAAATTTATTATCAGGTAGTATGAAGTTCAGTTACAGTGATGATACTTTTTGTAGTTTAACTTTCTTTTGAAATCCTACAAAAAGTAAATATTCATTTTCTTTTCTTTTTTTTTTTTTTAACAGAGTCCAAGTAACATAAAGGGTTTAAACGTAAACTAAATCATCTACCCATTTCACTTCCCCACTCTCTTGGCTACTCCTGTTCTTTATCCCTGAAGCCTAACATTTTAAAACTATCTTATTTTAGCTAATCTGGTGGCTATCACCACACTTTAAATAGTAGCCTTGTTCTTTGATTTATAAATTTACAATGTTTCCTTACACTCTACTCTAAAAGATGAGTGATTTACCTCACTTTTACTAACTCCCACTTTGCCTCCTTTGCTTTTCTTCCACTGTTTATTTATATTATTAAGTTTTTACTTCTTTTGGGTACCTTCACAACTCTGAATAATATACCTGGTTAAACACTTTTGTATGAAACTGAAACAATATAAATTTTGACAGGGTTTTCATACTTGGGTAGGGTTTGTAGACCAGAAGCTACGTCTCAGGGCAAAGGGGAGGACGCAGAACTCTCTATAAAACTAGCTTCAGCAAGAAGAAAAATTATTGGTCAGAAAGACACTTGAAGATCAAGATATGATGAAGGGAAAAGAAAATTCTTTGGGCCAGGAGAGAGGGGACTTGGAAAATGGTTCAAAAGTGTTTGAGACGAGGACTGTAATCAAAACATCATAACCATCACTGAGATTTGAAATTAGGGGCAAAAAGGAAAACATTGAGCTTGCACACTCTCAAATATCTTGAGCATCTTTCCATCTCTCTCTCACTGGTATGCTTTTGAGCAGCATAAACAAACCATCTGTTTTTAGATCAACTTTTATTTTCTTGTCTATCTTGCTAACTCTATGAAGGAAACATGGAATAAGAGACTGTGGTGCCCATTCTCCTGGAGGTTTCTATGAGCTGGACTAGGTTGCTAGAAACCACGTGGCAACTGAATGCTTTCCTTATTTCTCACACTCATTGTCTCAGAGTTTTGGGCCCTTGCAGAGAAATCAAAATTAAAACAATCAAACACAGAGAAAGCAAAATTTAGTGTCTTTTATATAACCTAACTTACACTTAGCATAATGGGTTTTGGGCAAGATTCTGTGCTTCTCCTACTATCTTTCCCCTCTCCATCAGATACTGCTACCACTTATATCTTGTTAATGGATACTTCTATCTTGAAACAGATGTATGACATCAGGACTGGAAGAAAAGTTGATTTTTTATGATCAACCAAATTTAAATTTCCGTAGATGCTACATTTAAACATTAAGAAAAACTGAAGTGATTTCAATATACAATAGTGCTTTTACTTTGCCCATGAAAGCTTACCCTTCATGTGAATGTTCATAAACAAAGATGAAACTAAGGATCAGATTAACTCCCATATTACGATGAATTATTTTTCTATATGCATAGCCTATTGTTTCTTCCTTACCAAAATGTATGTTGATGCTTGAATGGATATATTTAAGAAGGCAATAGTTCTTTTTTTTTATCATCAATATTTTTAGAAAGAGAATTTCTAAGACCTATAATAATTGGTATTTTTATAGTCTATGTTTGAAAAATGATTTGATATACACAGCCAATAGCAGGCAGCTTTACATAAAAGTGACCCAATGCTACTATAAATTTCACATTTAAGTTTTAAATTCATTTTCTTGCATTTTTTTCTACCTATATTTTTACATCGAATCAGAGATATAACAAGTAACTACAATTAATTTAGAGACATTCTGACTCATCTCGACTTTTATCATGTCACTCAGATGTTAACAAGCTTGGAAGGTTGAGTGAAGGCTTCCATCTATAAATCAGTGGTGAGTAATATTTGTTCACTGTTGTTGTTAGGTGCCATCAAGTCAATTTCAACTCACAGCAATCCCATGTGACAGAGTAGAACTGGTTTTCTAGGCTGTAATCTTTATGGGGTAAATCGCCAGACTTTTCTTCCATGGAACTGTCTCTTGTGAAGCTGCAGGGTGGGCTTGAACCACCAATCTTTCAATTAGCAGCTGCGTGCTTAACAGTTGCACCACCAAGGCTCCTGTCCATTTAGGGGGGTATATAATCTCTGACGGCATAATCATTGTCATATATTACACTACACTGACTATACAGTATTGCCATAACACATGCATATCTTCACATTTTGATAAAATTGGCTGCTCACACAATTGTTTTGCTAATAATATCCTGAATATAGGTAAGGCTAGAAGGTAACTCTCTCATAGGCTAATTTCATCATTCTCTCCAATATTAAAGCTTCTTACATGTAATGACAAACAGTCCTCAAACATTTCCTAGACTGTTATTACCTTGCACCTTCCATTTTATCATCACTTACTAGAAGAATGAATTTAATTGACAGAAAAAAGTAATTCATAATATGCATATGATTGTTCGCAGTGCCATGTTAGCTGATGAACAAATCTTTTTCTGCCATTTGGCAGCTTTTACAAATCTGAGTCAGGTAATATTTACATAGGTACTCTTTTTTAGATAGCCAGATAAAGTAGCACACCTGAACACTGAAGTTAGGTTATATGCCAAACACCCATCTGAGGAAGTATATTTTGACAGGGATCAAGGGAATTAAAACATGACCGAAGGCCTGAGTAACAAAGTTCCAGTTGTAGAATAGGAGTTCTTGGGTAGTTCAGTTAAGAAGAGTTGCACTGATTCAATACCAGTTGGCCAGCCCATGGCTGGATCTGTAAGGATCACAGCAAGGGAAGACGTAACTATGATGTATACAGATGAAGAATTCATTGGCTTTCCTCCACTCTGCACAGGAATCAGAATTTAAATTTGTAAAAACTATATGGGGCATTTGGTAAGTATAAAGGTGGCAAAGCACCAACACCAACCCAGGCATATGGTGGTGTTTTTGTTAGCAGCCACGGAGTCACTCCAACTCATGGTGAGCCCATGTGCAAGAGAAGGAAATGCTGCTCCATCCTGTGCCAGCCGCATGATGAGTTGAAATTCATAGGATTTTCACTGGCTGATTTTTGGAAGGAGATCACCATGCCTTTGTTTCTAGTCTGCCTTAGTCTGGAAGCTCCGCTGAAACCTGAATGTTTCGCTCAAGCCTCCACTGACAGGCAGGTAGTGGCTGCACATGGGGTACATTGGCCAGGAATCAAAACCAAAGTTTCCATGTGGAAGGTGAGAGGTCTACCACTGAACCACCATTGCCTTCACTATGCATGTGGAGTCATTGATTAAAGGCTGACTGACTGAGTGAAATAGATACTTACAAGATGAACATGAATAGTGTTGAGAAGTTCATCAGATAAACGAGATTGCCCTATGGGTAGAAAGTCCATAACTCAGATATTCTGGGTAGACATAATTTTAAGTGACCTTATTCTGATTTAATGTTTTCATGGGCCAAAATATTACCAAATTAACTTTTTAAAAAGAGAAAGAAAAAAAGAAAGCATTGTTAAAATACATGTCCTGATTTGGGGCATGGAAATTATCATCCAAGCATAAAATATATCCTTGTAAGTATACATTTTAATCATTAATGATGGTCTTTAAGAAGCTTGGGTCTTTTAAGTTTCCTCCCAGATAATGTGAACTCCACAAAGAGGGATTTTTTTAAAGAACATATTCTACACTAAATATCAAATATTTGAAATAAGATGATTTATGGGAGATTGTGTTTTTCCTTTCTCAGTGTGGCCTGTCCTCGTTCACTTATTGTTATTTTTCCTTTCCATAATAGATCTGTAAATTTTACCTGAGTAATAAAGCAATTTTGTGGAAATCAGTCTTTAACCCTGACTTATCCTGAGTGGTTATGTAAATGACTGGGAGATTCACTAGCTTTGTCTGCTATTTGTCTGCCAACCGGATCTTAAAGCCTGGCCAGAGAACAGTTGTATCTAGACCTCGTCTTTAACTTACTCCTAGAGAATCTTCATTCAGCTGGTCTGTGAAATGACTTGGGTGGCTAGTATTTAAAATACCAGTTGTCGTTCAGTTGATTCTGACTCATGTCAACCCCAAGTATGTCAGAGTAGAAATGTGCTCTATAAAGTTTTTAGTGGCTGAATTTTCAGAATTAGATGACCAGGCCTCTCTTTCAAGGTACCTCTGGGTGGGTGGACTCAAACCGCCATCCTTTTAATTATTAGTATCTGCTCACACCACCCAGGGACTGGGGCTAGTATTTAGGAATAGGGATTTAGTAAGTAGGAGGAGAGGCAGAAAGTAGAAGAGAGTTGGAGAGAGGCAGCAAGAATAAGAGCAAGAGAGGATTTTAATTTGGCCTAGTGGGAACAAATTTTTGTTGTGCATGTTAGGGGTGGGTGTTTCCTATCAGAATGAAATAAGCAATAATAGCAGGTTAGCAAAAGGTCTTGGTTCATTAAAGGAAATGTAGTAATTTTCTCAATTGAGATAGAGGCTCACAGGAGGACGCTCCATAAACAATCTCACTGTGTGGGTTAACAGCTGTCTTTTGCAGCCATTCACATTTTTAATATGGTGGGAAAAGATTGAAAAGAACATTGTAGAATCTTCTTTCAGTTACCTCACTTTTCAACATGCATGTGTGGGCGCATGCGTGCACGCATGCACACACACACACACACACACACACACTCCGGGCAAATACTTTGATGATTAACTCTTCAGACTTTTGTTTGAACCAGATTAAAAATAATAATAATAATAAAAGGTGCCAGCAAAAACCACAGCTCAGATTGGCGAAAGGAACAGACCCTGAAAGGGCTTTTATCTTCTCCCCATCATCTCAAATTGTCTTGTTTACCCCTGAATCCTGATCAGGCACCATTACTGCACTCCATGTCCACAGCACTCTTGTGAAGGGAAAATTAATTCTGAATTACTGGCCCCATAACTGCCTGCTTCTTCACATTATCTGTCAGGAAAATAAGCAGACAATAGCTGGCTAAGTGGATTTCTGTTAGCTGCCATTCAGAAGAGAAGGGACAGGTGTTCAATGGGGCTTCTTTCTTTCCCCAACTGCTACTTAACAATACGTACAGGAGGAGTTTAATTGCCTGCACCCACCTGCACCCTTGTCATTTCTTGGCTTTATTGGCTTTAATGAAAATATTAAGTGCACTCTAGGAACAGTGGCTAAGTGACATTTTGATTGAAATATACAGGGAAATGTATAATGGAAGCTGGCACTATTACAGCTTTAATAGGAACTGAAAGAAGTAACACCCAGAACAACATTTTTTTTTTTACTATTGTTATGCATATAGCTAGTCCTGAGAAGGGTAGTTAGGGAATGAAAAATGTTTCGTTGTTGTTAAAAGAATCTTTCACCTTAGCTACCTAGTTATATTTTTTCTAGAAGAATAAAATGGCCCAGGCTTTGGCACATTTTCTTTCATTAAATACCCCTTAGGCAGCATCTATGGTCAAGTATGCACTGAAATACTTTTTCTAGTCTCTGGAATCACAGCTCATTAGAGTCTCTAGAAAGAACTTGGATTTGTTGACATGAGTATGGGACAAAACAATGACATACTACAATTGACCAGGCAGTATAGGAGCTAGCAACCTATCTCATCAGCAAGCAAAGTCTTGTGTTTGCTTGAACCCATCTCCTGGGCTCAAAAGAAAGAAAGAAAAAAAAAAAAGGTGCCATGTACTGGTACAATGACAGATACATTGACCAGTGGAACAGAATTGAGAACCGAGATGTAAATCCATCTACCTATGGTCACTTGATCTTTGACAAGGGCCCAAAATTCATCAAATGGGGAAATGATGGTCTTTTTTTTAACAAATGGTGCTGGCAAAACTGGATGTCCATTTGCAAAAAAATGAAACAGGACCCATACCTCACACCATATACAAAAACTAACTCTAAATGGATCACAGACCTAAATATAAAGCCAAAAACTAAGAAGTTCATAGAAGAAGGAAATAAGATCAATGCTAGAAGCTCTAATACATGGCATTAATAGGACACAAACCACAACCAACAACACACAAGCTCCAGAGGATAAGCTAGATAACTGGGATCTTCTAAAAATTAAACACTTACGCTCATCAAAAGACTTCACCAAAAAGCAAAAAGAGAACCTCCAGGGAAAAAATATTTGGCTATTACAAATCAGACAAAGATCTAATCTCTAAAATCTACAAGAAAATCCAACACCTCTACAACAAAAAGACACATAATCCAGTTAAAAAACGGACAAAGGAAATGAACAGACACTTCATAAGAGAAGACATTCAAGTGGTCAACAGTCACATGAGGAAAAGCTCATGATCTTCAGCCATTAGAGAAATGAAAATCAAAACCACAATGAGATACCATCTCACCCCAGTATTATTGGTATGAATCCATAAAAAACGAATTAACAAATGGTGGAGAGGCTGTGGGGAGATCAGAACTCTTATGCACTGCTGGTGGGAATGCAAAATGATACAACCATTTTGGAAACTGATATGGTGCTTCCTTAAAAAACTGGAAGTACACATACCATATGATCCAGCAATCCCACTCCCAGGAATATATCCTAGAGAAATAAGAGTCATCACACAGATAGACATATGCACACCCATGTTCATTGCAGCATTGTTCACAATAGCAAAAAGATGGAAACAACCTAGATGCCCATCAACAGATGAATGGATAAACAAACTGTGGTGCATGCACACAATGGAGTGTTACTCAATGACAAAGAACAATGATGAATCTGTAAAGCACCTCATAACATGGATGAATCTGGAGGGCATTATACTGAGTGAAATAAGTCAATCACAAAAGGACAAATATTGTATGAGATCACTACTATAAAAACTCATGAAGGGGGGGCCAAGATGGCTGACTAGGTAGAAGCTACCTCGGATCCCTCTTGCAACAAAGACTCAGTAAAACAAGTGAATCGATCACATACATGACAATCTACGAACCCTGACCATCAAACACAGATCTAAAGAGTTCACCTGAGTGACAGAGACTGAGAACAAGCAACCACGGGGAAGCAACAACTGCTTTTGGAGCCTGGAGCCAGCGTCCTAGTCAGAAAACCTTGGTGCCGGCCTTTGGACTGGGCGCAGGGGAGCTGAGCACGGCATCCTGAGACGGTGCAAACATGGGACACAGCCCTAGCCCCCAGAAGTGACCTCGGGGGAAGCCCAGCCAGTGCACTCACGCGGCACAGCGACGCAGCTGACAGGAGGAGAAGTCACCAGGAGGCAGTGACTGGTTTTGGAGCCTGGAGTGCGGCGTCCCAGCTCGGGAACCTTGGCGCTGGGCTTTGGACTGGGAGTGGAGGAACTGACCAGGGCTTCTGAGACAGCACAAGCACAGGACGTGGGCCTGACCCTCAGGGGCAATCTTGACCCAGCCAACACACACAGGCTACACACCCCTCAGGAATCTCAGATGAAAGAGTCATCACCAAATAAGATAAGTAACTTTGTCTATATTCTGGGGTGCTACTCTGTCCTATTTATCTGATCCCTCCCCTCCCCTTCCCAGGCGGCTTCATTAACATTGGAATTTCCTGAGCCAGAGAGTGACCGCGCTGCGGTTTTTCTTTTTTTGGGTCTATTCCTAACCCATTTTCCTGGCCTGAGAGAAGCAGCTACAAAAAACCCAGGGAACAAAAATCCTTCCCTAATTGGACTAAAAATACAGAACCAGCTCCAGCCAAGCATATGAGATTCACAGTCTTGGGCTTTCATCCCTACAGGGAACAAGGTGGCTATTATAATGCAAAGGCAATTCTGATAGGGATCTGACTGTAATTGTTTTAGCAGAGGATTACTGGAAAGAAAGTTTCCCAGGTCTGATATCTCTGCGTATTCAACAGAGCCCTCACTGACCCACAACAGGGAACTGAGGGCTGAAGCTCCCCCAGACCACCTAGTCTCCTGCCTTAGGGGTCTAAGGAGGGTGACACCTACCAATCTGTAGAGGTACTTGCACTGGGTGACTAAGGTACAGCTGCAGAGCTCACCCACCAAAGTGCTTTAGGAATAGAGACACACCTACCTCACTGGCACTTGGGGGAAGCCTGTCAGCATCCTGCCCCCCCTGGAGTGTGACCCCCTGCTGCTACTAGAATCTGGTGCACACAACTATCACCACTACTTCCCGAGGTGGATAGGTGACAGTCTGCACCACACACTTGATGACCCAAAATCAGATTCTACTCAAGAATAGTGAATGGACTCTTAGGCTTATATATCTGGTAACAGCCCAAATCAGCTGGTAATAGGACATAAGTGATTCAAGGGCTACAACAATCAAGACAGCGCAATCTCGTAGCCCATCTGCGTATATTGAAAGAAAACAAAACAAGATAAGACTCAGTGAGCAAATATGGAATAAATCACTACAATATCTTAGTGATGGCTCGGAGACAGCAGTCGATATCAAACCACATAAAGAAGCAGACCATGATTGCTTCTACAACCCCCAAACTAAAGAATCAAAATCTTTCCCAAAGGAGAACACAATCCTGGAATTGCCAGATGCAGAATATAAAAAACTAATTTACAGAATGCTTCAAGACATCAGGGATGACCTCATAAATGAAATAAGGCAATCTACAGAAAAACCCAAGGAACACATTGATAAAGCAGTTGAAGAAATCAAAAAGATTATTCAAGAACATAGTGGAAGAATTAATAAGCTGCAAGAATCCATAGAGAGAGAGCATTCAGAAATCCAAAAGAGTAACAGTAAAATTTCAGAATTAGACAACTAAATAGGAAGTCAGAGGAGCAGACTGGACCAATTGGAATGCAGAGTGGGGGACCTGGAGGACAAGGGAATTGACACCAATATAGCTGAAAAAAATCAGATAAAAGAATTTTAAAAAATGAAGAAACCCTAAGAATCAAGAAGAATAACTTGCGTGTGATTGGAGTCCCAGAACAGGGAGGGATAACAGTAAGTACAGAGAGAATAGTTGAAGATCTGTTGGTAGAAAACTTCCCTGACCTCATGAAAGACGAAAGGCTATCTATCCAAGATGCTCATGGAACCCCATATAAGATTGATCCAAAAAGAAAATCACCAAGACATACTATCATCAAACTTGCCAAAACCAAAGATAAAGAGAAAATTTTAAAAGCAGCCAGGGATAAAAGAAAGGTCTCCTACAAAGGAGAATCAATAAGAATAAGTTCAGACTACTCAGCAGAAACCATGCAGGCAAGAAGGCAATGGGATGACATATATAGAGCACTGAAGGAGAAAAACTGTCAGCCAAGGATCATATATCCAGCAAAACTCTCTCTGAAATATGAAGGTGAAATTAAAACATTTACAGATAAACACAAGCTTAGAGAATTTGCAAAAACCAAACCGAAGCTACAAGAAATACTAAAGGAAATTGGTCAGAAAACCAATAACATCAGATACCAGCACAACACAAGGTCACAAAACAGACCATCCTGATATCATCTCAAATAGGGAAATCACAAAAACAAATTAAGATGGATTTTAAAAAGAAAAAAAATGCTCAAAACAGGGAATGATTGAAGTCAATATGTAAAAGATCACAATAACCAAAAAGAGGAACTAAATGCAGGAGGCATAGAACTGCCATATGGAGAGGGAAACAAGGCAATATAGGACAATGCAAGTTAGGTTTTTACTTAGAAAAATAGGGGTAAATATTAAGGTAACCACAAAGAGGTATAACAACTCCATAACTCAAAATAAAAACCAAGAAAAACATAACGACTCAGCGAACATAAATTCAACTACTATGAAAATGAGGAACACGCAATTTACAAAGAAAAACATCTCAGCACAAAAAAGCAAGTGAAAAAATGAAATTGTCAACAACAAACACAAAAGGCATCAAAATGACAGCACTAAAGACATACTTATTTATAATTATGCTGAATGTAAATGGACTAAATGCACCAATAAAGAGACAGAGAGTCTCAGACAGGACAAAGAAACACCATCCGTCTATATGCTGCCTACAAGAGACACACCTTAGACTTAGAGACACAAACAAACTAAAACTCAAAGGATGGAAAAAGATATATCAAGCAAACAACAATCAAAAAAGAGCAGGAGTAGCAATATTAATTTCTGACAAAATAGACTTCAAAGTTAAATCTACCACAAAGGATAAAGGAGGACACTACGTAATGATTAAAGGGACAACAGACCAGAAAGATATAACCATATTAAATATTTATGTTCCCAATGACAGGGCTGCAAGATACATAAAACAAACTTTAACAGAACTGAAAAGTGAGATAGACACCTCCACAATTATAGTAGGAGACTTCAACACACCACTTTCGGAGAAGGACAGGATTTCCAGTAAGAAGCTCAATAGAGACACGGAAGACCTAATTGCTACAATCAACCTACTTGACCTCATAGACTTATACAGAACACTCCACCCAACAGCTACAAAGTATACTTTTTTTTTCTAGCACACATGGAACATTCTCTAGAATAGACCACATATTAGGTCATAAAACAAACTTTTGCAGAATCCAAAATATCAGAATATTACAAAGCACCTTCTCAGACCTCAAGGCCATAAAAGTGGAAATCAATAACAGAAAAATTAGGGAAAAGAAATCAAATACTTAGAAACGGAACAATACCCTGCTGAAAAAAGACTGGATTATAGAAGACATTAAGGAGGGAATAAAGAAATTCATAGAATGCAACGTGAATGAAAACCCTTCCTATCAAAACCTCTGGGACACAGCAAAAGTAGTGCTCACACGTCGATTTATATGGATAAATGCACACATACAAAAAGAAGAAAGAGCCAAAATCAGAGAACTGTCCCTACAACTTGAACAAATAGAAAGCAAGCAACAAAGAATCCACCAGGCACCAGAAGAAAACAAATAATAAATATTAGAGCTGAACTAAATGAATTAGAGAACAGAAAAACAATTGCAAGAATTAACAAAGTCAAAAGCTGGTTCTTTGAAAAAATTAACAAAATTGATAAACTATTGGCCAGACTGACTAAAGAAATACAGGAAAGCAAACAAATAACTTGAATAAGAAACGAGAAGGGCCACATCACAACAGACCCAACTGAAATTAAAAGAATCATATCAGATTATTACGAAAAATTGCACTCTAACAAATTTGCAAACCTAGAAGAAATGGACGAATTCCTGGAAAAACACTACCTACCTAAACTAACACATTCAGAAGTAGAACAACTAAATAGACCCATAACAAAAAAAGAGATTGAAACGGAAATCAAAAAACTCCCAACAAAAAAAAGCCCTGGCCCTGACAGCTTCACTGCAAAGTTCTACCAAACTTTCAGAGAAGAGTTAACACCACTACTACTAAAGGTATTTCAAAGCATAGAAAATGACGGAATACTACCTAACTCATTCTATGAAGCCACCATTTCCCTGATACCAAAACCAGGTAAAGACATCACAAAAAAAGAAAATTACAGACTTATATCCCTCATGAACATAGATGCAAAAATCCTCAACAAAATTCTAGCCAATAGAATTCAACACCATATCAAAAAAATAATCCACCAAGACCAAGTGGGATTTATGCCAGGTATGCAAGGCTGGTTTAATATTAGAAAAACCATTAATGTAATCCAACATATAAATAAAACAAAAGACAAAAACCACATAATCTTATCAATTGATGCAGAAAAGGCGTTTGACAAAGTCCAAAACCCAGTCATGATAAAAACTCTCAGCAAAATAAGAATTGAAGGAAAATTCCTCAACATAATAAAGGGCATCTATATTATACAAAGCCAACAGCCAACATTGCCCTAAATGGAGAGAGCCTTAAAGCATTCCCCTTGAGAACGGGAACCAGACAAGGATGCCCTTTATCACCGTTTTTATTCAACATTGTACTAGAGGTCCTAGCCAGAGAAATTAGGTTAGACAAAGAAATAAAGGGCATCCGGATTGGCAAGGAGGAAGTCAAATTATCTCTTTTTGCAGATGACATGATCTTATACACAGAAAACCCTAAGGAATCCTCCAAAAAACTACTGAAACTAATAGAAGAGTTTGGCAGAGTCTCAGGTTAGAAGATAAACATACAAAAATCACTTGGATTCCTCTACATCAACAAAAAGATCATCGAAGAGGAAATCACCAAATCAATACCATTCACAGTAGCCCCCAAGAAGGTAAAATACTTAGGAATAAATCTTACCAAAGATGTAAAAGACCTATACAAAGAAAACTACAAAGTACTACTACAAGAAACTAAAAAGGACCTACATAAGTGGAAAAACATACCTTGCTCATGGATAGGAAGACTTAAGATAGTAAAAATGTCTATTCTACCAAAAGCCATCTATACATACCATGCACTTCTGATCCAAATTCCAATGACATTTTTTAATGTGATGGAGAAACAAATTACCAACTTCATATGGAAGGGAAAGAAGCCTCGGATAAGCAAAGCATTACTGAAAAAGAAGAAGAAAGTGGGAGGCCTCACTCTACCTGATTTCAGAACCTATTATACAGCCACAGTAGTCAAAACAGCCTGGTACTGGTACAACAACAGGCACATAGACCAATGGAACAGAATTGAGAACCCAGATATAAATCCATCCACGTATGAGCAGCTGATATTTGACAAAGGCCCAGTGTCAGTTAATTGGGGAAAAGATAGTCTTTTTAACAAATGGTGCTGGCATAACTGGATGTCCATTTGCAAAAAAATGAAACAGGACCCACACCTCACACCATGCACAAAAACTAACTCCAAGTGGGTCAAAGACCTAAACATAAAGACTAAAACGATAAAGATCATGGAAGAAAAAATAGGGACAACCTTAGGAGCCCTCATACAAGGCATAAACAGAATACAAAACATTACCAAAAATGATGAAGAGAAACCAGATAACTGGGAGCTCCTAAAAATTAAACACCTATGCTCATCTAAAGACTTCACCAAAAGAGTAAAAAGACCACCTACAGATTGGGAAAGAATTTTCAGCTATGACACCTCCGACCAGTGCCTGATCTCTAAAATCTATATGATTCTGTTAAAACTCAACCACAAAAAGACAAACAACCCAATCAAAAAGTGGGCAAAGGATATGAACACGCACTTCGCTAAAGAAGATATTCAGGCAGCTAACAGGTACATGAGAAAATGCTCTCGATCGTTAGCCATCAGAGAAATGCAAATTAAAACTACGATGAGATTCCATCTCACTCCAACAAGGCTGGCATTAATCCAAAAAACACAAAATAATAAATGTTGGAGAGGCTGCAGAGAGATTGGAACTCTTATACACTGCTGGTGGGAATGTAAAATGGTACAACCACTTTGGAAATCTATCTGGCGTTTTCTTAAAAACTTAGAAATAGAACTACCATACAACCCAGAAATCCCACTCCTTGGAATATACCCTAGAGAAATAAGAGCCTTCACACGAACAGATATATGCACACCCATGTTTATTGCAGCTCTGTTTAAGCAACCAAGGTGTCCATCAGTGGATGAATGGTTAAATAAATTATGGTATATTCACACAATGGAATACTACACATCGATAAAGAACAGTGACCAATTTGTGAAACATTTCATAACATGGAGGAACCTGGAAGGCATTATGCTGAGTGACATTAGTCAGAGGCAAAAGGACAAATATTATATAAGACCACTATTATAAGATCTTGAGAAATAGTATAAACTGAGAAGAACACATACTTTTGTGGTTACGAGGGGGTAGGGAGGGAGGGTGGGAGAGGGTTATTTACTGATTAGTTAGTAGATAAGAACTACTTTAGGTGAAGAGAAGGACAATGCTCAATACATGGAAGGTCAGCTCAACTGGACTGGACCAAAAGCAAAGAAGTTTCCGGGATAAACTGAATGCTTCGAAGGTCAGCGGAACAAGGGCGGGGGTTTGGGGACTATGGCTTAAGGGGACTTCTAAGTCAGTTGGCAAAATAATTCTATTCTGAAAACATTCTGCATCCCACTTTGAAGTGTGGCGTCTGGGGTCTTAAATGCTAACAAGCTGCCATCTAAGATGCATCAATTGGTCTCATCCCACCTGGATCAAAGGAGAATGAAGAACACCAAGGTCACATGATAACTATGAGCCCAAGAGACAGAAAGGGCCACATGAACCAGAGACTTACATCATCCTGAGACCAGAAGAACTAGATGGTGCCCGGCCACAACCGATGACTGCCCTGACAGGGAGCACAACAGAGAACCCCTGAGGAAGCAGGAGAACAAGGGGATGCAGACCCCAAATTCTCATAAAAAGACCAGACTTAATGGTCTGACTAAGACTAGAAGAATCCCGGTGGTCATGGTCCCCAAACCTTCTGTTGGCACAGGACAGGAACCATTCCTGAAGACAACTCATCAGACATGGAAGGGACTGGACAATGGGTTGGAGAGAGATGCTGATGAAGCTTGAGCTACTTGTATCAGGTGGACACTTGACACTGTGTTGGTATCTCCTGTCTAGAGGGGAGATAGGAGGGTAGAGAGGGTTAGAAACTGGCAAATTCATCACAAAAGGAGAGACTGGAAGGAGGGAGCGGGCTGACTCATTAGGGGGAGAGTAAGTGGGAGTATGGAATAAGGTATATATAAGCTTATATGTGACAGACTGACTTGATTTGTAAACTTTCACTTAAAGCACAATAAAAATTATTTAAAGAAAAAACTCATGAAGAGGTTTACATACAAAATGAAACAATCTTTGATGGTTACAAGGGAGGGGAGGGTGGGGATGGAAAAACACATAATAGACAATAGATAAGTGGTGATATTGGTGAACGGTAAGAGAGTACACAATACTGAGGAAGCCAGCACAACCTGTACAAGGCAAGGTCATAGTAGCTCCATAGACATGTCCAAACTCCCAGAGGGACTGAATTGCTGGACTGAGGACTTGGGGACCATGGTCTTGGGGAACATCTAGCTCAACTGTCATAACATAGTTGATAAAGAATATGTTCTACATTCCACTTTAGTGAGTAGCATCTGGGGTCTTAAAAGCCTGCGAGCGGCCATCTAGGATACGCCACTGGTCTCATCCCTTTGGGAGCAAGGAAGCACAAAGAAAACTAAAGATACAAGGGAAAGATTAGTCCAAAGGACTAAAAGACCACATCTACCACAGCCTCCACCAGACTAAGTCCAGTACAACCAGATGGTGTGTGGCTACCAACCCTGACTGCTCTGACAGGAATCACAATAGAGGGTCCCAGAGAGAGCTGGAGAAAAATGCAGAACCAAAATTCTAACTCAAAAATAAAGACCAGACTTGCTGGCCTGACAGAGACTGGAGAAACCCTGAGAGTATGGCCCCGGAAACCCTTTCAGCTCAGTAATGAAGTCAGTCCTGTGGTTCAACCCTTCAGCCAAAGATTGAACAAGCCCGTGGAACAAAACAATGCCAAAGGGGTGCACCAGCCCTGGGACAGGGACTGGAAGGCAGGAGGGAACAGGAAAGCTGGTAATACAGAGCCCAGGGTTGAGAAGGGAGAGTGTTGACATGTCATAGGGCTGTTAACCAATGTCATACAGCAATGTGTGCATTAATCATTTGATGAGAAACTGATTTGTTCTGTAAACCTTCACCTAAAGTACAATTTAAAAAAAAAGAAAAAAATGGTGTCATGAATCATCCTCAATGCATGTAATAGCTATAATTTTTGCTGTATTTCAGTCTTGTCATTATATGAATCTTAACTTATTATATAATAAACATAAAATTGAAAAACCACATCATTGTCAACAAACACGTGTGAACACACGTACACGCATTCACACAAATTATTCTGTAGAATTTAAAGTGCTTGTATAGATTTACACCAAATTGACGATCTCATAAATTGTGCATGTTTGTATTTAACAGTAAGAATTCATCCATCCATCCACTCATATATTCTGGTAGGCACTGAGTGGCAGAAAAGAAAACTGTGCCCTTCAATAAAGAGGTTTCTAAATTTATATAGCCCCATACAAAGGGGTAGTGTGCATATTTTTCTTCAATAAGAAGTTCTTCGCTTATACAAGGTTAAAAAATAAAAAGAGTAAATTTTACAATATATTAAAGTGCTCAAAGATGATGTAGAAATCCAGCGGGATATGCATATGTCTATGCATACACATAATTGTCCCACGTATTATTTGCCCAATACACCTAGATAAATGCTGCATCTCTCATTCATTTATTCATTCGTCCATCCACTCATCCATTGCATCATAATCTTTTGGCTGCCAGTTATAGAACATTCAGCTAAAAATGGCTTAAGAAACAAACAACATTTATTGACTCATACATGATGCCCTGAGGCAGGGCAGTTCCTCTCTGGTGCAACAACTCAACCACACCATCAAGCAATTAGGCTTTTCCTCACAACTTGTACAAGGCAAGGTCATGGTAGCTCCATAGACACATCCAAATTCCTTGAAGGATGGAATTGCTGGGCTGAGGGACACGATCTCGGGTAATATCTAGCTCAGGTGGCATAACATAGTTTATAAAGAATACGTTCTACATTCCACTTTAGTGAGTAGCATCTGGGGTCTTAAAAGCCTGTGAGCGGCCATCTAGGATACTCCACTGGTCTCACCCCTTCGGGAGCAAGGAAGAATGAAGAAAACTAAAGATTCAAGGAAAAGATTAGTCCAAAGGGCTAATGGACCACATCTACCACAGCCTCCACCAGACTAAGTCCAGTACAACTAGATGGTGCCTGGCTACCACCACTGACTGCTCTCACAGGGATCATAATAGAGGGTTCCAGACAGAGCTGGAGAAAAATGTAGAACAAAATTCTAACTCACAAAGACCAGACTCGCCAACCTGGCAGAGACTGGAGAAACCCTGAGAGCATGGCCCCTGGACACCCTTTCAGTTCAGTAATGAGGCCTCTCCTGAGGTTCACCCTTCAGCCAAAGATTGAGCAGGCCGGTGGAACAAAAGAAGGCTAAAGGGGTGCACCAGCCCTGGGGCAGGGACTGGAAGGCTGGAGGGATCAGGAAAGCTGGTAATAAGGAACCCAGGGTTGAGAAGCGAGAGTGTTGACATGTCAAAGCATTGTTAACCAGTGTCATACAACAATGTGTGTACTGTTTGATGAGAAACTAGTTCTGTAAACTTTCATTTAAAGATCAATTAAAAATAAATAAATTGGCTTTCTTTATATTTTCTTTCATTCATTGTAAGCCTCTTGGTTTTTATTTTCAAGCTTACCTCTCTTAATTGCAAGTTGGCTGTATCATATTCTTTTTATTTTATTGTGTTTAGGTGAAAGTTTACAGAGCAAATTAGTTTCTCATTCAAAAATTTATACATCAATTGCTTTGTGACATTGGTTGTAATCCCTACAATGTGTCAGCACACTCCCCCTTTCCCTTTATACCCCGGGTTGCCCGTGTCCATTTGTCCAGTTTTCCAGTCTCTTCCTGCCTTCTCAACTTTGCTTTTGGGCAAGTGTTACCCATTCGATCTCATAGACTTGGTTGAACTAAGAAGCATGTTTCTGATGTGTGTTATCCTTTGTTTTATAAGGCCTGTCTAATATTTGGGTGAAAGATGGACTTCAGGAATGGCTTTGGTTCTGACTTAGCAGGATACCCGGGGGCCATAGTCTTGGGGGTTCCTCTAGTCTCCCTCAGGCCAGAAGTCTTTTTTTTTTCTCTTTGTGAATTTGAATTTTGTTCTACATTTTTCTCCTGCTCTGTCTGGGACCCTCTATTGTGATCCCTGTCAGAGCCACTGGTGGTGGTAGCCGGGCACCTTGTAGATCTGGGCTCAAGCTGGTGGAGACTGTGGCTCACATGGTTCATTAGCCTTTTGGACTAATATTTTCCTTGTGTCTTTGGTATTCTTCATTTTTCTTTGCTCCAAATGTGATGGGACCAATAGATGTATCTTTGATGGCTTTCGCATGCATTTAAGACCCCACCGAAGTAGGATGTAGAACTTTTTTTTTTATGAACTATGTTATGCCAATTGGCCTAGATGTCCCCTGTGACCATGGTCCCCAGCTCTCAGCTCCAGTAAGTTGGTCCCTCAAGGTGTTTGGATGTATCTAGGAAACTTCTATGCCTTTGCCTTGGGCAAGTTGTGCTGACTTCCCCTGTATTGTGTGTTGTCTTTCCCTTCACCAAAGTTAACACTTGTCTACTATCTAATTAGTGATTTCCTCTTCCTGCCCCTCCCCTCCTTCATAAGCATCAAAGATTGTTTTTCTTCTGCCTGTAATTCTTTAAGCATCATATTCTCCAAAGGCAGGAAATCCAAGTGTCTCTCTTTTTATTTGGGAAGAAATATTCCAAAAAGCCCAGGCCCCATTGGTAGGACTGGACTATAGGCCCACTTCTTAACCAATCCCTGGCAGATGAAGCACGGAATTTTCATGTTGTTGTAGATCGGTCATGATTCTAGGACTGGGTCAATGCTATGTTGGTAAATGTTTAGTAACCTGTTCTCTGGGGAGAAGAAAAGAAAAACTAAGCACCGATTGTAGCATCAGCTGATTTCCATGACGCAAACACTCCTGTCATGTCTGATTTCAAGCTATTAACATGTCACTGAAGGCAGAGTTGGGAAGAGGCATGCACAATTTTTTCCCATAAGCCAGTGGAAAACCACTGGGCTGAGTCCACATTTCCTGAGCCTAAGTCTATCAATACCTGAACTAAAGAAGGGTTATTTTAGAAAGAAAGAAGAGGAAACGATTGTTTGTGTAATGTCTACCACGTTCATTTGTTCATTCATTCAGCACATAAATTGGATGCACATAGATGTGAGATATTAAGGATAAGTAATTGACATTTTTGAGGGTTCTACTTTGTCTCTATACCTTTACCACAGAATCTGCACGTTCCCACAACTCCTGCGATTGGGCAGTGAGCAATGTACCATGCACCACTCCCTCCACGTGATAACTGACCTGAAGAGAACTATGTACAAGCTGATACAGGGCTCTGCACAAACAGAATCACTCATGCATTTCCTGCAAACCCTTCCTTTCTGCCTGCTTTCTTTCTGCTCCTTCATTATTGGCCTTCATTTCCTGGCTGAAATCCAGTTTATGCAATTACATCCTGATTATCTGAGACTCACCCTGCTGTCACTTCAACTGGTTAAGGGGTTCTTCTTTACCTCTCCTTTAATGGTCTTGCAAAGTGGCTATACCCAGTGCTGTCGAGTTGATTTCGACTCTTAGCGACCCTATAGGATAGAGTAGAACTGCCCCATAGAGTTTCCAAGGAGCACCTGGCGGATTTGAAAAAAGTGGCTATAGAGGCCATTATTTCATTTGCTGCATCTTACTTCTGTTATCACTAAAGCCATCACTGGACCACATAGAAACAGCAGAGACCACCTTTATTATTAGACGGAAGAAATTATACAATTGCATTGTAAATGTCTCTACCTTTCAGTGAAAGAGTTGGAAAATATATCTATCAGTATGAGCATAAGAGGTGTGTCCCATCAGCATCAAGGGCTGAGGTAGGGTAACCCCTTACAAAATGACCTTAATATAAATGAGCTGTAATCAGAAAAATTAATTAAAGCTGTGTTTCTGAAGCATCGTTCATGGATCACGGGCATGAGGGTCCTAGGGCCAGAGAGCTGTTAAACTGAAGATTTCCGTGGTCCATTTCCGATATCCTGAAGCACAGTATCTGGAGGTCAAGGATCTGAATTTTTAACAAGATTTCTAGGTGAGTGTGAGTCACAATAAAATATGAAAACAACAGATTTAGATGACACTTCTAGAGAAACTGGCAGAAAATAAGAATTATTCTGAACTAAAGTTCTCTAAACTTACCAAAAGTGTGTTATATAGTACTTCCTCCTTTATTCGCTTTACTTTATTTTTCTTTGAGCTCTCCTTAGATCCCAACCAATCTCCATTAAACTCTAGAAATAATGCACTGTACCAATCAGAAGAGGTTGGATTATGCCTAAACATCAGTGGCTTAAAAAACCAAAAATGTGCTTCTCATTCAGGATACATGCCCACTGCAGATTAAGTGATGGCTATGCTCCATGTCATCTTTTCTCTAGAACATGAGGTATCAGAGCAGCCACCATCTTAAATATTGTAAATCACTGTGGCAGAGGGAAGGAAGGAGAGCTCTGGAGGTTCTTCACGAGCAATTGAAGACTCCTTCTGAAAGTAATTTCTTCCAGAACCAAAGTTGTCCAACCAACTACCAAGGTTCAGGAAGGGCAATCCTGCCCTGGCCCAGGAAAGGTGAGAGGCAGAAATAGTTTGTGGATAACACTAATGGCTATGATGCACAATCTTGGAAAATTTGCCTCAAGCAAGGCCTATAAACAGAAAGGATGTCACCCATTGTTGTTTCTTTTGTACTCTTCCTTCCTTCACAGGGAATACTCCCAAAAAACCAAACCCATTGCTAATCGAGTTGATTCCAACTCATAGTGACCCTATAGCACAGAGTAGAACTGCCCCATAGGGTTTCCAAGAAGCACCTGGTGGATTTGAACTGCCAGCCTTTTGGTTACCAGCCATAGCTCTTAACCACTATGCCACCAGGGTTTCCTCACAGGGAAGAAGAAAGTCTAAATTCTCCAAGTTACACCACAGGCCGTAGAGAATACGGTCAGCTTTATCCCACCATGCTTCTTGATTTGTAACATGTATGTAGTTTACAGTAGATTCTATCTATTATCCCTGTGGTTTTTATATGAGAACCTAAACTTCCTCCTCTTTAAGATCCCAATGCAGATTTTCAGACTGATCTGCTTTCAAGTACCAATTCTCCCACTTACTAACAGCATATGTTCTTGGACAAGTTATTTAGCATCTTTGAACTTCAAATTTCTCATTTATAAGTGGGAAGAAATAATACCTAACTCCTTCCTGGTTGTGAAGAATAGAGAGATGATAAACATATAGCAACTCCCAGCTCCCTGCCTGGCCCATTGTAGGGCTTAATATATGGGAGCTCACTTACGTGAACATTTATTCTTTCAATCTTTTTCTGTTTATTCATTCATAATATAATATTCACCTACAATATGCCAGGTATTAATAAGTATGAAAGATGAAGAAACTGAAAAATCACTGACTTGAATGAGGAGGCATCTAAGCAAATCACATAAGACAAAGTGATATAAGTTTGGTTGAAGTTGGCACAAACCAGCAAGGTTAAGGAAATCTTCAAAAGCAGAGGATGGCTAAGCCAAATCTTAAAGAGGTCTACAAACTAAAAACTGCCAGCTACAGAAAGCCCCAAGATCCCTACTTCCCGGGAAGAGAAAGAAGCATCAAGAACCCAAAGAATTGTGAGTGGAATGGCCACATTATGTCAAGCCTGTGATCCAGAGTACCCCATGGATGAAAGCTCTTTAAGAGCTCCATGCTGTTTAACAGCTTCACACCCCTGGCAAGACATGTTCAACCTTTCATTATCTGATTTTTGCCAACTACTCCTATTCTGCTTCCAAGCCTACAACTTTCCCAAACCCTCACTGCCCACCACACTCCTCTCCAGCTATGACGTACTTCACCCTGCTTCTGTCCTTCTTACATCTTGCCTCCCTCACCAACTCTTAACATTTTTCAAGACCCTAGACAATTATAATTTCTTCTGTGACATCTTCTCTGATTTCCTGTCTCCTGTCCCAAGCAGATTTTTCTCTCTTCCTTTGTCTTACCACCATTAAATTTTTTTTATTGTGCTTTAAGTGAAAGTTTACAATTCACATCACTTTCTCATGCAAAAACGTATACACACATGGTAATATGACCCTAGTTGCTCTCCCCATAACATGACAGCACATTTCTCCTCTCCACTCTGTCCATTCAACCAGCTCCTTTCCCCTTCTACCTTCTCATTTCGCCTCTGGACAGGAGCTGCCCACTTAGTATCATGTGTCTACTTGAGCTAAGAAGCACACTCCTCACCAGTATCATTTTATATCTTATAGTCCAGTCTAATTTTTGTCTGAAGAGTTGACTTTGGAGAAGGTTTTAGTTTTAGGCTAACAGAGAGTTCGGGGGCCATGTCCTCTGGGGTCCCTCTAGTCTCAGTCAGATGATAAAGTCGGTTCATTTTACTAGAATTTGAGTTCTGCACCCTACTTTTTTCCTCCTTCATCAGGAACTCTCTGTTGTGTTCCCTGTCAGGGCAGTCATTAATGGTAGCCTGGTACCATCTAGTTCTTCCTGTCTCAGACTGATGGAGTCTCTGGTTTATGTGGACTTTTTTGTCTCTTGGGCTCATATTTTTCTTGTGTCTTCAGTGTTCTTCATTCTACTTTGCTCCAGGTGGGTTGGGATCAATTGACGCATCTTAGATGGCCGCTTGCTAGCTCTTAAGACTCCAGACGCCGCTCACCAAAGTGGGATGTAGAACATTTTCTTAAAACACTTTGTTATGCCAATTGACCTAGATATCCCTTGAACCATGGCCCCCAGATCCCCGCCTCTGCTACTCTGTCCCTTGAAGTATTTGGTTGTATTCAGGAAACTTCTTAGCTTTTGGTTTAGTCCACTTGTACTGACTTCCCCTGTATTGTGTGTTGTCCTTCCCTTCAACTAAAATAATTCTTATCTACCTTTTTTATCTAGTTAGTGAATACCCTCCTTGCTCCTGCCCCACCCTCCTAACCATCAAAGAATGTTTTCTTCTGTTTAAACCTTTTCTTGAGTTCTTATAATAATGTTCTCATACAATATTTGTCCTTTTGCAACTGACTAATTTCACTCAGCATAATGCCTTCCAGATTCATCCATGCTATGAGGTGTTTCACGGATTCATTGTTGTTTTTTTATCATTTCATAGTATTTCATTGTGTGAATATACCATAATTTGTTTATCTACTTATCCATTGGTGGGCACCTAGGTTGTTTCCATCCTTTTGTGATTGTAAATAGTGCCGCAATGAACATGGGTGTGCATGTATCTATTCGTGTGAGGGCTCTTATTTCTTCAGGATATGTTCCAAGGAGTAGGATTGTTGAATTGTATGGTACTTCTATTTCTAGCTTTTTAAGAAAGCTCCAAATCTATTTCCAAAGTGGTTGTACCATTTTACATTCCCACCAGCAATGTATAAGTGTTCCAGTCTCTCCACATCCTCTCCAACATTTATTATTTTGTGTTTTTTGGATTAATGCCAGCCTTGTTGGGATGAGATGGTATCTCATTGTAGTTTTGATTTGCATTTCTCTAATGGCTAATGATCGTGAGCATTTCCTCAAGTATCTGATAGTTGCCCGAATGTCTTCTTCAGTGAAGTTCTTGTTCATATCATATACCCATTTTTTAATTGGGTTATTTGTCTTTTTATTGTTAAGGTTTTGCAGTATCTTGTAGATTTTAGAGATTAGATGCTAATCCGATTTGCGGTAGACAGAATTTTTTTCCCAGTCTGTAGGTTGTCTTTCTACTCTTCTGGTGGTCTTTGGATGAGAATAAGTGTTTGATTTTTAGGAGTTCCCAGTTATCTAGTGTCTCTTCTGGTGTTTGTGCATTGTTAGTAATACTGTTTATGCCATGTATTAGGGCTCCCAGAGTTGTCCCTATTTTTTATTCCATGATCTTTATCATTTTAGATTTTTATATTTAGGTCTTTGATGCAATTTGAGTTAGTTTTTGTGCATGGTGTGAGGTATAGGTCCTGTTTCATCTTTTTCCAGTTGGATAGCCAGTTATGCCAGCACTATTTGTTAAAGAGATTGTCCTTTCCCCAATTAACTGACTTTGCTCATATGTGGATAGATTTATGTCTGGAATCTCAATTCTGTTCCATTGGTCTATGTGCCTGTTGTTGTACCAGTACCAGGCTGTTTTGACTACTGTGGCTATATAATAGGTTCTAAAATCGGGTAGAGTGAGGCCTCCCACTTTCTTCTTCTTTTTCGGTAATGCTTTACTTATCCGGGGCCTCTTCCTTTTCCATATGAACTTGGTGATTTGTTTCTCCATCTCATTAAAAAATGCCATTGGAATTTTGATCAGGATTGCATTGTATCTGAAGATTGCTTTGGGTAGAAAAGACATTTTCACAATGTTGAGTCTTCTATCCACGAACAATATATGTTTTTCCACTTATGGAAGTCTCTTTTGGTTTTTTTCAGCAGTGTCTTGTAGTTTTCTTTGCATAGGTCTTTTATGTCTCTGGTTAGATTTATTCTTAAGTATTTAGGGTCGCTACGAGTTGGAATTGACTCAACCGCACTGGGTTTTTTTTTTGTTTGTTTTTTCGGGGGCTATTATAAATGGTGTCAATTTGGTGATTTCCTCTTTGATGTTCTCTTCGTTGGTTTAGAGGAATCCAACTGATTTTTGCATGTTTATCTTGTATCCTGATACTTTGCTGAACTCTTCTATTAGTTCCAGTAGTTGCCTTGTGGATTCTTTAGGGTTTTCTGTGTATAAGATCACATCATCTGCAAATAGAGATACTTTTACTTCTTCCTCACCAATTTGGGTGCCCTTTATTTCTTTCCCTACCCTAATTGCTGTGGTTAGGACCTCCTGCACAATGTTGAATAAGAGTTACCACCATTTCTTATATGTACCTGTATATTTGTACTCAATAATCTTTACTGCAAATATTTGCTAATGTGTCTGCCTGCTGCCCCAGAATGTGTCTGTCATCACTCATCTCCAGAGCCAAGCACATTCCTTGGCAGTGTTGCTGTTGTTGTTGTTAGGTGCCATCAAGTCAGCATGGTGACTCATAGCGACCCTATAGGACAGAGTAGAACTGCCCCAAAAGTTTTCCAAGGAACAGCTGGTGGATATGAACTGCTGACCTTTTGGTTAGTAGCTGTAGCACTTAACCAGTATGCCAGCAAGTTTTCTTTGGCAGAGTGTTGTTGTTGTTGGGTGCAATCAAGTCGATTCTGACTCATAGCAACCCTATGGCAGTGTAGTAGGTGCTTAATAATTATTTACTGAATAAATCCATTCACATATGACTGCAGCCCAGAATCCTGTTTCTGACAGTAGACTTAACATTTTTAAAAAAGATATTCAAACAAAGGAGCCCTGGTGGTGCAGTGGTTAAATACTCGGCTGTTAACTGAAAGGTCGGTGGTTTGAACCCACCAGCCACTCCATGGGGGAAAGATGTGACAGTCTGCTTCTGTAAAGATTTACAACCCTGGAAATCCTATGGGGCATTTCTGCTCTGTGCTATAGGGTCACTATGAGTCAGAACTGACTCAATGGCAATGGGTTATACTCAAATAACTCTTGTTTCCTTTGTTGAAATAGCACTGCGAAAATAGCTTCCATAAATAAAACTAAAGCTTTCATGACATAGATATTTTTAGCCAGCACAACCACTTTGGGTAAAGAAATTCACATGTTTACTTGGCACTTTGTAAATGTTTAATTCATCTCAAATTTGCCTTTTTCGGGCTTCAGGGGATAACATCAATTTCTAAAATCTGCTGAATAAGTCCAGCCCAGGTTTATACTATTTTTGTCCTTCACGATTTTCTGATTGCACTCTATCCCTTTGGAAGACTGAAAAGTTTTACTTCTAAATAGTGTGTTTGTCACAATCTGGGAACTTACTGACACATGTAATTTGGAATTCTTCTCAGAACTGTATCTAGAAGTTCAAATGATGCCATTAAAAATCTCACTCTTCCCATTTCTCTCAGCTCTATTTATTAGTGTGTTGCTTTCACTCCTAGTCAAGCAATGTCCATATGCTGGCAAGCAGAGCCACTGGCAATTTTACGGTCCCCTAGTGTTTCCAGTGTCCAACAGTTAAAGTGCTTCACTGCTACCCTAAAGACTGGAGATTGGAATCCAACCAGAGGCACCTGGAAATAAAGTCCTGGTGATCTACTTCTGAAAAATCAGCCAGTGAAAACTTTATAGAGTACAGTCCTATTCTGACACCCAGGGAGGCACTATGAGTCAGAATCTATGTCATGGCAACTGGTAGTGGTGATGGTAGTGTTTCCAAAAATAATCCTAGTGAAATGTCAGGTCTTTTTTCCCTATAGCATCAACAAATTGATAACTCATTGGCCTAAGTTGTATTCTGTGCCCTTCCATGTGCCAGTCACTGAGCCATTAGGCATTAACTGGATAGAACTAGGTCATAAGCAGATCCTCAGAATGGGTGGGCTGGGTTTAATTCTGTTTTACTCTACCAGAGCTACGTGGATTGAAAATGGAAAAGAGATAGTTTCCCCAGAGACATGCCAGACAGACAAAACAAAAGATGTTGACCCATCACAGGTGTATATTCTATGTCTTCCTTGAGGTTAAAGTAATCAAAATGCCATAAAATATATAGTACTGGAACTGCTATCATTTTGTAGAAGACAATAACTTTTTTTTTTTTTTTTTTACTTCTAAACAGTTACTAATCATGATTAGGAGGTTTCTCAGATGTTCTCTCACAGATATTCAAGGCTAGGATTTATAAAGATACTGATAATAAAAAGCAGTGATAATGAAAACTAAAAACAATAAGGTATTCGACTTACGTCAAAGCTGATTACAAAGGAGCCGTCTGAACAGAACCCCGTTGTAAGTCAGGAACTATCTGTGTAATTAAGGTACTAGAGACCTTAATTGTAGTTCACCCTTTAATAGTGTCTGGATTCCTAGTGCCCAGGTTTATTTGGAGCCTCAGATCTTATCTTGTGCCCTAGTTCATCTCAGGCTTTATTTATTGTTCCCAGTTAGTGGTGCATTAAAACTAAGTTCTGGCCTACCTGGGATGGACACATCCCCCAGGTCAACAACTTGCCCCAGACTTTCCCCACCTTTTTGGATTCATGGCATCTTATCATTTTGGCTTCTGGGGAATCATTGTACTTTCCCGTTAGCTCAACCATGGATTAAGTGTAATGATTTTTGACATCTAAAAATTTTAATTGTGAACTGTGGGTGGTTTCTGGAGGCATCTACCCTTTCATATTGTTTGCACTAGAAATCACAGCACATTTTCCCAGTCTTCTGGAGCTTAAATCTTGGAAACATTTCTGTATTCTTGCATTTCACATGGAATCAGTAGATGAAAAGTTGTTGTTTACTGTTTAACCTGAAGCAGTCTCCTTCTGAGTAAAATTCTTATTAATGTATGCCCTCAAGAAAATCTCTTACATGAGGCTTGAGATGCCCCTGACCTCCATATTTCCTTCTCATGGGAAGCAGATTAGATTAAAATGCCATAATTATTATTCACTAGTAGCATATACCAAAGCCTCTGATTCTTTCCAGAGATAGGCTTTATATTTACAATTATGGAGGAGAACATGTAATATCTGTGAACTCCTTGTAATTCATCTCTTGCTTGCTTGCCTTTTTGATATGTCTATATTATCTACCTCTTCTATTTGTTTCTAGAAAAGATTAAGGGAAAGCTTGCTCATTAGAGTCCCCAACAAGGAAAAAGAAGATATGATTGTAAGTCATAATGAATACTTTATTTCTGCTTTGAGCACAATATTTCACCCTCAACCCCAAACAGTTCCTTGATTGTCCCATCAGGGATTTGGTTGCAGGCAGCAGGGAAATTCCTCTGGAGTCTATTTACATTTTCTATGATTTCCTCCTATAGCACTAATGGGGTCCAGAGATATTCAGGCAGCTGTCTTTCAAGTAGAGGCATTAAAGTTTAAACTCAGAATTGTAATTAGTAGGGACTATTTTTTTTATTTAGACTTTGGAAACCCTGGTGGTGGCGTAGTGGTTAAGAACTATGGCTGCTAACCAAATGGTTGGCAGTTCAAACCCACCAGGCACTCCTTGGAAGCCCTATGGGACAGTTCTACACTGTCTCATAGAGTCTTCACGAGTCGGGTTATTTAGACTTTGTTCTCTCATTATTTTATGATTTGGATTTCATTGCAATCGAAAGAATCAAAATGTGCTTTCATGGAGAAAGGGGAGGCAGGCTTAATCTGGCAGACCCCAGAACAATTTCTTCTTGCCTCACGTCTTCCAGTAGTCCGATATCCCTGTTATGGATTATCTGTACTTCTTTCTCTCTTAGCATCTCCACCACTTGATTGTTGACTCATTGAGACTTTGAATCTTTGGTCCATGGGTCTACCACAATAAACGGTAGACATGCACTGAGAGTTTGTTGACTAGAAAATCAACCTGCTTACTGACTTCTTTATTTAAATTTATTTTCTTAAGTAAAAATGAAAGCTTGGCACTAGCAAATCTCCCCTACATGTCATTTCCCTCTATAAGAACTTTTTTATGACCCTGTGACCTGAACGATAAAGGTCAAAACCCTCAGCCTCTTATCTTGCATAATCTGTTGCTAATATGACTTTCCAACTTGATTTCCCACTTCTCCAAGATATACCTTACATTTTAGCCAAATAAATTACTGCCTGTTTATGTGCTATAGTTTTCAACCTATGTAACTTTGCACAAGCCATTTCAGAAGATTGGAATGTGCTAATGTTCATTTCCATGTTTCCAAATCCTACCCACCCTTTAAAACCTCCCTCAAATAACACCTTCTACCCAGACATGGCCTGATCCCTCCCATGCCAATCCTGTGTCTGGACCTTCATCAGGGCACCTATTTCCTGATTTCCCTTATAGCTCTACGCTTTACTCATCCCCAACCCCAGCCCAAACTATAGGCTCTTAAGGGAAAGATCTGTTTCTGATTCATGTTCTTACCCTTTGCTGTGCTTAAACTATGCCTGACACTCAGCAGGTACACAACTATCACTGGCTGAATGAGCATGCATTTAGGACCTAGTAACAGGTACATTCCAATCCCTTTGCTAGGTACTTTCCAGGGTGTCATTCCATTTAAGCATGGACAACGATCAACTTTGAGAACCACTGCTCTGTGACATGGCGGCTGCTCTCTTCATTTCATTGAGTGAGGCAGAGTGAGTGCCTGGGCAATGACAGATTTCATATTACCAAAAGACACAGTAAGTACCTCCAATCCCAAACTATCTTCTCTGTCACTGATTTAATTTCATTGGGCAGATTAAGATAAATTAGAAGAAAAGCTTATAAAATAAAGGAAGGGAAGGAGAGAGGAAAGAAGAAAGGAAGAGTTTTGTGAGGGGGCCTATGCTGTTTTTTAAATTAAATTACACTCCAATGATAGTGGGTAACAACTGAGAATGTTAAAACATGATCCCCCTACTGGCCAGTGGTAAAATTTTACACGAGTTGGGAGAGAATATAAAACATTTCTGTCATTCCAACTTCATAGATAAAGGAAGCGTCTCTGGGACCTTAATTATTAAACTCAGAAGTGTGCTTTTTAATATTATTTTGAATGAATGAAAATCTTGCCTACCAAGAAGAAGTTTTCTGACTTGTAACCCTAATTTTGTCAGAGGGGGAATAGGAAGAGAATACTCTGAAGGGTTTTTTAAAATAAAATCATGTTTTTATTCTCAAACACTAGTAATGGGAATGCAGTAATATGAATTTTCTTTCTTTTCTTTTAGTTTTTGACAGGCAAAATGATGGAACACTTAAAAATACAGTGATATGGAAAACGGCCCCCCTTTTGGGCTTTCAGGACTGATATTAAAGTTTCTCAAAAGTGATTTCCCATCAAGTAGGGCAAAGGTTCAGCAGTGTGGACCTTAGTGAGATTTACTTTTATTTACCCAGGGGTTGCTGAGGATTGGCCTTGTTACTGCTCTTTGTCTTCAGAGATGGTGTGACCTGGTGTATGACCCTCAACATATTAAAATTCTGAGATAATCAGTTTAAAAAATAAAACTTCAGAGTTTATGGGCTGTCATTAAAAGACACAGAGTTGTAAACAAGCTGATTATTTGAAAATAAAAATTAAAAAGAGCATTTTTAGAGGATCTTTTTCAGGTCCTCATTATCTCTATCCTGTCCTACTGACCAGCTTGCTAATCAGCCTCCTGCCTCTAGTGACCCTCCAATCAGCCACACTTCTATCCAAGTACTCTTTCTAAAATGATTATATTACTGCTCTGCTTGGAGTCCCTGGGTGGTATAAATGGTTAATGTACTTGGCTACTAACCAAAAGGTTGGAGGTTTGAGTCTACCCACAGGTACTTCAGAAGAAAGGCTTGGTGATCTACTTCCAAAAAATCAGCCGTTGAAAACCCTGTGGACCCATGAACAAATGCTTCCTTTGCATAAGACTGGAAGAACTGGATGGTGCCCAGATGCCATCACTGAACACTTTGTTCAAAGATTTTATAAGAGAATCCTGATCAAAAGGAGGAAAAATACAGAACATGATTCAAAATTTTCGTGGAATTCTGACTTTTTGGAGCCATTGAGGCTGGATGAACCCCTGAAACCGCTGTCTTGAGATAATCTTTAAACCTTAAACCAAAAATATCCCCTGAACTGGACTAGACCAAAAGCTAAAACATTTTCTAAATACAAACAAACACTTCAAGGGACAGACTAGCAGGGGCAGGGGTCTGGGGTCCATGATTTCAGGAGACATCTAGGTCAACTGGCATAACAAAGTGTATTAAGAAAACATTCTGCATCCCACTTTGGTGAGTGGTGTCTGGGGTCTTAAAAGCTAGCAAGTAGCCTTCTAAGATGCATCAATTGGTCTCAACCCACCTAGAACAAAGGAGAATGAAGAACACTAAAGACACAAGGAAAATATGAGCCCAAGAGACAGAAAGGGCCACATAAATCAGAGACTCCCTCAGCCTGAGACCAGAAAAACTAGATGATGCCCAGCTATCACCAATGACTGCCTTGACAGAGAACAAAGAGAATCCCTGACGGAGTAGGAGAAAAGGGGGATGTAGAACTCAGATTCTAGTAAAAATATCAGACTTAATGATCTGACTGAGACTGGAGGGAGCCCAGAGGACATGGCACCCGGACTCTCTGTTAGCCTAAAATTAAAACCATTCCCAAAGCCAACTCTTCAGACAAAGATTAGACTGGACTATAAGACGTAAAATGGTACTGGTGAGGTGTGTGCTTCTTAGCTCAAGTAGGTACATGAGTCTATGTGGGCAGCTCCAATCCAGAGGTGAGATGAGAAGGCAGAGGGGGACAGGAACTGGTTGAATGGACAAGGGAAATACAGGGTGGAGAGGAGGAGTGTGCTGTCACATTGGAGGGAGAGCAGCTAGGGTCACATAACAATGTATGTATAAGTTTTTGTATGAGAAACTGACTTGAATTGTAAACTTTCACTTAAAGCACAATAAAAAAAGGAAAAAAAAAATCCACTGAAATCTTCTTGAAACCAAACAATACTTTGCCTTATTTAGTAAAGAATGTTTGCTTTGAACATTGTGCTATTTTGAAGAGTTATCTGTATGGGGTCAAACTGACACCAGCAACTTGAAAGGTCAGATAAGAAGCTTAGGGGGCAGTGAGTTCATGATAATGTGGTAGGAACAAATTGGAAAGGAAGGGTGAGAATGGTTGCATGAATTTTTCTTTTCTTTTTTTAATTTTTATTGTGCTTTAAGTGATAGTTTACAAATCAAGTCAGCCTCATACAAAAATTTATATATACCTTGCTATATACTCCTAGTTGCTCTTCCCCAATGAGACAGCACATTCCTCTCCACCCTGTATTCCCGCGTCCATTCAGCCAGCTTCTGTCCCCCAATGCCTTTTCATCCCCCCTCCAGGCAGAAGCTGCCCACATAGTCTCACATGTCTACTTGAGCCAAGAAGCTTACTCCTCACCAGTATCATTTTCTATCTTATAGTCCAGTCCAATCCCTGTCTAAAGAGTTGGTTTTGGGAATGGTTCCAGTCTTGGTCTAACAGAAGGTCTGGGGACCATGACTTCTGAGGTTCTTCTACTCTTGGTCAGACCATTAAGTTTGGTCTTTTTATGAGAATTTGAGGGGTGCATCCCAATGCTCTCCTGCTCTTTCAGGGATTCTCTGTTGTGTTCCCTGTCAGGGCAGTCATCAGTTGTAGTCAGGCACCATCTAGTTATTCTGGACTCAGACTGATGTAGTATCTGATTTATGTGGCCCCTTCTTTCTCTTGGGCTCAAAATTACCTTGTGTCTTTGGTGTTCTTCATTCTCCTTTGCTCCAGGTGGATTGAGACCAATTGATAACATCTTAGATGGCCACTTGCTAGGGTTTAAGACACCAGACACTGCTCACGAAAGTGGAATGCAGAATGTTTTCTTAATAGATTTTATTATGCCAATTGACCTAGATCTCCCCTGAAACCATGGTCCCCAAACCCCACCCCTGCTACTCTGGCCTTCGAAGCATTCAGTTTATTCAGGAAACTTCTTTGCTTTTGGTTTAGTCCAATTGTGCTTACCTCCCCTCTATTGTGTGCTGTCTTTCCCTTCACCTAAAGTAGTTCTTATCTACTATCTAATTAGTGAATGCCCCCTCTCACCCTCCTTCCCTCCCTCCCCTCTCTCATAACCACAAAAGAATGCTTCCTTCTCAGTTTAAACTATTTCTCAAGTTCTTCTAATAGTGGACTTGTACAATATTTGTCCTTTTGCAACTGCCTAATTTCACTCAGCATAATGCCTTCCAGGTTCCTCCATGTTATGAAATGTTTCACAGATTCCTCTCTGTTCTTTATCAATGCATAGTATTCCACTGTGTGAATTTACCATAATTTATTTATCCATTCATCCATCGACGGGTACCTTGGTTGCCTCCATCTTTTTGCTATTGTAAACAGTGCTGCAATGAACATGGGTGTACATATATCTGTTCATGTAATGGCACTTACTTCTCTAGGATATATTCCAAGGAGTGGGACTGCTGGATAGTATGGTAGTTCTAATTCTTGCTTTTTAAGGAAGTGCCAAATCAATTTCCAAAGTGGTTGTACCATTTTAAATTCCCACCAGCAGTGTATAAGCCTTTCAATCTCTCCACAACCTCTCCAACATTTATTGTTTTGTGTTTTTTGGATTAATGCCAGCCTTGTTGGGGTGAGATGGTATCTCATTGAGTTTTGATTTGCAATTTCTCTAATGGGTAATGATCGTGAGCATATCCTCAAGTATCTGTTAGCTGCCTGAATGTCTTCTTTGGTGAAGTGCCTGTTCATACCTTTGCCCATTTTTCACTTGGGTTATTTGCCCTTTTGTAGTTGAGTTTTTGCAGTATTTCACAGATTTTAGAGATCAGATGCTGATCAGAAATGTCATAGCTAAAAACTTTTTCCCAGCCTGTAGGTAATCTTTTTACTCTTTTGGTGAATTCTTCAGATGAGCAAAGGTGTTGGAACTCCAAGTTATCTAGTTTCTCTTCTGGTGTTTATGCACTGTTAGTAATGTTTTGTATACTGTTTATGCCATGTATTAGGTCTCCTGGAGTTGTCCCTATTTTTTCTTCCATGATCCTTATTGTTTTAGATTTTATGTTTAGGTCTTTGATCCATTTTGAGTTAGTTTTTGTGCATGGAGTGAGGTATGGGTCTTGTTTCATTTTTTTACAGACGGGTATCCAGTTATGCCAGCACCATTTGTTAAAAAGACTGTCTTTTCCCCAGTTAACTGACTTTGGGCCTTTGTCAAATATCAGCTGCTCATATGTGGATGGATTGATGTCTGGATTCTCAATTCTGTTCCATTGGTCTATGTATCTGTTGTACCAATACCAGGCTGTTTTAACTATTGTGGCGTGTAACAGGTTCTAAAATCAGGTAGAGTGAGGCCTCCCACTTTGTTCTTCTTTTTCAGTAATGCTTTACTTATCTGCGGCCTCTTTCCCTTCCATATGAAGTTAGGGACAATCATATGTATTTTAAGAAATTATAAAATAAAGCAATCTCTTATAATTATCCATATATTATTATTTCTGATGCTGAATCTTCATGCATTCTTGAAGATATGAATTTTCCTCTGGTGTAATTTCTCTTCAGCCTGAAGAACTTTCTTATCATTTCTTGTAAGTATTGTCTTATGGAGACAAATTCCTTTAGTTTTTCCTTTATTTTACTGTGTATGCCCAAGCACAGATTATTGGAATTATTTCTATTTGGGGTTTGATGAGCTTTTTGAATCTTTAAATATATGTTTCATCAAATTGGGAATTTTTTCTGCCTTTATGTCTTCAAATATCTTTTTCTGCCCCTTTCTCTTTCTTTTCTTTCTGGGATAAATACCTGCATATAAGGACTTCCGAAATTGTTCCATTGATCCTTGAGGTTCTTTTCATTTTTTTTCCCCAGTCTTTTTCTCTCTTTTCTTTATTTTTATGTTTTCTATTGGTTTATCTTTGAGATAATTTGCTCTTTTTTTCTGCCATATCTATTCTAATGTTAAACTCATCCAGTAAATTTTTTATTTGCAGTATCATATTTTCAGTTCTAAAGTTCCCATTCGGATCTTTTTAAATATTTCTTTACTTATCTGCTAAGTTTTCTATTGTTTTGTACAACACAGGTGTATTTTCCTTTGCCTCACTGATTATGGTTAAAATAAAAACCAAACTCATTGCTACTGAGTTGATTCTGACTCCTAGTGAGAGCAGAACTGCCCAATAGTGTTGCCAAGAAGTGGATGATGGATTTGAACTGCCAAAGAACTTGTGGTTAGCCCCCGAGCTCTTATAGCAGCTTTAAAGTTCTTGTCTACTGGTTCTAGCATCTGGGCCATCTCAGGGTTAGCACGTGTCAATTGTGTTTTCTTTTGAGAATGGGTTGCATTTTACTGGCCCTTGGTATGTCAGTAATTTTTGGATTTTATACCAGACGTTATGAATGTTGTGTTTGGATTATCTACATTATTACATTTCTCCAAAGAGAGAATTTTGTTGTACCCGCCAATTAATTTGAGCAGATGCAAACTGCAGACTGTCACATCTGCAATGAGCAACAGCTCAGCTCTCGTTTCAGTTATTTCAGCCTCAGCTTCTAGCTGTTTTCAATTTTCCACATAGAAGAGTGACTCAGGGGTCCACCAGAGTTTTCCTTCTATGCTTTTCTTCATTCTGAGGTTCCACCATCGTTCTCTGGAAGTTCTGGTTGCTTGGAGGCTCCTTTCTCTGATTCCTCTGGGTAAAAAAATGGTTAGTTTTTCCATTAGAGTTTTAGCCACTGTTGCCACTGTGACTGACCTCAGGGTAAAGATAAAAGGAAGCAAGAAACTCACTCCATGCCACTCACTTGCTCTGTTTCAACCCCTTCCAAAATAATGTCTTTTTTGCTTAGTCTCCAGATCCCTCCATAAGTGATTTTTTTTTTTTGTATTTTGGCCAAGGTTAATGACTGTTATTTTTAGGAGGATTGGTTTGTTAGGCATTCACTTCCTTCATATCAGGAGCATAATAATTTCCTTTTGAGAAAAAAATAATCTTACAAAGTTATTAAGATAAATCATGGCTAGTTAAGCTCTACCTTATTTTACATGAAATTGAAGTTGTCAAACACTATTCAGGATATTTGTTCTCCTTAAATATAAATGACCAAAGATTATTAGACAATCCTTTGCCCTGGAAATTCAACAAATTCTACATCAGTAATGGTTCAGACTTCTGGATATCAGCAAGCTTCTTTAAAGCTACTACTATGACTGTTAAAAGTGGGAATGTTCTGTGATAATTTGGCAAATGGATGAAAATACTAGTGGGATTTCTTTGAACTCACCCTGGGTGTTAATTGCCCCTATTTATGAAGGCAGCAGGACCAGGGAAGTTGGCAAGGAAGAGTAGGAGCAGCCAACGTTGCTTCTCTTTTCTCTGTGCTCTGGTGAAAAGAGGACGAAATATCACAGAGAGATAAAAATGATTTGGCCTGCCCTGAATCAGGCCAGTCTGTTAGATGACTCAGGGAAGGCATTGATGAGTACAATGTTAGAAGAAGAAAGTAACAGCAAGAGCAGGTTATGAACATATTGTTCTGCCTGTAAAATAGCCACTTGCCTACTTGTCTTGTACAAAGAATGATTTATCCAGGCAAGAGCACCCTGTAGGGAAGTTGGATCAAAAGAGAAAACCAACAAGCGAGATGAACTAGGGCAGGGCTTCTCAAACTTTCATGTGCAAGCCAATCTCCTGGGGAATCTTGTTAAAACTCACATTCAGGCTCAGGAGTTCTGAGTGGGGCCTGAGATTCTGCATTTCTAACCGTATCTAACCAGGGTGATGCAGATGGTGCTCTAAGTAGCAATGACCCAGAAAGAATCCTATGGCAGCATTTTACCAAGAGCTGACTCTGGTGCCAGGTGAGGAAACTCATATGATGATATCATTTATTTTACTGCCAGAAAAAATTCCATGGGGGAAAGCGGAAAAATTTTTGCTTGGGCTCATCAATTTTTTGTGCATGTTCAAACTATGATGTTAATTTATTATCAGGGATAGCACTTACTAAGATCCCACTTATCCTGGCTGCTGTGCAGCAACACAGCTTGTTATGTGTTGTGAGGTGTCAACAGCTGTGTGATTGATGCTAATGCAATTTTTCTCACTAATAATTACTATAAAACTGCAATTTTAAGTTTGGAATGATTTTACTCTGATCTTCTTTTGGGGCCATTTAATGCCACACTTTAAATTTGTGTGTGTGTGTGTGTGTGTGTGTTTCCAGGTATTAAGAAATGAACATCCATTTCTATTTGTAATGAAGCTTGTATCTTTATGTTATATTTTACTCCAGTTTTTACTATTTATGATCATAAAACATGAAGACAGAATTAAGTAGTTTATTGTTTGCTTTATACTATATTCTCTACAAGTGTAGACTGGTGGAGGGACAAAGGCTAGAGGATTGCTTCTTGATATAAAAAGCAGTTTGGAGAACAAGAACACCAAAATCCTGGACTTCATCATGTTGAATAATTTTGGGTTTAAGACAGAGTAGGAATAAATAAACAAATATTAGAATTCAGAGCCTGTTGAGGGTGATAGGAAAAAATATCAGAAAACTACTTCCAAGAAAATCTGGTAACTATGGTTGGCTGATTTTCGAAATGTGATACCAAAACCATCTTTAAAGTTATCTTACTCCCCAACCTGCTCTCCCCATTTTACTCAGCCTGACCTTAATGTTGTCCAAACAGGACTCAATTATTTTGTCGTAGGTCCCACAAGCATGTTTTCCCCAGCAAAAATAGATGTATATTGAGGACTCAGGCTCTCATTCAATGAATAGTCTACAGATTCTAAAAAGCACTGTGATAGGCAGTGTTGAAATCACAGATGAAAAAGTATATTTTGATCCAGTAAGCAATAAACACTTATTCTTCAAAAAAAAACAACAATTAAACCAACTGAATAAATGAGAGGCAACGTGATTTGGTAATTCAAGAGAAATGGACAAAGCCACATGCCTATGGGGAAGGTTTGTAGTAAACGGGGCATAGAACCTGGTCTTGAAGAATTGGGGGTTCTTGATCGACTTAAGAGATTGGCCATGCATGGAGCAAAGAGGGCCTCACTGCAGGGGTGCACGCAATCATAAACACTGGGATAGGACAGTGTAAGTACATTTAGAGAATAAGTGGTACAAATGGGTTATAGGTATGCTAAGCCTTAGTCCAACCAACTCAGTGACCCTGCAAGCAACCTTCTCTGTTCACTCCAGTGAGGTAAACAAATACTATCATTTCTTACAGATTTAGACGGCTGTTTGTATTATCAATTACAGCAAAATAAACTACCCCTAACAATAATTGCTTAAAACAACATCTACCATTTATACTCCTCTAGTGATTCTCTGCTATTCATAAGGTTTTCACTGGCTAATGCTTTTCAGAAGTAGACTGGGGGTACTTCTTCCTAGTCTGTCTTAGTCTGGACGCTCAGCTGAAACCTGTCCTGCATGGGTGACCCTGCAGGTATCTGAATACCGTTGGCATAGCTTCCAGCATCACAGCAACACACAAGCCCCACAGTACGACAAACTGACAGGATGGTGCGGGACCGGGTAGTGTTTCGTTCTGTCGCGCATAGGGTCGCTATAAGTCGGAACCAACTGGACGGCACCTAACAACAACAACAACAGTGATTCTCTGGGTAGACCTTCTGCTAGTCTCTCTTGATACCCCTAATGTGATTGCAGTCAGAAGGTGACTGAGGATGAAGTCATCTGGAGGCTCGATGAGGATGTGGCAATAGCTGGGACTCTCTCCCTCTCCATGTGGCTGTCCATGTGGACTCTGCAGCAAAAGGGGAGGACTTCCTACAAGATGATTCAGGGCTCCCAAAAGTGAGCGTTCGAAGAGCATTCAAAGAAGTGAAAGCTGCCACTTCTTTTAAAGTCTAGTCCTGTGTTTAGCACCTCTGCCATATTCTATTGGTTAATATGGGTCACAAGACCAGCTGAATTTCAGTATGGGCGGGGACCATAGCGTTTCACTGGAGACCATCTTTGGAGACGAGCATCTTTTTGAGTCAGTTTTGGTAATACAGTTTATTAGAAAACTTGTAGTTCATTCCAGATTTTAATTTAATGACTATAAATTTTTGTTTGTCTCTGAAAAATTTTAATCTATACTGCATCCAGAAATTTGCTCATTCTTCGCTCTTGATTTTACTGTGTATATGCCTCTATTAATCTTTAGAAAAAAAACCTGCTTTTAATGTTTTAAACCATGATTTCATGTCTGTGGTAGACAGAATATCAGCCCTCAGAGAGGTCCAGGTTCTAATTCTTAGAAACCGTGAATATGTTATGTTACAAGGCAAAGGGCGATTATTTTTTTTAATTATGTATTTATTTTTGTGTGCTTTCAGTGAAAGTTTACAATTCAAGTCAGTTTCTCATACAAAAACTTATACACACAATGTTATATGACCCTAGTTGCTCTCCCTACGATGTGACAGCACACTTCTGCTCTCTACTCTATATTCCCCGTGTCCTTCCAATCAGCTCCTGTCTCCTCACCAGTATCATATTATGTCTTATAGCCCAATCTAACCTTTGTCTGAAGAGTTGGCTTCAGGGATGGTTTTAGTTTTGGGCTAACAGAGAATCTGGGGAACATGTCCTCTGGGGTCCCTCCAGTCTCAGTCAGACCATTAAGTCTGGTCTCTTTGCTAGAATTTGAGGTTTGCATCCTTTTTTTCTCCTGCTCCATCAGGGATTCTTTGTTTTTGTTCCCTGTCAAGGCAGTCATTGGTGGTAGCTGGGCACCATCTAGTTCTTTTGATCTCAGGCTGTTGGAGTCTCTGGTTTATGTGCCCGTTTCTTTCTCTTGGGCTCATATTCTCCTTGTGTCTTTAGTGTTCCTCATTCTCCTTTGCTCTAGGTGGGTTGAGACCAATTGATACATCTTAGATGGCCACTTGCTAGCTTTTAAGACCCCAGACACCACTCACCAAAGTGGGATTCAGAATGTTTTCTTAGTACACTTGGTTATGCCAGTTGATCTAGATGCCTCCTGAAATCATGGTCCCCAGACCCCCGCCCCTGCTACTCTGTCCCTCAAAGTGCTTGGTTGTGTTCAGGAAACAGCTTTTGAATTAGTCCATTTGTGCTGACTTCCCCTGTATTGTGTGTTGTCCTTCCCTTCACCTAAAATAATTTTTGTTTACTATCTGGTTTGTGAATGCCCCTCTTGACCTCCCTCCTCACCCTCCTAACCATCAAAGAATGTTTTCTTCTGTGTTTAAACCTTTTCTTGAGTTCTTACAATAGTGGTCTCACACAATATTTGTCCTTTTGCGACCAACTAATTTCACTCAGCATAATGCCTTCTAAATTCCTCCATGTTATGAGATGTTTCACGGATTCATCATTGTTCTTTATCAATGTGTAGTATTCCATTGTGTGAATATACCATAATTTGCTTATCCATTTATCCATTAATGGGCACCTTGATTGTTTCCATCTTTCTGCTATTGTAAACAGTGCTGCAATGAACATGGGTGTGCATATATCTATTCATGTGAGGGCTCTTGTTTCTCTAGGATATGTTCCAGGGGGTGGGATTGCTGGATCACATGGTAGTTCTATATCTAGCTTTTTAAGGAAGCACCAAATCGATTTCCAAATGGTTATATCATTTTACATCCCCACCAGCAGTGTGTAAGTATTCCAGTCTCTCCACAACCTCTCCAACATGTACTATTTTGTGTTTTTTAGGTTAATGCCAGCCTTGTGGGAGTGAGACGGTATCTCATTGTAGTTTTGATTTGCATTTCTCTAGTGGTTAATCATCATGAACATGTATCTGTTAGCTGCCTGAATGTCTTCTTTGGTGAAGTGCCTGTTTATATCCTTTGCCCATTTTTTAAGTGGGTTATTTGTCTTTTTGCTGTGATGTTTTGCAGTATCGTGTAGGTTTTAGACATTAGATGCTGACCAGATTTGTGGTAGCCAAAATTTTCTTCCCAGTCTGTAGGTTGCCTTTTTACTCTTTTGGTGAAGTCTTTGGATAAGCATAAGTGTTTGATTTTTAGGGGCTCCCAGTTGTCTAGTTTCTCTTCTGGTGTTTGAGCATTCTTAGTTTTGTTTTGTATACTGTTTATCCCTGGCATTGCTCTGTTTTTTCTTCCACGATCTTTATCATTTTAGATTTTATATTTAGGCCCTTGATCCATTTAGAGTTAGTTTTCATGCATGGTATGAGGTATGGGCTTTGTTTCATTTTTTGCAGATGGATATCCAGTTATGCCAGCACCATTTGTTAAAAAGGCTGTCTTTTCCCCAATTAACAGACTTTGGGCCTTTGTCAAATATCAGATGCTCATATGTGAATGGATTTATGTCTGGATTCTCAATTCTGTTCCATTGGCCTATGTATCTGTTGTTGTACCAGTCCCAGGCTGTTTTGACTACTGTGGTGGTATAATGGGTTCAAAGGATGATTATTGTAGCAGATGTAATTAAGGTTGCTACTGAGCCGATTTTACGATAAGGAGGTCATCCTGGATTATTCACAGGTGTCCTTATAAGTGTCAGAGTGTTGAATGTGAGCAAGACTTAATCAGTCATTTTTGAAAGTAGAGAGGAATCACAAATCAAGACAAGGAAATGGATGGTCCCTTAGAGCCTCTAGAAGGAATGCAGCCCACCAACATCTTGCTTTTAGCCCACTGAGACCCATTTCAGATTTCTGATCTTCAGAACTGTAAGATAACAAGTTTGCATTGTTGGAGGTCACTAAGTTTGTGCCAATTATTGTGTCACTAATAGGAAGCCAATAGAGGTGTTGATATCTGGACTGAGGATGCTATAACAAATATTAAAACTATGACAGTGGCTTTGGAATCAGGCAATGGGCAAAGGGTGGAAAAATTTTAAGAAGCATAATAGAAAAAAGCCTAGATTATCTTAAAAAAAAAAAAGACTTAGCTGAGAAAGATTCTCTGCTAGTGAGGATTCAGAAAAGTGTGGGGCGTGGAAGAGAAAACATACATCGTCTCAGAGAAGATCTAAATTGTCATGAACAGTCTGCTAGTAAAAATATGGAATTCAAGGTGCTAATGTCAATGAGTGAGGGAAAATGTTCTACTCTGTCTTCTACGGTCACTATGGGTCAGAATTGACCCATAATGGCAGCAGGTTTGGTTTGGTTTGGTTAAGAGAAAAGGAAGGCCCTTAACAAGATGGATTGACACGGTGGCTGCAATAATGGGCTCAAACATAGCAATGATGGTGAGGATGGCGCAGAACTGGGCAGTGTTTCGTTTTGTTTTATACAGCATTGCTATGAGCTGGAACTGACTCCATGGCACCTAACAACAGCAACAGCAGAGAAGGAGAGAAAATGATTGGGAACAATATATTTCTAATTAAATAAAATATAAACAATTACTTTAGAAGGCAGAGCAGAAAGAACTGAGGAAAAAGGTCAGAGACCATATATTCACAATAAATTTGGCACGGTTTTGAGTATTCTAAATGAAATTGACCCCATGTGGGCAGAAGGAGGAAGACTTGTATGTGAATCAGTGTTAAATTGCAGACAGCAGAATTCCTTCTAGTTAATCAGAAATGGATTTTTACACCAAGAAATAGAAATCTACAATGTGAGTGAAAAGGCTAGGGCAGGCTCTACGCTAAATTTAAGGAACAATTTCCAGCCCCAGAGCTCACCTCTCTGCCACAATTATAAAGTTTACCCTACGTCTGCAGAAAGCTGACAATCCAGGAAGGTGCTATCCCCATTGCTGACTGCAAAGCATGCTACCTTTGATCAGGAAAATAAGCTGCCAAATCTGGGAGCTGCTAGTAAGACTCCAGAACCATGTCATCCCTGCTATATTCTGTGCCAGGAAAATAGATGTTCTACTTCCTACCTCTCTCCTCTCATAATTTAGGAATCCAGGTTTACACAAGGGTGTTGATTAGTGGAGGCAACAGAATTCAGATTCAATAGAATCTGGGAAGGTAATTTCTTTTGTAACAGAAAGGCTTTATTTAACTGTTATAATACTTATGCTATTTGATTACAGTGTTCTTTTGGCTTATACTGATTAAACAAACAAAGAGCAAGAAAGTTGATAGAAATTTGAGAAAAATCACATTGTGCATTTCATTGTATTTATTTGGCGGTGGGGGGGGAGCATGGTACATTAAGTAGAAAAATTCAAGCCCCAAGAAGGACATTCTTTTCTAGTATTGATAAAGAAAAACAAAACTAGCAAAGGTTTACTTTTAACTAATTGTCAGTTAAAGGGAGAACATGTTGATTACAATTTAACATGAAATGAAATATGCTTTTGTTTACTTGGAGCTCTGGTGGTGTAGTAGTTAACAATCTGGCTGCTAACCAAAAGGTCAGCATTTCGAATCCACCGGACGCTAGTTGGAAACTCTACAGTGCAGTTCTACTCCATCCTATAGGGTCACTATGGGTCAGAATCGACCTGGTAACAATGGGTTTTGTTTAACTATACACTTTTTTTAATTTAGCATTTTTTATCCAAATTTTGCCTTAAAAAAAAAAAAACAGTAAATTTGAAAGAATAGCGTTTGAATACCTGACTATCTTTGCGCTTCTTTCACCAACTGTTAAAATGTTGCCACATTTGCTCCCTCACTTTTTTGGGGTTGTTCCCTCATGTGGTCTCGCTCTCTGTCCCCCTGCGCCACTCTCTCACTTAATAGATGCTTTCCTCTCTACCTCTCTGTACACATGATTTAGGTTTTCTTTTTCTTTCTGAAGAAAAGTAAGTAAGGTACAGACATCATGACACTTCATCCCTAAATAATTCAACCTGAATATCTTCAGAACAAGGACATTTTCTCCCATAACTGCAATACCATTAACATATCCAAGAAATTTAACGTTGCCTCAATGGGAAATGTAACTTTCAGCTTTCTCTGAATTAAAAAAGAGGTGGGAATGGATGTTTTCTGAACCCATGCACATTATCTTTCATTTTTAAGTTCAAGAAATACCTTCCTTTATATAGGGGGGTTGACTTTGATGTTTAACGCTGTCAGTATCTTGGTCAGTCCCCAAAGGTGAATTTTTCTACTCACTTCTACTCAAAATCATTTCCCTTTTGGAAGGAAATTATCATAATTGAAGCAATTTATTCCTGTTATGCTCTGAGAATAAACTCAGGGTGAGTTGAACTTGCGGTACCAGAGAGTCAGACTCTGACAGAATACATCTGCTTGGTGTCGGGGGCTATGGCTTTGGCCTTGGAATTGATTTTCAAAGTGGCGAACAGAGATGATGTTTTCTGTTTATTCGTTTGATTGTTTATCTGTTTGGTTTTAATGATATCTACAATCAATAAGGCTGGAAGGAAATATGCTGCATTTATTCCCTCTGTTACTTCTGTAACTGATTCTAAGCCACCTTATTAAAGTAACATTTGGAAGAAAAAGCAAATAAATAAATCTCTTGATTTTTGTACATTCTACAGGATAAGCACAATTCAACTCAATTCCCTTTATGGCACTGACAGGCAAATTCACTACCTAGAACCACAATTAATTACATCCTCTTTTGTACCATGTATCTCTACAGAGAAGGCCTTTAAAATGCATATAAAATTCCTTGTTAACCCATTTTAAGAGTAGTTCAAAAAGGGGGATGAGGAGATGGAGACTTCTGAAGTAGAAAGAAGCAGTTCTCTGGTTTGATTTCCTCCTAGTGGCCCCGGCTTTCTTTTGGAAGTGTCTTTGCTATAAACCAAACATGCACATTTAGACTTCAAAAATGACACCAGCTTTTCATACCCCCAAGTCTGAGCATTTTGGGACACGTTTAACTTTCACTCTTCCTGGATGTTTCTTTAGCTGTCCCAACACCTGCAGCTTCCAGTACAAGGAGGAGGAAGCTTTCATCTTACTGTTTTCTCAAGAATTTAAAATAAACTCAGATTAACATTTTACTGTTTTCATTTTCCTCCTAGAAAGTTGAAAATTTTTGAGATGGAAAATTTCAGAATTATTTAAAATTAAAAATAAGAAAGTGGTTCATGAAGAAACCAACTTCTACTTCATAGACTGGGGCTGAACTATCATCAATTGTCTCCTTGATCATTCTGGAAAATGCCTAGGAATTATTTGATAGTATTTTTAATTGAATTATTTGATAGTATTTTAGCAGTCATTTGAACAGAACAAGGGGATACTAAGTGGTTTAAAATCAGGAAGGGTGTGTGTCAGGGTTGCATCCTTTCACCATACTTATACAATCTGTATGCTGAGCAAATAATTCTAGAAGCTGGACTGTATGAAGAAGAATGGGGCATCAGGATTGGAGGAGGACTCATTAACAACCTAGGATATGCAGATGACACAACCTTGCCTTGCTGAAAGTGAAGAGGACTTGGAGTACTTACTCATGAAGATCAAAGACCACAGCCTTCAGTATGGATGACACCTCAACATAAAAAAAACAAAAACAAAACAAAAAAAAACCTCACAACTGGACCAATAAGCAACATCCTGATAAATGTAGAAAAGATTGAAGTTGTCAAGGGTTTCATTTTACTTGGATCCACAGTCAACATCCATGGAAGCAGCAGTCAAGAAATAAAATGACACATTGCATTGGGCAAATATAGTGCAAAAGATGTCTTTAAAGTGTTAAAAAGCAAAGATGTCACCTAACCCAGGCCATGGTGTTTTCAATTGCATCATATGCATGGGAAAGCTGGACAATGAATAAAGAAGACAGAAGAATTTACATCTTTGAATTATGGTGTTGGCAAAGAATATTGAATACAGCATGGACTACCAGAAGAACAAACAAATCTATCTTGGAAGAAGTACAGCCAGAATGTTCCTTAGGAGCAAGGATGGTGAGACTTTGCCTCATATACTTTGGACATGTTATGAGAAGGAATCAGTCCCTGGAGAAGGACATCATACTTGGTAAAGTAGAGAGAGGGTCAGTGAAAAAGAGGAAGACCCTGTAAGAGATGGATTGCCACAGTGGCTGCAACAATGGGCTCAAAGCATAACAATTGCAGGGATGGCTCAGGACCAGGTAGCTTTTTGGCCTGTCGTATTTACCGGAAGAGTGGCATTCACCATTTCGGAGAAGGCTCTCAAGCAAATAGATGATACTAAGAATTGGAAGTTGGTCACTAAAGTAAGAAGGCCTGAGGGATACTTCAGGACACCTCTGCCATGATACTGCCCTGCACTGTGGCCTGGCCTCTTTTCCTTTCCGGAGTGCTTTGCTTTCCGTCTTCTCCCAGCTTCTACCCCATCTTCTCCCAGCTTCTACTTACCTAGGTTCTCCTCAAGTTACCTCAAACATCATATCCTCCTTAACACTTTCTCTGACTAGCAAATTGAGTTTATTCTTTCATTACCTTCTGTAATACCTACAGTAGTTCTTGTCTTTTGTTATTTTTTACTGAGAGTATTTGCGTATGTTTTACTTTCTGTATTGGAGAATAAGTTTTTTTTTTTTTTTTGTAAACAGGGAACTTGTAAACATATATCTCTTTCGGTATCTAGAAAATGTCTCGCATACAATTGACACCCCAAAAAACTTTGCTGAGTGAATTTTTGAATGAATGTGCCCTAAAAACAAAATATTACAGGGAAATAAAATGCCAACATTTTAGTATCAACATTTATCTAGCAAAATGTAGATTGTTGTTGTTGTTAGGTGCCGTTGAGTCAGCTCCGACTCATAGTAACCCTATGCACAACAGAACAAAACACTGCCCGGTCCTGAGCCATCCTTACAATCGTTGTTATGCTTGAGCTCATTGCTGCAGTCACTGTGGCAATCCACCTTGTTGAGGGTCTTCCTCTTTTTCGCTGACCCTGTACTCTAGCAAGCATGATGTCCTTCTCCAGGGACTGATCCCTCCGGACAACATGTCCAAAGTATGTAAGACGCAGTCTTACCATCCTTGCTTCCAAGGAGCATTCTGGTTGTACTTTTTCTAAGACAGATTTGTTTGTTGTTTTGGCAGTCCATGGTATATTCAATATTCTTCGCCAACACTGCAATTCAAAGGCATCAATTCTTCTTCGGTCTTCCTTATTCATTGTCCAGCTTTTACATGCATATGATGCAATTGAAAATACCATGGCTCGGATCAGGGGTACATTAGTCTTCAAGGTGATATCTTTGCTCTTCGACACTTTAAAGAGGTCCTTTGCAGCAGATTTGCCCAATGCAATGCATCTTTTGATTTCTTGACTGCTGCTTCCACGGCTGTTGATTGTGGATCCAAGTAAAATGAAATCATTGACAACTTCAATCTTTTCTCCATTTATCACGATGTTGCTCATTGGTCCAGTTGTGAGGATTTTTGTTTTCTTTATGTTGAGGTATAATCCATACTGAAGGCTGTGGTCTTTGATCTTCATTAGTAAGTGCTTCAAGTCCTCTTCACTTTCAGCAAGCAAGGTTGTGTCACCTGCATAACGCAGGTTGTTAACGAGTCTTCCTCCAACGCTGATGCACCATTCTTCTTCATGTAGTCCAGCTTCTCAGATTATTTGCTCAGTATACAGATTGAATAGGTATGGTGAAAGAATACAACCCTCACGCACACCTTTCCTGACTTTAAATCAGTCAATATACCCTTGTTCTATCCGAACAACTGCCTCTTGATCTATGTACAGGTTCCTCATGAGCACAATTAAGTGTTCTGGAATTCCTATTCTTCACAGTGTTATCCATAGTTTATTATGATCCACATAGTCAAATGCCTTTGCATAGTCAATAAAACACAGGTAAACATCCTTCTGGTATGCTCTGCTTTCAGCCAGGATCCATCTGACATCAGCAATGATATCCCTGGTTCCACATCATCTTCTGAAACCGGCCTGAATTTCTGGCAGTTCCCTGTTGATATACTGCTACAGCTGTTTTTGAATGATTTTCAGCAAAATTTTGCTTGCGTGGGATATTAATGATATTGTTCTATAATTTCCACATTCGGTTGGATCGATCACCTTTCTTGGGAATAGGCATAAATATGGATCTCTTCCAGTCAGTTGGCCAGGAAGCTATTTTCCATATTTCTTGGCATAGACGAGTGAGCACCTCCAGTGCTGCATCTGTTTGTTGAAACATCTCAATTGATATTCCATCAATTCCTGGAGCCTTGTTTTTCGCCAATGCCTTCAGAGCAGCTTGGACTTCTTCCTTCAGTACCGTCGTTTCCTGATCATATGCCACCTCTTGAAATTGTTGAACATCGACTAACTCTTTTTGGTATAATGACTCTGTGTCTTCCTTCCATCTTCTTTTGATGCTTTCTGCGTCGTTTAATATTTTCCCCATAGAATCCTTCACTATTGCAACTCTAGACTTGAAAATGTAGATACGTATACATTTACTATGAAAAAAATGTATATTCATAGTACCAAATGAAGCAAGGATTTGCAAAAAAAAAAATTCAACGCACGAAATTATTTGAAATATAGTCTTTTTAACCTGATTGTGATAACTTTTCTTCAATACTTTCTCTCAGCTTTTGATTATCTGGTTTCAAGCCCTGAAAGTCTCATTTGTTAAATACATTTTTAGTATTATTTACAAAGTTACTATAAATCCCATTGGATTGAAATCGCCAGAGTTGTACCTTTCATTATACTCATAACAGGTAATATCTGCTTATTTCTGCCATTCTAAGATATATCCTTTCTTTAAGAGCCAGAAGGTATCTTTCTCTTGCTCTCTTATGGCTGTTGAGTGAAAATTTCTTTTTTTTTTTTAATTTTTATTGTACTTTAGATGAAGGTTTACAGAACAAAGTTGTTTCTCATCAGTTAGTACACACATTGTCCTATGATATTGGTTAACAACCCCACGACATATCAACAATTTCCCTTTCAAACTTGGGCTCCCTATTACCAGCTTTCCTGTTCCCTCCTGCCTTCCAGTCCCTGCCCCAGGGCTGGTGTGCCCCTTTAGTCTTGTTTTGTTCTGTGGGCCTGTTCAATCTTTGGCAGAAGGGTGAACTTCAGGAATGACCTCATTACTGAGCTGAAAGAGTGTCCAGGGAGCCATACTCTCAGGGTTTCTCCAGTCTCTGTCAGGCCAGCAAGTCTGGTCTTTTTGAGTTAGAATTTTGTTCTAGATTTTCCTCCAGCTCTGTCCGGGGCCCTCAATTGTGATCCCTGTCAGAGCAGTCAGTGGTGGTAGCCAGGCACAGTCTAGTTGTACTGGACTGAGTTTGGTGGAGGCTGTGGTAGACGTGGTCCATTAGTCCTTTGGACTAATCTTTTTCTTGTATCTTTACTTTTCTTCATTCTTCCTTGCTCCCAGAGAGGTGATACCAGTGGAGTATCCTAGACGGCTGTTTGAGTGAAGGTTTCTGATGCTACTCTGTTGGTTATTTGCAACTTGCCTTCTTAGACTATTGCCCCAGGCTGTCTCTGAGTTGATGGTAATGATCTCTTTATTTTGTTTTTTGAAGCACAATCTGCATAAATTAAATATACCAAAATTATTTAAAATCATATCATATCATATTTGTAAGTGATTCTTTACCAATAGAAATGGTGGAGCCTTCTCAATAATCAGGTATATTTGGACTGATGGAAAAAGAAATTGAAGAAATAGAGAACAGCAGGTAAAATTGTAGGAATTTTCTGATGGGCTTTCATCCACTTTTTTTTTTTTCCTAGCACTACTTGAAAGATGTTCAGACATTTCAGTCTCAGATTCCATAAACCTGTGGTCAGTCAACTCAGGAGAAAACACTTGGCGACCTGCTCCTGCAAAGATTATGGCCTAGGAAACCCCTTGGGAAATTCTACTCTGTCATGTGGGATCACTATGAGTTGCAATCAACTCAATGGCACACAACAACAGTATGATCAACTAGTTAAAAAGAATTCCAACTGTCTATGTCTGGTCTTGACTTCAGTTGTCTAGCATTTTTTGATGATATTTTAGAAATCCCCTCGGAAGGAAATAGAGCTAGTGGTTATGGACTCACTTTTACACAGGTCAAAAGATTGTGATGAACAAGTGAAATACCATATTTTCGCATGGAATAAATCATACCACTCCATAACATCACAGATAAATAGTACTGTCATCATTTGCAATCATTTGGCTAAATTTATTTTATTACTATAAATGAAATTGAGTTGTGACTCCATGGCAATGGATTTGGTTTTGTTGTTTTTACAAATAAAACATATAAGAAGGATAGCAATGATTCGAGTCGTCAGTGTGGGATAAACTAATATATACTCATTTTCATGATTTTTTCAATATTCTTCCCTACGTGTATGAATATCACTGCCTTTTGTCTTCGAAAAAGATGAGGGATAAAATATGGTCAGGTAAGAAAGTAGAAGGAACTGTTACATCATAATTAAAATAACTCTTCACCTCTGCTATGGTACTTTATATAGAGTTAATATTTAAGTTTATTGTACGTATTCCCATACTCAAAGAACTAAAGAAATGTAATAACATTTAGTATTTGTATAATGTCCCAGTAAATACAGCTCAGGCTTAAGACATTTAAATATACGAAACAACAATTTTATTGTAAAACAAACCATTTTCTAAAGTGTTCTGGGCTTGTTTCAAAAGATCAAATCAAATTTTTCTTCTGTCATTTACTGACTGTATGATGTTGGATAAATTGCATAAACTTTCTGGGCCCTATATTTACAGTCATGATGAAATAAAACAGTCCATTTGAAAATACGTTATGATGTATTATAACACATTTTACAATTCTTCATACTATTTACACTTTAAATATGACTATTAAAATTCACCATCAAAGGAAAAGTAGCTACCGTCATCTGTTTTGACATCTAATAGCACTTTGCAGTTTTTGCTGTTTTTTTTTTTTTTAATTTTATAATATTTTTTTTTAATACAAGAAAAAGTCTTTTTCTGTCCAACTTAAATCTCACTTTGTGGCTGACTATCTCAGTTGAGAACTTTTGTTTCTTATGAGTTAAATTTAACTCTTCGTGCAACTAAACAAATATGTCTGAAGTCCACTAATTTTGAGATGGAGATTATAACTAATAGGTAACACCCAGTTCAGCCAAACAAATAAATTTTCAAAGCCTCATTTGGTTGAGTGAAAGCAAACCACCCTGTGACTTTACTTATAAGAAATGTTGTTGGAAATCAATAAAACAGTAGATTTACCCTAACCCAACATATTTTATGTCAATAAAAGTGTATAATTATATGATGGAAAAACGAGACATTTAGGTAGATTTCAGTAGGACTAAGGCTATATTCCATACTGAATCAAGATCTCAGCTAGGCCTCTGAGGATATGTCTGGTCAGAGCGACCATTTCCCTCCAGTGCTGTTTCAGCCACCCAGGCATCTCCCTCCCCTCCCCTCCCCCCAAAAATTGTCATTCTGAATTATAATTCCCTGAAGAAAAAGCCCCCAAGCCTTTCCAGAAAGTCCACCTATAATGGATCTGGCCACACCACCAAGGAAACTCCCTTTCAACTGACTGGCTACTCACAGCAGATCCCATCATGGAAGTGATCGTACTATATCAAATCTCATCATGGAAGTCATCACATCATCATACAACTGCCAAACTACAACATAACTGCCAAACCACTGAGAATCATGGCCTAGCCAAAGTGGCAAACAACCTTAACGATCACAGTCCACCACTTGTCAACTTGGCACCTGTACACATCTCCTTAAAGCATACAAAAGCTCTGAATAAAGACAACTATAAAGCCATACCTGCACTAACATGATACAGCAAACACACATACAAGGCAAAAATACTCATAACAATTGCATCCTTGTTTCTGCAACTGGTCACGTGATCATAATTGATATTTAGAACTACTTTCTTCCACCACCCGTTCCTTATTCTCTTTGCCCTCAAAAAGCACCTTAGCTGGTTGTGGTTCTTTGCCTGGTGAAGTAACCCAAACCTTCATTCCTAAGGGTCTGAGCCATTAGGAGTCATGTTGGAATTGGGTTGCTGCAGTTTTCCATTGACTTTAATTACTGGACATGGTAATACTAAGAGATGCCCTGAGGGATCACCTACATTGCAGACATCTCTTCTTTCCCTCCACTATGTAATATCAATCTGATTTCCTCTTGGTAATCAGGGTCAATCACACCAGCCAGCAGAGCAACTCCCTTCTTTGCCTGTTGATCCGGAGGCATGAAGAGCACAAAGAGGCCAGGCAGCGTTCTTAACTTCCAGTTCAATGGAATCAGTGATGTATCTCCAGGTGGGGCATCTTTGGAAATAAGACCTCTGCAGGTGTTCCTTGGAAATCATATGAGGCATTTCTACTCTGTCCTATGGGGTCGCTATAAGTTGGAATTGACTCGATGGCAACAGAATTTTTTTAGGATAATGGCAGAGCATAAGGTCATGGGGACAAGAAGCAAAAATTTTGGAAGTGGGTCACTGGGGTAATAGAGAGTGGTGCCACTCCCATTTTCACTCCTTGATTCCTGGACTCATGAATACTGGCTATGGGAGAAAGAGCACCATATATTGGACACTGGTTTAGAGTATATACAGCCTCCTGGAGAACATTGCCCCAAACCTGCAAGGGTATTGCCATCTAGCTGGTGCCGTAATTGTGTCTTTAGAAGGTCACTCCATTGTTCTAGCATGCCGGCTGCTTAATATGTTGGGGAACGTGGTAACACCAGTGAATTCCATGAGCATGGGCCCATTGCTGCACTTCTTTTGGTGTGAAGTGAGTCCCTTGATAGGAGGCAATGCTGCATGGGATACCATAATGGTGGATAAGGCATTCTGTAAGTCCATGGATGGTAGTTTTGGCAGAAGCATTGCATGAAGGGAAGGCAAATCTGTATCCAGTGTAAGTATCTATTCCAGTAAGAACAAAACACTGCCACTTCCATGATGGAAGCAGTCCAATATAATCAATCTGCCACCAGATTCCTGGCTGATCGTCTCAAGGAATGGTGCCATACTGGGGACTCAGTGTTGGTCTCTGTTTCTGGCAGATTGAGCACTGAACAGTGGCTATAGCTAAGGTGGCCTTGGTGAGTGGAAGTCCATGTTGCTGAGCCCATGCACAACCTCCATCCCTGCCACTATGGCCACATTGTTCATAAGCTCACTGAGCAATGACAGGAATGGCTAGGGGAAGGGGAGCACTAATTTCCACAGAGTGCGTCATCCTATCCACTTGATTGTTAAAATCCTCCTCTGATGAGGTCACCCTTTGGTGAGCATTCACATGAGATACAAATATCTTCATTCCTTAGGCCCATTAAGAGAGGTCTAAAAAAAAAAAATTTTTTTTTTTTTATCCACATATCTCTTCCCCATATCTCCTTGTATCCAATTTTCCAACCATGTTACTTCCAAGTCCCTGACCATCCAGCCAAACCATTGGTCACAGCCCATGAATCAGTATACAATTGCACATCTGGCCATTTCTCCTTCCGAGCAAAGTGAAAAACCAGATGCAGTGCTTGAAGTTCTGCCCATTGGGAGGATTTCCCTCCACCACTGTCCTTCAGGGAGGTCCCAGAAGGGGCTGTAGTGCTGCTGCTGTCCACTTTTGACTGAACCATCTGTAAACCAGGTACAAGTTTTCTCTTCCTTAGTCAACTGATCATAAAGAACTCCCCATGAGACCGTAGGTGCAAACTGGGAGATGGAAGGTAATGTGACAGAAGTGGAGACCTTGGGCATTTGGGTCATTTCCTCCTGCAACTTACTTGTGCCTTCAGGTCTTGCTCAGGCCTGGTCTCGTGTATATCACTTCCATTTAATGATGGAGTGCTGCTGTGCACGTCCAACTTTATGACTCTGTGGTTCAGACAACAATCAGTTCATGATGGGCAGCTCAGAACACATGGTGACTTAGTGGCTCATAGTTAAGCATTCAGTCTCTACTAAGGCCCAGTGACAAGCCAAAGCTGTTTCTCAAAAGGAGAGTAGTTATCTGCAGTGGATGGCAGGCTTTGCTCCAAAATCCTAAGGATCTGGGCCAATAGGGGCCTGCCAAAGACTCTAAATAGCATCTCTATCTGCAACTGACAATTCAAGCACCATTGGATTAGTTGGATCATATGGCCCAAGTGGTAGAGTGGCTTACACAGCAGCCTGAACCTGTTGTAGAGCCTTCTCTTGGTCTGGTCCCCACTCAAAACTAGTAGCTTTTTGAGTCACTTGATAAATAGGTCTGAGTAGCACACCCAAACCCCATATGTCTGTCAGCTTGTGGTACTGTGGGGGCTAGTGTATTGCTGTGATGCTGGAAGCTATGCCACCAGTATTCGAATACCAGCAGGGTCACCCATGGCATACAGGTTTCATTGAGCTTCCAGACTAAGACAGACTAGGAAGAAGGACCTGGAGGTCTACTTCTGAAAAGAATTAGCCAGTGGAAACCTTATGAAAAGCAGTGGAACATTGTCTAATACAGTGCTGGAAGATGAGCCCCTCAGGTTGGAAGCATTCAAAAGACGACTGGGGAAGAGTTGCCTCCTCAAAGTAGAGTCAACCTTTAATGATATGGTTGGAATCAAGCTTTTGGGACCTTCATTTGCTGATGTGGCATGACTCAGAATGGGAAGACAGCTGCAAACATCCATTAATAATCAGAATGTGGAATGTAAGAAGTATGAATCTAGGAAAACTGGAAATCATCAGAAATGAAACAGAACACATAAATATCGATACCCTAAGCATTAATGAGCAGAAGTGGACTGATATTGGCCATTTTGAATTGGACAATTATATGGTCTATTATACTGGGAATGATAACTTGAAGAGGACGGGTGTTGTATTCATCATCAAAAGAACATTTCAAGATCTATCCAGAAGTACAATGCTGTCATTCAAAGGAAAATATCCATATACCTTCAAGGAAGATCAGTTAATATGACTATTATTCAAATTTACACACCAACCGCTAAGGCCGAAGATGAAGAAATTGAAGATTTTTACCAGCTTCTGCAGTGTGAAATTGATCAAACATGCAATCAGGATGCAGCGATAATTACTGGTGATTGGAATTCAAAAGTTGGAAACAAAGAAGAAGGACCAGTAGTTGGAAAATATGGCCTTGGTGATAGAAACAATGCCTGATGTTGCATGATAGAATTTTGCAAGACAGATGACTTCTTCACAGCAAATACCTTTTCTCACCAACATAAATAGTGACTATACACACATACCTCACCACATGGAATACACAGGAATCAAATTGTCTACATCTTTGGGAAGAAGTGATGGAAAAGCTCAATATCATCAGTCAGAACAAGACCAGGGGCTGACTGTGGAACAGACTATCAGTTGCTCATATGCAAGTTCAAGCTGAAACTGAAGAAAATTAGAACAATTCCACTAGAACCAAACTTCAGTATATCCCACCTGAATTTACAGACCAGACGAGTTGTGGAATGACGTTAAGGACATCATGCATGAAGAAAGCAAGGGGTCTTTAAAGAGATAGGAAAGAAAGAAAAGACCAAAATGGATGTCAGAAGAGACTCTGAAACTTGCTCTTGAACATCAAGCAGCTAAAACAAAAGGAAGAAATGAAGTAAATGAACTGAAGAACAGATTTCAAAGGGTGGCTCAAGAAGACAAAATAAGTATTATAATGACTTGTGCAAAGAGTTGCAGATAGAAAACCAAAAGGGAAGAACATGCTAGGCATTTCTCAAGCTGAAAGAACTGAAGAAAAAATTCAAGCCTCGAGTTGCAATAGTGAAGGATTCTATTGGGAAAATATTAAATGATGCAGGAAGCATCAAAAGAAGATGGAAGAAATACACAGAGTCATTATACCAAGAGGAATTGGTCGATGTCTAACCATTTCAAGAGGTAGTACATGATCAGGAACCAACGGTACTGAAGGAATAACTCCAAGCCTCACTGAAGGCATTGGTGAAAAACAAGGATTCAGGAATCGACGGAATATAAATTGAGATGTTTCAACAAAGTGATGCAGCGCTGAAAGTCCTCACTCATCTGTGCCAAGAAATTTAGAAGACAGCTACCTGGCCAACTGACTGGAAGAGATCCATATTTATGCCTATTCCCAAGAAAGGTTATCCAACCAAATATGGAAATTATTGAACAATATCATTAATATCACACACAAGTAAAATTTTGCTGAAGATCATTCAAAAATGGCTGTAGCAGTATATCAACAGGGAGAGAATGTGGAATCAGGGATATCATTGCTGATGTCAGATGGATCCTGGCTGAAAGTAGAGAATACCAGAAAGATGTTTACCTGTGTTTTGTTGACTATGCAAAGGCATTCAACTATGTGGATCATAACAAATTATGAATGACATCGCAAAGAATGTGAATTCCAGAACACTTAACTGTGCTCATGAGAAACCTCTACATAGATCAAGAGGCAGTTGTTCAGACAGAACAAGGAGATACTGCGTGGTTTAAAGTCATGAAAGTTGTGTGTCAGGGTTATATCCTGTCACCATACCTATTCAATCTGTATACTGAGCAAATAACCTGAGAAGCTGGACTATATGAAGAAAAATGGGGCATCAGGATTGGTGGAAGACTCATTAACAACTTGCCATATGCAGATGACACAACCTCACTTGCTGAAAGTGAAGAGGACTTGAAATACTTAGTGAAGAAGATCAAAGACTACAGCTTTCAGTATGGATTGCACCTCAACTCAAAGAAAACAAAAATCCTTACAAATGGACCAATAAGCAACATCATGATAAATGGAGAAAAGACTGAAGTTGTCAAGGATTTCATTTTACTTGGATCCACAATCAACACTCATAGAAGCAGCAGTCAAGAAATGAAAAGACTCACTGCACTGGGCAAATCTCCTGCAAAAGACCTCTTTAAAGTGTTGAAAAGCAAAGATGCCACCTTGAAGACTAATGTGTGCTTGACCCAAGCCATAGTATTTGCAATCACATCATATGCATGTGAAAGCTGGAGAATGAATAAGGAAGACCGAAGACCGGGCAGTATTTCATTCTGTGGTACATAGCGTCACTATGAATAGGAACCAACTTGATGGCACCTAATAACAACAACGATCACACCCAAATGAGGGACATGTTGCCTCCAAAATCTAAAGAGGCCCATTAGGCATTGTGCCTCTTTTTTAGGTGTTGGAGAGACCAGATACAATAACTTATCCTTCACATTTGAAGAAATATCTCGACATGCCCCATACCACTGAACCCCTAGAAATTCCACTGAGGTGGAAGGTGCCTGAACTTTTGTAGGATTAATTTCCCACCCTCTAGCATGCAAATGTTTTACAAATAATTCCAGAATCATTGATACTTCTTCCTTACTAGGTTCAATCAGCATAATGTCATCCATGTAATGGACCAGTGTGACATCTTGTGAAGGGAAAGGAGATTAAGGTCCCTGCAGACTAAATTATGACATAGGGCTGGAGAGTTGATGTAGCGCTGAGGTAGGACACTGAAGGTATATTGATGGCCTTGCCGGCCGAAGGCAAACTGCTTCTGGTGGTCTTTCAAAACAGGTATGGAGAAAAATACATTAGCTAGATCAATAACTGCATACCAGGAACCAGGAGAAGTATTAATTTGCCCAAGCAATGAAACTGCATCTGGAACAGCAGCTACAATTGGAATCACCACCTGGTTAAGTTTTCTATAATCCACCGTCATTCTCCTAGATCCATCTTATTTTTGCACAGGCCAAATAGGCGAGTTGAATGGGGATGTGGTGGGAATCACCACCCCTGTGTCCTTCAAGTCCCTGATGGTAGCAGTAACCTCTGCAATCCCTCCAGGAATGTGGTATTGCTTTTGGCTTACTATTTTTCTAGGTAGGGGCAGTTCTAATGGCTTCCATTTGGCTTTTCCTACCATAATAGCCCTTACTCCATTTGTCAGGGAACCAGTGTGTGGGTTCTGCCAGTTGCTGAGTATACCTATTCCAATTATGCATTATGGAACTGGGGAAATCACTATAGGATGGGTTCAGGAACACACTGGACCTACTGTGAGACAGACATAAGCTAAGATTCCATTAATACTAATCAGCTCTGCAACCCTACCTTTAATCAATGGGATTTTTCATCAACGTAAACTGAAACTTAGTACTCTATAAACAATAACCTCCCCCACCTTTCCCCTCATTCCAGTCCCAGTAACCACTAAGAAATTCTGATTTTTTTTATACATTTGCCTGTTCTTGTCTTTTTAAATAAGTGAGGTCATACAATATTTGTGCTTTTATGATTGACTTATTTCACTCAGCATGATGTCTTCAAGTGCCATCCATATAGAAGCATGTATCAAGACTTCATTTCTCTTACTGGCTGAGATGCATTCCATTGTATGTCTGTATCACATTTTGCTTATCCATTCATCTGTTGATGGGCATTTAGGTTGTTTCCACATTTTCGCTATTGTGAATAGTGCAGCCAATGAACACTGGTGTACAAATACCTGTTTTCTATTACTGAGAAAAAATTCACATAATATAAAATTCACAATTTTAACCCTTTAAAGGGTACAATTCAGTGGGTTTTAGTACAACCATCAACCACTGAAGTTCGGTACACTATCAACCTTTATATTCTATCAGTCATATCAACCACTGCAGTTGATAGCACAACCGTTAACTGTCAACCATCAATGGTGATAGCACAACCATCACAACTATCTAATTCTAGAATATTTTTATCCACTCAAAGAAATCTCAAACCATTAAGGAGTCACTCCTCATTCACCTCTTTCCTCCAGCCTCTGGCAGCACTAAACTGCTTTCTGTCTCTATGAATTTGCCTGTTCTGGATATTTCATATAAATGGAATTATACAAAATGTGACTTTTGTGCTTGGCTTCCCTCACTTAGCATAATATTTTCAAGGTTCATCCATGTTGTAGCATGTAAAAAAAAATTTTTTTTAAGTACTTTATTCCTTTTTATGGGTGAATAATATTCCATTAGATAGATAAATCATATTTGTTTATTCATTCATCTGTAATGGTCCCTTGGGTTGTTTTCACTTTCTTATTATTATGCATAATGCTGCTACAAATATTTATGTAAAAATTTTTTATCAACATATGTGTAAATTTTCTTGAGTATGTACCTGTTGTTGTTTTTGTTGTTAGGTGCCCTTGAGTTGGTTCCGACTCATAGCATCCCTATGTATGACAGAAAAAACATTGCCCAGTCCTGCATTATCCTCACCATTATTGCTATATTTGAGTCCATTGTTGCAGACACTGTGTCAGTCCATGTCATTAAAGGTCTTCCTCTTTTTCACTAAACCTCTGCTTTACCAAACATTATGTCCTTCCTGAGAGCATGTCCAAAGTATGTGAGATGAAGTCTCCTCTTCCTTGCTTCTAAGGAGCATTCTGGTTGTACTTCTTCTAAGGCAGATTTGTTTGTTCTTCTGGCAGTCCATGGTATATTCAATGTTCTTTGCCAACACTGTAATTCAAATTCATCAGTTTTTCTTTAGTCTTCCTTATTCATTGTCTGGTTTTCTCATGCACATGAGGGTATTGAAAATACCATTTCTTGGGTCAGGTGCACCTTAGTCCTCTACATGATATCTTTGCTTTTTAACACCTTAAACAGGTCTTTTGCAGTAGATTTGCCCAATGCAATAAGGCACTTGATTTCTTGACTGCTGCTTCTACGGGCATTCATTGTGGATCCAAGTGAAATGAAACCTTGACAACTTCAATATTTTCTCTGTTTATCATGCTTTGGTTATTTGTCCAGTTATGAGGATTTTTGTTTTCTTTGTGTTATGGTGTAATCCATATTCATACTGAAGGCTGTAGTCTTTGAGATTCATCAGCAAGCGCTTCAATTCTTCTTCGCTTTTAGCAAGCAAGGTTGTGTCATCTTCATATTGCAGATTTTTAATGAGTCTTCCTCCAATCTTGATGAAGAGTTACTCTTCATATAATCCATCTTTTCAGATTATTTGGTCAGCATACAATTTGAATAAGTATAGTGAAAAGATACAACCCAACACATATGTTTTCTAATGATAAAGCACACAGTATCTCCTCATTCTGTTTGAATGACTCCCTCTCGGTCTATGTACAAGTTCCAAAGGACCACAATTAAATGTTCTGGAATTCCCATTCTTCTGAATGTTATCCATAATTTGTTATGATCCATGCAGCCGATGGATGCATACATTTCCATACAGTTGCCTTTTCATAGTCATTAAAACACAGGTAAACATCTTTCTGGCATTTTCTGCTTTAGTCAAAACCCATCTGACGTCAGCAATGATGTCCTTCCACGTCCTCTTCCGAATCCAGCTTGAATTCCTGGCAGTTGCCTGTTGATGTACTGCTGCAACCGTTTTTAAGTTATCTTCAGCAGAATTTTACTTTTGTATGATATTAATGGTATTGTTTGACAATTTCTGCATTCTGTTGGATCACCTGTTTTTGGAATGGGCACAAATATAGATCTCTTTTAGTTGGTTGGCCAGGTAGCTGCCTTCCCAATTTCTTGACAAAGATGAGTGAATGCTTCCAGCATTGCATCTGTTTGTTGAAACATCTCAACTGGCATTCCATCAGTTCCTGGAGCCTTTTTTTCCCCCAGTACCTTTAGTGCAACTTGCACTTCTTTCAATTCCATCGGTTCTTGATCATGTGTGACCTCCCGAAATGGTTGAACATTCTTCCATCTTCTTTCAAAAATATCTTTTGAGGATATTTCCTAGTATGAATTTAGGAAAATTGGAAACCATCCATCACAAATGAGATAGAATGCATAAAGACTGATATCTTAGGCACTAGCAAACTGAAATGGACTAGTGAACTGTATTGACCATTCTGAATTGGGAAATCATATGATCTACTACACCGAGAATGAAAAATCAAGGAGGAATACCATCTCATTCATTGTCAAAAAGAACATTTCAAGATCTATCCTGAAGTACAATACTGCCAGTGATAGGATAATATCCATATGACTAAGAGGGAGGCCAATTGATAAGACTATTATTCAAATTTATGCACCAACCACTAATGACAAATATGAAGAAATTGAAGATACTTACCAACTTCTGTAGTCCAAAATCAATCAAACAGGCAATCAGGAAGCATCAATAATTATCATGATTGGAATGTGAAAGTTAGAAACCAAGAAGAAAGATTGGTAATTGGAAAATATAGCCTTGGTGATAGGAACGGTGCTGGAGATCACATGATAGAATTTTGAAGACCAACAGCCTATTCATTGGAAATATCTTTTTTCAACAACATGAACAGTTACTACACATGTGGACATCACAGATGGAATACAGAGGAATCAAACCAGCTATATCCGTGGGAGATGATGGAGAAGTTCAATGTCATCAGTCAGAATAAGGCCAGGGGCCGACTATGAACAGACAATCAATTGTACATATGCAAGTTCAAGTTGAAGTTGAAGAGAATTAAAACAAGCCCACAAGAGCCAAAGTACAATCTTGAGTATATCCCACCTAAATTTAGAGACCATCTCAAAAATAGATGTGACACATTGAACACTAATGACCAATGAGCAAACGAGTTGTGGGATGACATCAAGGACATCATACATGAAGAAAACCAAAGGTCATTAAAAAGACAGGAGAGAAAGAAAAGACCAAAATGGATGTCAGAAGAGACTCTGAAACTTGTTCTTCAACGTGGAGTAGCTAAAGCAAATGGAAGAAATAATTAAGTAAAAGAGCTGAACAGAAGATTTCAAAGAGTGGCTCAAGAAGACAAAGTAAAACATTATAATGAAATATGCAAAGACCTGGAGTTAGCAAACTAAAAGGGAAGAACACACTTGGCATTTCTCAAGCTGAAAGAACTGAAGAAAATATTTTAGCTTCAAGTTGCAATATTGAAGGACTCTGTGGGCAAAATGCGGAACTCTGGTGGCACAGCGGTTAAGAGCTAAGGCTGCTAGCCAAAAGGTTGGCAGTTTGAGTCCATCAGCCACTCCCTGGAAACTCTATGGGCAGTTGCACTCTGTCCTATAGGGTTGCTATGAGTCAGAATTGACTTGACGGCAATGGGCTATGGACAAAATATTGAATGACGCAGGAAGCATCAAAAGTAGATGGAAGAAATAGAGTCACTATACCAAAAAGAATTGGTTGACTTTCAACCATTTCAGGAGGTAGCATATGATCAGGAACCAATGGTACTGAAGGAAGAAGCCCAAACTGCACTGAAGGCATTGGTGAAAAACAAGTCTCCAGAAATCGATGGAATACCAATTGAGATGTTTCAACAAATGTATGCAATGCTGAAAGTGCTCACTCATCTACATCAAGACATTTGGAAGACAGTTACCTGGCCAACTGACTGGAAGAGATCCATATTCCTGCCTGTTCCAAATGTCATTAAAAAGATAGGAAAGGAGAAAAAGACCAAAATGGATGTCAGAAAAGACTCTGAAACTTGCTCTTGAGCATAGAGTGGCTAAAACAAAAGGAAGAAATTATGGAGTAAAAGAGCTGCACAGAAGATTTCAAAGTGCAGCTTGAGAGGACAAGGTATTATAATGAAGTGTACAAAGACCTGGAGTTAGAACACTAAAAGGGAAGAACGCAATCAGCCTTTTTCAAAATGAAAGAACTGAATAAAAAATTCCAGCATAAGTCTGCAATACTGAAGGATTCTATGGGCAAAACATTGAATGACGCAGGAAGCGTCAAAATAAGATGGAGGGAATACACAAAGTATATACCCAGGAATGGAATTTCTGGGACATATGATAATTCTATGGAAACCCTGGTGGTGTAGTGGCTAAGTGCTACAGCTGCTAACTGAAAGGTTGGCAGTTTGAATCCACCAAGTGCTCCTTTGAAACTCTATGGGGCAGTTCTACTCTGTCCTATAGGGTCGCCATGAGCTGGAATCGACTCGATGGCAATGGGTTTGGTTTTTGGCTTTTTAAGGTAATTCTGTGTTTAGCTTTTTGAAAAATGTTTTCCACCAAAATGTTTTCCTCAGCAGTCACACCATTTTACATCCCCACCAACAATGGACAAGGACTCTAACTTCTCTACACCCCTCACCAACACTTTCAATATTCCTCTTTTTTTTTTTTTAAATCACAGCCATCCTAGTGGGTGTGAAGGGATATCTTATTGTAGTCTTGATTTGCATTTCCCTAATGATTTTGAACATCTTTTCATGTGCTTAGTGGTTCTTCATATATCTTCTTTGGAGAAATGTCTATTCAGGTACTTTGCCCATCTACTGTTTGTCTTATTCTTGAATTGAAAGAGCTCTTCATATTCTAGATACTAGACCTTTCTCAGATGTATAATTTTCAAATATTTTCTTCCATAATGTTAGTTGTCTTTTCTTTCTTTATAGCGTCCTTTGACACACAAGCTTTTCATTTCCAATGAAGTCACTTTATCTGATTTTTCTTCTGTAGTTTATGCCTTTAGTGTCGTATTTAAGAAACCGTTGCCTAATCCAAATTCACAAATATCTGTACCTATGATTCCTTCTAAGAATGGTACAATTTTAGCCTTGATGTTTAAACCTTTGATGCATTTCGAATTAATTTTTGTATATGGTCTGAGGTGATGGCCCAAGTTTATTCTTTTGCATATGGCTATCCAGTGCCTCAGCACTGTTTCTCCTATTGAATGGCTTGGCACCTTTATCGAAAATCAAATGTCCATAGATAAGTGAATTTATTTCTGAACTCTCAATATGTTTCATTGATCTGTATGTCTATCCTTATGCCAGTGCCACACTTTTTTGATTACTGTAGCTTTGAAATAAGTTTTGAAATTGGCAAGTGTGAGTTTTCCAACTTTGTCTTCCTTTTCAAGATTATTTTGATTATTTGGGGTCTCTTGCATTTCCATATGAGTTTTTGGATCAGATTGCCCATTCTTCCAAAAATTAAAAAGAGAGAGTGAGAGATGAAATATTCATAGGTATTGTGTTGAATCTGTCCTTAGGAATAAAGAATATATGGTCATAGTGGTGGACTTTCAAGGATATACCATTGCCTTTAGTTTGTCAGTATTTTATTTGGAAACTTTATGTCTCTGTTTACAATAAGAAATATCAATAGCTGTTGTTTTTATGTTCTTTTGACTCTGATAAAGATGAAAGAGCTCAACGGTAAAAAGCTTTTGCTGTTGAGGAGTTGCATAAAAGTCATTTCTGTTACCTTTTAAAGTTTTCATTGTAGTAATTAAAAGATCTACTTAGGAATTTTATTTGTTTTCAAGTTATTTTATATTCTTCAAAAATCGTATACCTTACTAAGATTTTTTAATATGGTAATTTGGAAAGATATGTTATTATAAACTAATACTTAATTTTTTGCATATGTGGCTAAATCATCTTTCACACAAGTAATTTTGTATATTTTATTTGTTTGTCTAGACTAGATTTAGCAGAGGTTTCTTTAATATGTTGATTTTTCCAAAAAACAAATTATTAAATTAATTAGTGACTATTTGGTATTAATTTATTAATGAAAGCATGTCTGGCTACAAATTTTCAAGTTTTGGCTCTAATTCTTTAGTCTTCAGGTGTAGTATCCTCATGATCATGACCTTCTGAATTGTCTATAGGTACTTTGTTTCCTCTTTGAGTCATGAACTATTTATGAAAGCTTTCCACTGTCTAATTGTTTGATTGGCTGTATACTTAAATATTTTCTTACTAATTTCCAACTTTATTTCTTTGTATCAGAGAATACAGTGTATATAATTTCTAATTTCTGGACATTTTCATTGCATTTCTTTCAAATCTAATATAGAAATATTTTTAATAGACTATTGAAAAGGTTTATACTGAGTTGAATTCAAAATATTTTAATTCAACATCAGTAAGTACATTATTCAAGTGATATCTTTAGTTTTGCTCAGATAAACTATAAAAGACTGAGGAAAATACATAAAAATGTACCATTCCAAATATTTTTCTACCAGCTTTTGATTTATAATTTTTATACTATCTTATTCAATTCCAATAATTCATAGTTGTTATAGCTTCATTGTGGTATGGCATTTAAAAATACACCCAGTGCCGTCGATTCTATGATCCATTTAAAACATTCTTTTTTTTTTTGGTCTTGAAATATAAGCACAAAACTTCTACTTTTTTGTTTTTAGCTTTTACTTTTAAAATAAATATTTCCTGAATTTTTTTTAAACCATTTTATTTTAGGCAAATAGCATCCTATTGGATATTGTTATTTTTCTAAAGAGTTCTCATCTTTGGACTGGGTTATTTAAACTATTCACTCTTATAGTCTGATCTTGATAGATCTGATTTTGATTTTCTCAAGTTTTAATGCTTTCCTTGTTATTGACTATTATTTTGCTTTTGTTATTGGGATGTATTTTATTTGATTATACTTGCTCTGGTGATCTGGAAAGCATGTGCCCATTTGATTTTAGCAACATTTATTCCTTAAATTAAATAGCTTTGTTATATATTTCTTTATCGAATATAAAAATAAAATATCAGTATTTCTTTATGTTGCAAATAATGAGACCACACACAAACTAAATGAAACCAACTGAAGATGTATTGGTTTCTGTCACTGGGAAGTTGCATGATGAGTCAGGCTTCAGTCAAAGTTATACCCAGGGATTAAAATTATTTCATCAGGAATCTGCTTTCATCTGTCTAAGTTCAGCTCTCTCTCCTCTATGAGGTAGTAAGTAATGGAGCATGAACTCAAACCCATGTCTCTGAAGTCATTGCCCATCATTAAGCAATAATGAATAAAATGCATGCTACAATTTTTAAGTTGGCTCTCTGTCCTTCGTTCTTCTTAACTGACTTTTTATTGCATGAACATGGCTAAGTTTATTTTCCTTAGGCTTTGTGATCGTTTTCTTTATACTTGTTCTAGGCTTCCTGCAAATATGCCCATGGCTTGTTCCATCTTTTCAGATGGACCAAGTCAGTTGTCTCTTCTGAGTGGCTTCTATGACCAGTCAATCTAAAATCTTCCCTTCTCTATGGGTCTCTATTCCATTACCCTGTTTGATTTTCTTTGTAGTACTTATCGATTGCTGAACTTAATTATTGTTTACTTTTTTATTGACTGTATCCCCACTGGAAAACCTTGTGGTGTAGTGGTTAAGAGCTACACCTGCTAACCAAAAGTTTTTCAGTTTGAATCCACCAGGTGCTCCTTGAAAACTCTATGGGGGCAGTTCTACTCTGTCCTATAGGACCACTATGAGTTGGAATTGACTTGATGGCAACGGGTGTTGGGTTTTCTGGTTTCCCCTTAGAATTTAAGATCCATTTGAGCAGATACCTTATCTTTATCCAAAACCAAAACCACTTGCCATTGACTCGATTCTGGCTCATGGCAACTTTATAGAACAGAGTAGAACTGCCCCGTAGGGTTTCCAAGGCTGTAATCTTTATAGAAGCAGACAGCCACATCTTTCTCCCTCAGAGCGGCTGGTGGGTTCAAATCGCTGACTTCCCGTTAGCAACCCAGTGCTTAACCATGGCTCTACCAGGGCTCCTTCTTTCTTTATAAACCAAACCCATCCCTGTTGAGTCTATTCCAACTCATAACAAACCTATGGGACAGAGTAGAACTGCTCCATAGGGTTTCCAAGAAGAGGCTGGTGGATTTGAACTGCTGACTTTTGGTTAGCAGCTGAGCTCTCTATTCAGTCAAGGAGCCCTGGTGGCACCGTGGTGAAAGCACTGGGCTGCTAACCAAAAGGTCAGCAGTTCAAACCCACCAGTTGCTCTGAGGGAGAAAGATGTGGCAGCCTGCTTCTATAAAAATTACAGACTTGGAAACCCTATGGGGCAGTTCTACTCTGTTCAGTAGGGTTGCTGTGAATTGAAACTGGCTCGACAGCAATGGGTTTGGTTTTTGGTTTACATTCAGTAGCTGGAATTTATTGGACACTCAACAAATATTACAGTGAATTAGGAAGGCTGCTCAAATTACTATTTAATATGTGTTATTTGATCCTCCAAAACTTAAATTCTACTCTTTAATGCTCCCAGAATTGATTTCAATTCTGTTTTGGCAATTTGAATATTCTTTCAATCTTTCCATATTTCATTTTCCCATCATTTCATTTCATCCTGTGCCTTGCATAGCTCCTTTGCAAAGGAGGCCATTGCATTTTTATTCTTAGTGGAGATTGTCAATTTGTTTTCTAAAAATGTCTTCTAGTTTCTATTGCAAATCATTTCTATAACTTTTTTCTTCTTCTGGATGTTTACAGTAATGTTTCCATTTCCTCCTGTATTCAGCATTTTAAATGCATCCTTGTTTTGCTTTTTCTTTATTAATCTTGAAATAAGGAAAGAGATATCCAGAATAACTTCCAGTGGTGGACGAAAAAAGAGAAATGGATTTCTTTTTTCCTGTCTTCACTGCCCAGTTTAGATCAGGACATATTCTCTTTTCAAAGTCAACATGAACAAAGATAACTATGTAGAGCTTGGATGCCAATTGTCAGCGTCTAGAAGGTATTCCTTCCACCCATCTGTCAGTTTGTTGTATTGTGGTGGCTTGTGTAGTGCTGTGATGCTGAGAGGTATGCCACTAGTATTTCAAATACTATCAGAGTCACCTCTGGTGGACAGGTTTCAACGGAGCTTCCAGACTAAGATGCACTAGGAAAAAAGGCTTGCGACCTACTTCTACAAATTAGCCAAACAAAACTTTATGGATCACAACAGAAAATTTTCCAACTCACTTGCTTTGGACCTGTCTTAAGGGGCAATCAATCACTGGAGGAGGACACCATGTTTGGTGAAGTAGAGGGCCAGCAAGGCTGTGGGAGACCCTTGGTGAGATGGATTGGGACAGTAGTGGCAACAATGGACTCAAACATGCTGGTGATTCTTAGGATGATGCAGGACCAGGTAATGTTTTGTTCTGCTATACATACGGTTGTCATGAGCTGGAGTAACTCAATGGCAACTAACAAAGACAGAAAGTATCCATAGAGTGGAATACCATTGGGATGAAGTAGAATTTTTCTCTTATCCTTGTATCTGATTCTCTAACACTCCCAACTGATAAAATACAAGGAAATCTAACAGATTTCTGCATTTGCAGTGCCTCATTTTGGGGGACAAACACCTAATGATATAATTCTTCAGCTCCCAGAGTCCTTCTGGACATATGGGCACAATTAATTTTCTTCCCTATTCTTTTGTGCAATTTCAATCCTGGAATGAATACAGAATGATTGGTGTTTGGGGGCAGAATTTCCTGTCTGCCTGTGTAAGTGAAGGAATACCTATCTGGTTTTCTGTTGCAGACACTGTGGAAAAGGTGAAGTAACTTCCTACCCTATTTCTTTGTCTGTTTGATAAAACATTGCTTGTGAAGCTACAAGTGTATTTTTCCTAATCCAGCACCTAGAGCTGGGTAGTAATTGGAAATTCCAGACTTAGGTAATAGGTTTTCTATCACTCTTCATTTTTGGAAGGTGTAAATGTTCATCTGGTTCTGTTTCTTCATAGGTATGTTAGCAATCACTTGGAGAGGCTGCCACAGGAGTTTCCAGCCAGATGCACTTCGAGCTGGAAGAAGAGAATGTGTTCTTTGTGTTCACACGTGTCTTGCAGCCAAAGTGTGCTATCGTACTCCTTTGGAGTTTTTGATTTTTCTTCCCCCAGCAGGACCAACCCTGACTTGAAATCTTTAAAGCTGATGGACTGTGAAGTGATCAGATTCAGTTGATACTGTGTAAGGCACAAAGCCTTTGAGCTTCATTATTTGTGCTGGATTTAATGAGCCATATGAGGAAAAAAGGAAAAAAAAAATGAACACTTCATCATCTTGGGATGTTTAACACAAAGACAATTAGCAGTACAGGGAGATGCTGAGGCCCTAGCAACCCTTACGGGTTACTTGTGTTGCTCAGTATTCTTCCCAGGAGTTGTGGACCGAGAGTTCTGCATGGTTACATCCTGGCTCTGGATGAAAACCTACAGCGTGAACAATGAGACGGGTGAATGCCCTGGGAATGCTCTGTACATATTGACTACATCAAATGCATTTTCCTCTTAGGTTCCGTTTCACTTTATAAACTTGAAAAAGAACAAGGATTGCAATTAAATGAATGAGTCACCAAGTGAAAAATAACTTCATCAGCATGGCACATCTGTGGGACAAGGTGGGAAACAAGCAAGAGGAGTCACAAGGACTGCTGACAGGGGCCATGCGTTTCAGTTTGTTCAGAAAGGATGTGTAGGCTTTCTGAAGCAGAGCTCAAAGGACAAAGCCATCAGTCTTTAAACACACACACAAACACACACAGAAGCATGTATGCACACATGGGTCACCTTTGGTTTCGTCTATCTACTCATGGTACCTTAAACAGAAGCCTCACATCTAACGGTTTAGTCTGATTAATCTCTGGGCACCTCAGAGGACAGGTATGGGCTATTCAATACAAAAATTGAATATTTTTAGCATTACCAAAAAACAGATCTGGGACAATAGTTCAACTAGAGGTAGAAAAATAGATGAAATGGAGTTGATTTTGTTTTACTGAAGCCTTCAGAACCATGTGAGCTGTTTCCTTAATGCAAATCTCTGTAAGTTTTTGTTGATAGGTGAGGTCCAGTTGGTTCCTATGTACAACAGAACAAAACACCGCCTGGGCCTCCTCCTGTGCCATCCTCACAATTGTTATGCTTGAGCCCATTGTTGCAGCCACTGTGTCAATCCGTCTCATTGAGGGTCTTCCTCTTTTTCCCTGACCCTCTACTTTACCAAGCATGATATCCTTCTCCAGGGACTGATCCCTCCTGGTAACATGTCCAACGTTACATGAGATAAAGTCTCATCATTCTCGCTTCTAAGGAGCATTCTGGTTGTACTTCTTCCAAGACAGATTTATTCATTCTTTTCCAGTCTGTGGTATGTCCAATATTCATCAACACCATAATTCAAATGCATCGATTTTTCACCTTCCTTATTCATTAATCAGCTTGGCATGCATATGAGGTCATTGAAAATATCATGCCTTGGATCAAGCCAATCTTAGTCCTCAAAGTGATTTTTTGCTTCTTAACACTTTACAGAGGTCTTTTGCAAAAGATTTGCCCAATGCTATTTGTTGTTTGATTCCTTGACTGCTACTTCCATGGGTGTTGACTGTGGATCCAAGTAAAATGAAATCCTTGACAACTTTAATCTTTTCTCCATTTATCATGATGTCCCTTATTGGTCCGATTGTGAGGATGCTTGTTTTCTTTATGTTGAGGTGTAATCTACACTAAAGGTTGTAGTCTTTGATTTTCATTAGTAAGTGCTTCAAGTCCTCCTCACTTTCAGCAAGTGAGATTGTGTTATCTACAGATCACAAGTTGTTAACGAGTCTTTCTCCAATCCTGTTGCCCCATTCTTTTTCATAGAGTTCAGTTTCTCTGATTATTTGCTTAGCATACAGATTGAATAAATATGGTGAAAGGATATAACCTTGACCCGCACCTTTCCTGATTTTAAACCATGAAGTATCCCCTTGTTCTGTTCCAAAGACTGTCTCCTGGTCTATGTACAGGTTCCTCATGAGAACAGTTAAGTGTTCTGGGATCCCCATTCTTCTCAGTGTTATCCGTAGTTTGTTATGATGTACACAGTCAAATGCCTTTTCATAGTCAATAAAACACAGGTAAACATCTTTCTGGTGTTCTCTGTTTCCTGCCAAGACCCATCTGACATCAGCAATGGTGTCCCTTGCTCCATGTCCTCTTTTGAACCTAGCTTGAATTTCTGTCAGTTCCCTGTTCATGTACTGCTGCAAACTTCATGGATCATTTTGGTGGCCAGGGCCAAATTATCCATTAGGCACTGTGGGCAAGGTGATGAGGGCCTATGCACCTTTAAAGGCCTGTGAGATATTTTAATTACTTTTAAAATTAGAACAAAAAATGAAGTTTAAAAAAACATTTTAAGATATTATGTTAATCATCTTTATACCAATGCAGTCATAAGTATAATTTTTAATATTTTTTTTTGTCTAAGATGGGGCCCATGAAGGCAAAAGTGTCTTGGGCCCATGGAGGTCCTCATGGGGCCCTACTCTTGTTAGCCCTTTTTGCCTCTGGAGTCTGAGTCAGAGCCATCTCTTCCGCCCTCATGTGGCTTGCTGAGCATTGTCATCATATTGTGCTGTGATTACGTCTTTACATGCCTACCTCCCCACTGTTATCTAAGCCCCTGAAAGGAGAGAACAGCACCTTACCTATATCTACAGCACCCAGTCACACCGATGCTTAATAAATGTACAAAAGAAAGAAGGCAGGAAGGCAGGATTACATTCTGATAGATTTATTTTACTGGGTGATGTAAATACTTGCCTCCATGTTCCTTAAGTTGATCTTGATACTATGAAAAATAAAACTAACCTTCATAGTCATTAAAACCGTCCTTTCAGTAGGAGGTATACAGAAGTAAATCTATGTTTCCTGATAGAAAACCATGAATAATGTGCTGCCGTGATAAGAAAGGAGGCCTTGAGGAGAAGTGGTTAAGCATTTGGCTGCTAACCAAAAGGTCAGCAGTTCAAATCCACCAGCTGCTCTTTGGAAACACTATGGGGCAGTTCTACTCTGTCCCATAGGGTTGCTATGAGTCAGAATTGACTCGATGGCAGTGGGTTTGGTGATATGAAAACAGAGTTGCTTTTAGGGTTAAGACACCTCAGTTTTCTTTGTTGTATCAATGACTAATTGTTTTTACATGAGCAAGCCACTTCTGTTTTTAATGTCTCAATTTCCTGTTGGAAAAATAAGATAAATGAGCAGCTAACTCTTACTGAATTCTTACTATATGCAAGACTCTTTTAACAACTTTTAGTGAACTTACTCATTTAATCTCATTAAAAAAAAAATCTATTGCTATCTCCATCTTATAGATGAGGCTAAGGCCCACAGACGTTAATTAACTTGTCTAAGATCACACAGCTAGGAACTGATGGAATCAGAACCCAAAGCCAGGCTGTCTGGCCTCCGAGTCTGGGTTGAACCATTGCTCCATATTGTCAGAGATAAATGAGTGCATCATACATAGTATAAGACTTCTTACATAATAATGAATAAAAGATATTAAAACACACAAATGTAGGTTCTCATTTATTCATTCATTCACTCATTCATTCAACAAACACCATCTCCTATAGTGTAAAAGTAGCATGTTGGTTGCAGCAGAAGACTAAAAAAAAAAAAAAAAACCACATGTGGAAGTAAGGGGACATTTTTTTAGGTTAAAAAAAGAAAAAAAGCGTAAGTGAGAACTTGGAGAAAAGAAAATAGGGATCTGGACAAAATAGTAGTAGTTCTGATATCCTTAAGGGTGCCACTATAAAGACTTTTATTATATTCTAAGCCAACGACATTATTAGTGGTGGTCTTGTTCAGGATCTTTAAAAGAACCTTAAATTTATGAAGAGCAAAACTTCAGTTCTTAAGACACTTCTCCTAATCCAAAGATTCAAAAAGGCAGATGTCACTGAGTCCATTTAGGTGACTTTCCCCAATTTTGAAAATGATTCATGTCCACCCTTCCTCTCTCGTCTGCTGCCTCAGGGAACATACCAGGTATAGAGTGGTTTTGTAGCACAGCCATCAAATTTTCAGACCTACTCTGAGGTAGTCACAACTCAGAATTCTTTAAAAACCAAACCAGTGGTCATTGAGTCGGTTCCAACTCTTGGTAACCCCACATGCTTCAGGGTAGAACTGTGCTCCACAGGATTTTCAATGGCTATAATCTTATGGAAGTAGATCTCCAGACCTTTCTTCCATGGCACCTCTGGGTGGATTCAACTGTCAAACTTTCCATTAGTAGTTGAGCACAAACCATTTGCGCCACCCAGGTTTCTTCAGAAGTGAAAAAATAAAAATGCAGGTAACTCATGGTAACACAAGGTTTTGAGTTATACAATAAATAATACAATTAGGTAGCAAGGACAGATTTCATTTTTGCATCCAACTAGAAGGAAGTTCTTACTAAGAGACTGCCAGAGTCTGAAAGAAAACTCCAAGCATTAGGTTTACACTGAAAAGGCTAGTAGTGCATTCTAAGTCAAAAAGGAGCAGAATCCCTTAAGGGTGGTTTTCATATTTCCTTGCCTGCTCCAGTGTCATCTAGATTATGGATGAGATAGAGAGCAGACATATTTCTCTACAAGGGAGCAAATGTATCTGTATATAAGCAAATCTAAATTAACTGCACTTAGTTAAAAAAATAACCTACATCAAGTCCTTAGGGTGTGTGTGGAGGGGAGAGATGCAGCATTCTATGTCTCAGATAAAACCCTGGATTAAATATAAATGTTTCAAAGGCTATAGATATATTCGAAGAAGCTTGCCTCTGGGTGACAGAGAGAAAGAATAATTGAGAACAACAATTAAGGACTGTTGTATCTTTTTCATGTGTCACTTTAAAAAAAATAATCATTCCTTTTCATTTAAAATTCAGGGCAAATTTCAAAGTTATACTTCTAGTCGTCTATTAATACAATGTGGAAAGCTCTGAAATTGTAATTTTAAAAAATGTTTTGACATTTTTATTCATTTTACTGTTCAATTTATTACTCTAATGCCATCAGGAAAAAGGGGAAAAATCTAGGGATTTTGAATGACTGAAAACGGGAGGCACATAAATGATCTGTTGCCAGGAAGTATAAAATACTCCTTGAAGTACATTGAGACTCTGTGTTGGTGGCTTCAGGGGCAGGGGTGGGTAGGTGAGGGGTGGAAATGGTGGGTGCGATACAGAGAAGTACAATGGAAGAGGGTTGTTTTAAAGTTACTCTGTAGTTCCTGTTATCTTCTTTCCTTTCCTCTCTCCCCTTCTCTCTTCTCTTATTTCTTTCTTCTCTCTTCTTGTTTATCTCTTTCCCTCCCTACCACTCTCTCTTCCTCTTTCCCTTCATCCCTCTCTCCATTGCTCCCAGCCTTCCTTGTTTCCCTAACCCCCCTTCTTTCTTCTTTAAATGGAGCAATAATTTCCTGTACATTTGGAAGTGGGATGATGGGTCAGTGGGGAATTGGACAGACCTGATAAACTACGGGGGCATGTATGTTTTTGGAGACTCCTGAAATACATCTAGAGTCAGCTTTCAGTCCTTTTCTGAAGAGACGTTGCTTATCACCTTCAGGAAGCCCTAGGCAAAGCAGTTGTTGGCCAGGTCTCCCTGTATAAAATAATGGACACCAGCAGGATCAGTTCATGCATTTCTTCCATTTTGACAAGTGATGGTTCCTGGAGTAAAAAGAGATGCAGAAGCAGTGATGTGATCAATCGTGAAAAGGGTCAGCACTAGCAGATCATTCTCACATGCCCGTTTTCCCACCCAGAAGGGGCCCTGGTAGCCAAAGTTTAAATGTAGAGCTTCTAACTGAAAAGTTGGTGGTTTGAACTCACCCAGAGGCTCTCTGGGAGAAGAAACCTGGCAATCTGCTCCCTTAAAGATTACAGCCTTGAAAACCCTAAGGGAGAACCTAGTGAGGTGGGGGGAGAGAGGGAGGTACTTGTCCTTTGGTGCAAATACAGGAGGACGGCAGATGAGGTGTGAAATGACATTCCAAGGCGTCAGTGGCATCACTAGGCAGGTGCAGATGGCACTGGGTGACACTGTCAGAGGGGGTGACACCACATGGTCCAGAAATAGGTCCAAGACCAAAGTATGCAGGCCTTAAGCTACCCCAGAAAGCCCATGCCCGCTTCAGCCATGTTTCGGTGCTGCTGTCAGAGGCCGAAGCTCTTGGTGTCTGCCAGATGATTCACCCTCTCTGAGGTTCCACTCATCACTGCTGCAGCCTGGGCACCCCCAGAGCCCACCTATCAGCCTGCCCGTAGCTCTGGACACAGGCATCGCAGAACATGGAATGCAGGCAGCAAGGTGTGCTTAGCTTCTGCTTTCAGTCCCCACTATCGATGTGTATTCATCCTGAAATTTAGGGGAGAGGGAGCAAAACTTAGAGATTGCCCCTGGGCACGAGTATGGGGGGACAATTTAGAGATAGCCAATGGGAGCTCATTACCCTTGCCTAAGGGGCAGCTCTACTCCATCACATGGGGTCATTATGCATCCAAATAGCTTGAGGGCACCTAACAACAACAGAGAGACCCAGGAGTTCCTGGGTGCTGCTAATGATAACACACTCCGCTGCTGACCCAAAGGTTGGTGGTTTGAGTAACAAAGAGACATCTTGGAAAAAGTGCCTGGCAATCTACATATGAAAAATCAGTCACTGAAAACCATATAGAGGATAATCTACTCTGACACACATGGGGCGGCCATGAGTTGGGGTTCCCACAAGTTGGAGCTGGCTCTACAGCAACCGGTTTTACAGAAATCCATTAGGTGTACTATCCTCTCCTCTCAGACTCTCTGAGATACATTTTCTCTCTTGTTGAAATAGTTGGCCTCCCAGAGTGAATCACCGTTCTTGGTTCTTACCAATTTTCTTATTTAGTGCTGCTGTAACAGAAACTAGAAACCCTGGTGGGTAGTGGTTAAGTGCTATGGCTGCTAACCAAAAGGTCAGCAGTTCAGATCTACCAGGCACTCCTTGGAAACTCTATGGGGCAGTTCTACTCTGTCCTATAGGGTCACTATGAGTCAGAATCGACTCGATGGCAATGGGTTTGATTTTTTTGGTTATAACACAAACTATGAGCTGGAATCTACTCAATAGCAATGGCAATGGGTATGTATGTGTGGGTAACAGAAATACCACAAGTGGATGTCTTTAACAAAGAGAAATTTATTCTCTCACAGTTTAGGAGGCTAGAAGTCCAAATTCAGGTGCCAGCTCCCAGGGAAGGGTCTCTCTTTCTGCAGGTTCTGGAGGAAAGTCCTCGTCATCCATCTTCCCCTGATCTAGGAGCTTCTCGGTGCAAGGACCCCAGATCCAAAGGACACACTCTACTACTGGCTCTTCTTTCTTGGTGGTATGAAGTTCTCCTCTCTTCTCACTTCTCTCTTTATTTCTCAAAAGAGATTGACTCAAAATACAGCCTAATTCTGTAGATTGAGTCCTGCCTCATTAACATAATCCTATGTTGCCTAATCCTGCCTTATTAACATCATAGGGGTTAGGATTTACAACACATAAGAAAATTACATCAGATCGCAAAATGGAGAACACTCACACAATACTGGGAACCGTGGCCTAGCCAAGTTGACACACGTTTTGGGGGAACACTGTTCAATCCAACCAACAAATAAAGCTGGATAAATGACATTTTGTTAAAAGTATACAAAAGATATACTGCTCATGTCTGACCCATAAATAAATCAACTTCTATTGGCGTTGATTATTACTCTACCTTTTTATTCTCAGAGAACGCAGAAACCATCAACAGATATTACCCAATTTCCTTCCCTCCCTGTTGTTGTTAGGTGCTGTCAAGTTGGTTCTGACTCACAGCGATCCCATGTACAACAGGAGAAAACACTACCCGGTGCTGTGCCATCCTAACAATCATTACTATGCTTGAAGACATCCTTGCAGCCACTGTGTCAATCCATATCATTGGGTGTCTTCCTCTCTTGCATTGACCCTCTGCTTTACCTAGCAAGATGTCCTTCCCCAGGGACTGGTCCCTTCTGATAACGTGTCCAAAGTACATGAAAGGAAGTGTAGCCATCCTTACATCCCTCCCTAAAAGAAAAAAAATTTCTTTTCTTTTTTTTTTTTTTTTTACAAATTCCTGTCTACCCACTCTCATTCTTGTCTTCTCAGATAGAGCCTATGTCAGAGAATGAGATTTATCTGTGTTCTGGATTCCCTATTCTCCTAAAGAAGCTTGTTCCATTAATTCTGACCTGCTCCCCACCTCCATCTCCAACCTCCACATTTCTTACCCTCGACTTACCTATTTCAAATGGCTTTCTTTTCCTTTCACCAGTAAAACATTCTTAGAGCTTTCCTATGCAAAACAACAACATAAACAACAATAAAATAAACCCTCCTTTAACTTTATGCATAATTCTATTCTCTATCCCATTTCTCTTCTTCTCTCACGTTAAACTCATTGGAAAAAACAGGCATCTTGCAGCTGTTCTTCCATCTGATACTATCTAGTTTCCACACTCCCCTTTTTATGGCATTTGCTATTACTAAAATTAACAATTAATGTCAAATCTAATTGGCACCTTCCAACCATTGTCTTATGGACCTCTGTTTTATTTCATGCTTTTGGCTTACTCTTCTTAGAGCCTTCCTCTCCCTTGGCAGCCATGATAGATATCACTTCTGATTTTCCTTTGAGCTCTCTGAATGCAGTTTATCATTCTTTGGTGTGTGTTCCTCTCACTCTGCTCCTCCCTTGGGGATAATTCTACGGTGTATCACCCAGATCACCCTTCAGGAATTAAGGATTATTTCTCCCAGCTGCTGGGAATGCTTCCAGAAGATGACCCTCAGCTGCTAGCCCTCTTTGGGTGTTGCCTTATGCTATGAATTGAAGTATGTCCCCCCAAAAGATATGTTGAAGCCCTAACCCATGGTAACATGACCTTGTTTGGAAGTGGGGTCTTTGCAAATGTAATTAGTTAACTGAAATCATACTGGATTAGGGTGGACCCAATATGACTGGTATCCATATAAAAAAGATGACAAGAGACACAAACAGACACACAGGCAGAGAGGGAAGACAGCCATTTAAAGATGGAGATAGAGATTAGAATTATGTTGCCAAAAACCAAAGAATGCCTGGGGCCACCAGAAGCTAGGAACACAAGAAAGGATCTTTCCCTAGAGCCTTTTGGAGAAAACCGGGCTCTGCTAACAGCCTAAATTTGGACTTCTAGCCTCCAGAACTGTGAGACAATAAATTAATTTTGTTTTAATCTACACAACTTGTGATAATTTGTTATGGCAACCCTAGGAAACTAATAAATATCCATTGGTTGCAAACAACCATCTCACCTAAGGTCATATCTCACCAGTAGACAGTCCTCCACTGAAGACTGATCAACACAGGAGTCTAAAGATCCCTTAGCCCCAAATCTGAAGAGTCATTTCAGCATTCTGGGTTTTGCTGAAAACTTAGTTGGAATTGTATTATTGCTCAGCTTCACCCTCTGCCCAGTAATGTGTCGTCTCCCTTTTTCCACAGGTGTTGATCCCACAAACACTTTCTTTAAATATCCTCCATGCTAATAGCTGGGCTGCTAACCAAAATGTTGGCAGCTTGAATCCACCAGCTGCTCTTTGGAAACCCAATGGGGCAATTCTACTCTGTCCTTCCTGTAGAGTCACTATGAGTCAGAATTGACTATACAGCAATGGGTTTATTTTTTGTTGTTTGTTAGTCTCCATCTCAGAGTGCTTCCTGGAAAACCCACTCTGTGATACCCTAAAATGTTTGACTGAATGAATCACTAAATAATTCCAATGACTATTCTGCAAATTACTAACCTGGCCTTGTTACAAATGAAGAGCTGTCTTAGAAAGGGTTTCTTCTCAAGTGCTTTATAATCTAGTGAGAAAGACATGGTCAGAAAACAGAAAAAAAGTAACTAAGACATGTCAGAAAAGTGAAAGTCATAATTTTGCTTAGGATGATGTCATTTGTAATACATTTGAGCCCTCAAATTCCCTTATAATCTAATGAAAGAGAGATAAAGTTAATAAAGATGTAAAAGAATAACTAAAATATGTCAGAATGAGTAGTTACAATAACTTTTACATAGAACAATGAAATTTATAATAAACTTTCATGAGAATTATCTCATATGATTGTTGAACCATTGCTAAGGGTGAGATTGGGGACCAATCGTGGTTCACTGGTAGAATTCTTGCCTTCCATGTGGGAGACCTGGGTTTGAACCCAGCCAACGCACCTCATGCATAGCCATCATCCATCTGTCAGCGGGGGCTTATATGTTGCTATGATGTCGAACAGATTTCAGCAAAGCCTCCAGACTAAGATAGACTAGGAAGAAAAGTCTGGTGAAAAAAAAATCACCTGGTGAAAAACCTACTTCGAAAAAATCAGCCAGTGAAAACCATATGAATCACAACAGTCCATCCCATCATGCATGGGGTCACCATGACTCAGTCAATGGCCAACTCATTAGTGCTAACAACAACAACACAGGTGAGATTATTAGCATAAGTTTACACTTAAAGAAGTAAACACTGAAAGTTTAAGTGACCTGGCTGAAACCACACAGCTAGGAAACAGCAGAGCTGAGTAAATTCAGTGTGGGGAGTAAACCAGAACATCTCCATTACCAACTGCTTTTGGCTTCTGCCCATCCTGTTACGGCACTGGATTGACGCAGCCAGAAAGGTCATGTGTTTTTATCTCATCTCTCTTTCAAAGATAGTTTATAGGAAGAGAAAAAAGGTCATCAACCATGCTCAAGGTCTAATTATCTACCCCTCCCTTGATTTCTGTTTGGGTTTTGTTTTGTTTTTTATACCCTTCCCCAATCTTGTTTATCCCTTTATTAACATTCTCATTTACTGACAGCTTTAGACAGTGCTGCCCAATAGAACTTTCTGTGATGATGGAAATATTATATTATCTGTGCCCATCAATATGGTACCCTCTAGCCATTATGACTACTGAGTACTTGTATTGTGGTTAATTTGACGAAGGAACTTTTGTTTTTTCATTCTATTATAATTAATTTAAGTAGCCACATGTAAGATTATTGGCTACCATCTTAGCAGGTAGTCTAAGGTTTCTCAGCTGCTTCCCACATCTCCCAATTTCTTTCTCCCATCTCAATTTCTCTCCTGTGAAGAGGTTACTATTCCACCCTCTTTCTCCTTATCTCACCCTTTGCCTGTCCAGCTCCCGTGCCATGGATCCCAGTGCTTACTGTGCACTTCTTAAAGAAGGAGAAAGGTCTGAAGATGTATATGCCAGTAGAGTTGCCAGGCACGTGTTGCTGGAATTGGGACTATCGCCCAAGAGACAACTTGATCTCTGGATGGCACTTTTTTTTTTTTTAAATATTGCAGAAATACTCTAAAATTCACTTTGATTTTTTTCTTATGCTGTGAAAAAAAAAATGCTTTCTTTAAGCTTTCACAGATTTGTATAGGTTATATCACAAAACTAAAACCCACCGGCATCGAGTCAATTTTGACACATAGTAGCCCTGTAGGACAGAGTAGAACTGCCCCACAGTGTTTCCAAGGAGCGCCTGGAGGATTTGAACTGCCAACCTCTTGGTTAACAGCTGTAGCACTTAACTACTATGCCACCAGGGTTTGCATAGGTTATATAATACGATGGGCTAATTCACTATCACACTAAGTAAATGATTTTTATATCTCTGAATCATATGTTGCCTTCTCTGCTTAGTAAAGCCCTTTCTCATTTGTCCCTGTCTAAACTCAAAATGTCCTTTTTACCTAGTGTTGCTCCATCAGAATTAACAACTCACTTCTGTATATCTCCATAGCTCTCTGCTGCAGCACTTATTACAACATGAACTGTGTTGGAAGGGTTCGTGTATCTCTGTCTGCTGTACTGAACTGTGGATTCTTTAAGGACAAGATAATGCTGTGTGTATCTTTGTACCCCTCGCTGCTAAACAGACTGCCTGGTACATGGTAGGCTCTCAATAACTCTTCATGGAATTGGTATGGCCACTTGGGCTCTGAAAGTCACATTTTCTCTTAACTGGTCTACATACTTCCTTTTCCTGATACTCCACTCTCTGAAACTGATGTGCCAAGCAAAGAATTCCTTTCATACCCTGATCTAACGGCCCTCCTACCGGTGCTGACATATTGCTGTTGTTAGCTTCAGTGAGTCAGCCTGAGTCATGGCAACTCCATGCCCAATGGAATGAAACCCTGCCCAGTCCTGTGAGGATATCCTCATGATCAACTGTAGATCAGACCATTGTGATCCATAAAGTTTCCATTAGCTGATTTTCAGAAGTAGATTCACAGGCCTTTTCTAGTCTGTCTTAGCCTGGAAGCTCTGCTGAGACCTGTCCAACATCATAGCAATGCACCAGTTTCCATTAACAGACAAGTGGTATCTGCACGTGAGGCACGTTAGCTGGGAATTGAACCTGGGTCTCCTGAGTGGAAAAGGAAAATTCTACCACTGAACCACCACTGCTATCCTCTTCGATGTAGAGTCTAGTTAAATAAAATGTGGGTCAGAGAACATTTAAAGACTTATTTCTCTCTGTGTATGTGTGATTGTTGTATTTTATTCATTTCTGTGTAAATGAATAATTTCTTTTATAAGGATCAGCACAAAGCTGGTTTCTATGAGGCAGAGGTAAAAGATGTCCCAAATGCCCACCTTTCCCAAGCTGCTGGGCCACTCCATCATCTCTAACATCAACTATTCCCTCTTGCCTCAGTACCCTCCCTCCTGTCTTTGGGTTTCCTGATTTGATGCAGTACCTCACAGAACTCATGAACCCTATAAAGGAAATGGCTCACGTGGTGTGAAGACTGGTAAGCCCCAAATTCATGGGTCAGGCATAGACTTCTCTCTGGCCCTCAGTCTCTGCCCAAAGGCACTCAGCTTTCTCATTGTGTGAGCCGGGAAGCCCACCCTGCTATCTCCTCTGGGTCTCTGCTGCAGGTCTCTGCTGAGGGTCTCTCCTTCGTTGGCAGTGGTGAGCTCTCCTCTCTGCTCTGATATTGGCTCCCTTTTAAGGCAAAACTGACCAGTCCCCTCAGAGGGCCACAATTATCTTATTTGCACAGCCCCACCCAATCTCCTGGGTGGGAGTCACAAGACCTCGGCTAGAAAGGCCACACACAAAAGTAATTAATGGCACTGCACTGTGATATTTGTTATGTGTTTCTTTTTATTTGTTATAAGTAACACAACTGAAGGAATGTTATCTATTAAACATCTTCAATAGTCAGGAGGCATTACTGTATTGCTAGAAGTCATCTTTGCAATTTTTGTGTATCTCATCTTGCCTCCACCTCTTCTATTTTTCATCACTATTCTTAATTATGCCAATAAATCCCATGATGGGACTGCCCCAATTGTAAATTCTCTGTAATTATTATCTCTTGCATGTACCAGATGCGTCTAAATTCACAAAATCTCAATATGCATTTGACAAGTTATTAAATACTAAGCCAGAATGGGTTTCAACATCTACGCCTATGAACTGCTGCAATAAATAAAAGTTTCTGATGATGAAAAGGTATTTATCCTATTTAATAATTTCAATTAAGCCATTTGAGATGTTGGGTTTAAAACATTCATTTTCACAATCCTAGCTGCTTTTCCTTGGTAGTTGGAACATAACTCTTGAATGCCTTTGGCTCGTGACATGGTGCTATATTGAATATTTTTCTAACTGCAAATTTGATTTTCAATCACATTCAGGCTTATCTCATTGTGCATTGTTATTATACTTGTCAACAGAGCATCTCTGCAATTGCTCTTTCACATCTTGGATAAATTTGGTGATCTGCAGAAATGATATTTTAAATATTTCAACAACCACTGTAGCATTCACCAATCAGAACAGACACATGATAGAGGTCTAGAGATGGGTTCTGGGGGCCCCCTGCTGCAAGAGACCTCTTGGGAACGTCCACGGTGTGGTTCCAAGGCAGCCAGTGTGAGGGGGGTAACATTCAGAGGGCTCAGGACAGTAGTTATTTACCAACAGGTATGCCAGTGCATACCTGCCGAATATCAGCCTTGTTGTTGTCAGGAGCAGTTATGGATTGAATTGTGTACCCCAAAGATGTACATCAACTAGGCTAGACCATGATTTCCAGTATTGTGTGGTTGTCCTCCATTTTGTGATCTGATGTAATTATCCTCCATTTCGTGATGTATTGGAAATCCTAGCCTCTATGCCTGTGGTTATGGTCCTATTTGGGAGTGAGTTGTCTGTTATGTTAATGAGGCAGGATTAGGGTGGGATATATCTTGAGTCACCACCTTACTAGAGGGTGTGACTCAAGTCACCACCTTTACCGCAGTCACCATGCTTATTCAAGCCATGCCCTTACTTGAATCATACCTTTTATCTTTAACCAGATAAAGGGAGAGAGGAGGACCACCTAATACCAGGAAGAAGAGATGGAAGTGGAGTGCATCCTTTGGACCTGGGGTCTGTGCTGAGAACCTTCTAGAACCAGGAGACACAGAAAGAGAGCTATAACACCAGAGATGGTGCAAGATGGGAAGCAGTGGTGGTAAAGAAGTAGAAGGAGATGGACACGAGATGGTGCAGGAGCCAATGCATGAAGCAAGAGAGCGCTGAGGGCCTTCAGGCAGGAGGCTTCCTGGTGCAGGGTGGTGCCTCTGGGCACTTACTGGTAGAGTTAAAGAGCTTTGTAACACTTGCCTGAGCAGGGCAGAGGTCTGGCCGAGGGGCCAAGGAACCTAGGGGCCAAAGTGCCAAAGGCCAGAGAGAGGTCTGCCTGTGGATATGGCTGAGAAGGGGCTGTCCTGATCAACAAGAACCTCCCTCCAGAGCCAACAGAGAGAAAAAGTCTTTCCCACTAGCCGGCTCCCTGAATTCAAGTTCCTAGCCTCCTAAACTGTGAGAAAATAAATTTTGTTTGTTAAAGCTATCCACTTGTGATATTTATGTTATAGCAGCGCTAGGTAACTAAAACTAGGGCCATTGAGTCAGCTTTAATTCATAGCGACCCTCTGTATAAAAGAACAAAACTTTGCCCAGTCCTGCACCACCCTCATGACAGTAGTTATGTCTAAGCCTATTGTTGTAGCCGCTTTGTCAATCTATCTCATTAAGGGTTACTCTTTACCAAGCATGATGTCCTTTTCCAGGGATTGGTCCCTCTTGACAACATGTCTAAAGTACATGAAACAAAATCTTTCCATCCTCACTTCCAAGGAGCATTCTGGCTGTACTTCCTCCAAGGCAGATTTGTTCATTCTTCTGGCAGAACATGGTATATTCAATATTCTTCACCACCATAATTCAAACGCATCAATTTTTCTTTGATCTTCCTTTCTCATTGTCCAGCTTTCATATTCCTATGAGGCAATTGAAAAGACCATGGCTTGGGTTAGGTGCACCTTAGTCATCAAACTGACATCTTTGCTTTTTAAGATTTTAAAGAGGTCTTTTGAAGCAGATTTGACCAATGCAATAAGTCACTTGATTTCTTGACTGCCTCTTCCATGGGCATTGATTGTGGATCCAAGCAAAATAAAATCCTTGACAACTTCAATCTTTTCTCCACTTATCATGATGTTGCCTATGGGTACAGTTGTGAAGACTTTTGTTTTCTTTATGTTGAGGTGTAATCCACACTGAAGGCTGTAGTCTTTGATCTTCATCAGTCGTCTTCACCTTTAGCAAGCAAGGTTGTGTCATCTGCATATTGCACGTTATTATTTAGTCTTCTTCAAATCCTGATGCTGAGTTCTTCGTACAATCCAAGACTGAAACCCAATGCCGTTGAGTCAATTCCGACTCATAACGACCCCGTAGGGCAGAGTAGAGCTGCCCCATAAGGTATCCAAGGAGTGGCTGGTGGATTTGAACTGCCAAGCTTTTGGTTCAGAGCTAAGTTCTTAACTACTGGGCCACTGGGTCTCCCGTGTAGTTCAGCTTTTCATCTTATTGGCTCAGCATATAGATTAAATAAATATAGTGAAAGGATACAACCCTGATGCAAACCTTTTCTGATTTTAAACCACTGAGTATCCCCTTGTTCTATTCGAAAAACTGCCTCTTGGTCTGTGTACAGGTTCTACATGAGTACAATTGTTTTAGAATTCCTATTCTTCAAAATGATATCCAGTTTGTTATGATCCACACAGTCGAATGTCTTTGCATAAAACATGGGTAAACATCTTTCTGGTATTCTCTGCTTTCAGACAAGATCCATCTGACATCAGCAATGATATCCCTCATTCCACATCCTCTTCTGAATCTGGCTTGAATTTCTAGCAGTTCTCTATCAATCTGTGGCTGTAGCCATTTTCTGAATTATCTTCAGTGAAATTTTGCTTGCTCGTGATATTGATAATATCGTTTGATAGTTTTCACATTCCATTGGATCACTTCTTTTGTGTTTTTTCAGGAGCTAGTAGGGTTGCTATGAGTTGGAATCAACTCAACTGCAAAGGGTTTATTTTTTACTCTGCAACACATGGAGTCACCATGTTCCTTTGCCTCTAAACTTTTCTTTGGTTTTCACAATTGCATCTGTCATGAGATAATTACAAAGAGGACATTTTCTGCTTGGGGCAGAAGTCACTCTATTGTTCTGAGAGGCAACTAATACATTATCTAGAAGGCATGAAATCCGAACACACAGATTCATTCTTCAGAACTCAGGTCACAGATTGGGAGGCCTATACTAACTGACTCTTCTCCCCGAGTCCAAGTTAAAATTCAGTCCTGTGTGTTTCTACAACGTACAATGGTTTCTTCATCACAGCACTGGTCACATAGCATTGACATTACTTGTTTGTTGTTTCCTCTCCTTTTTGCTTAGATTTTGAGCACTTGGATGGATGGGGCTGTGTTGCCATCAATCATGAATGAGCCTAGCTCAGTGCCTGCTACTCTACAGATTACTGTTCAAGGGTGGATTTAATAATCAATGAATGAGTGGCAAGGCAAGTGAATTGGGCTGAGTCTACTGCTTTCTCTTGGTGCACCCCCCTTCTTTATTTCTTTTCCAACATCTTTATTTGCCACTGTTTACATTCCCATGGCCACTGGGGTGATTCTGACCATAGGATTATCACTGTGGTTGACAGTCTGGTCCTTTCTTCATGCTGTAGTTTATCACACAGGGCACCACTGTCACCAGAGCATCTTGTTGTTCTATACTAAAAAAAGGAAACAAATCTAAGAATGGGGCATGAGATCAAGAGCCCAGGTAGTGTTTCCTTATCATGACCTCCGAAGTCCTATAGGACTAGATCACTGCCCACGTATCAAACCTTATCTCATCCTCCCTCAAACAATTTCACTACTCAGTGTAGCCACACTACTCTGCTTTCATTTATTCTCCCAATAAATTTTCAGGGGCTCACTTGATGGCTATATAATAGTTAAGATCATATACTTTGAAGACAGGCTGCCTGGGGTTAAGCCCTGCCTCTACTACTTATAAACTGTAACTATTGGTGAGTTAATGTAGCCTCTCTGTGCCTCAGTTTATAGCATTTACTATAAATAGTATTTACTTGATAGAGTTGTGAGAGAATTATATATTTAAGTATGTAATGCAATTAGAATAGTGCTTAGCACACAATGCAAACTATATTAATATTTTTATTATCATTTTCTTATAACACATGAAGAAACCAAGGCTCAGAAAAATGAGTAAATAGCTAGAGTCCCTGCGTGATGCCAATGGTTAATGTGCTCGGGTGCTAACTGAAAGGTTGCTGGTTAGAGCCCACCCAGAGGCACCTCAGAAGAAAGGTCTGGTGATCTACTTCCAAAAGGTAGAAAATTCTATGGAGTACAGTTCTACTCTGACACACTTGGGGTTGCCGTGAGTCAGAATCAATTTGTAGGAATTGACTTGACGACAACTGGTAGTAAATAGCTGAGCTGGATTAGAACTCAGAATGCTGTCAAGCTGGGTTAGTACTCAGACTGCCTGATTCCAAAGACTATATTATTTTTTACCATGACACATTTTCTATTAGAGAGAGAGGGTTTCCAAGGAGTGGCTCGTTGATTCGAACTGCCAACTTTTGGTTAGCAGCCGAGTCACCTGGGCTCCAGTTTTTAACTTACTTTCTCCAGTTTAGTCTTTCACTGTTACATTTCTCAGCTCAGAGCTTCTAAGTGCATGTGTAGTATGATTGAAACTCAATCCACAAACTCAGGTGTAAAAAATAAAGAAAACAACAACAACAACAGTCCATGCCCTCCCCTTCTGCCTCTTTCTCTTCCTTTCTTCTTTTCTTACTTAATATAAAACCAACTCTAAATCTTCAACCTAATGGTTTTGTGAAAATTTGATTTCAGTCACCATTTGACTATGTAATGGTTAAATGGCTTTCTGTCACTCCCACCATTTTTCTGACTGCCTTGACACCTCATCTCGGACACTTCCAAGAAGTCCCCTCCTTTTATTACAGGACATTTGATGGGCATCATTAAAGCACTGGGGATGTCCCTCCATTCTCTGATCATCCATCCACACGTGATCATCCATCTACACCTTGCATGTCCTCTGTTCTCCTCCTTCCGTGCCACTGTGCAACTTGGGAAATTTTGCTGAGTTTGAGCACTCTGACTCTTGAGGTTCAGCGACCATATATGCCTCATCAGTAATTCACAGCTGAGTTCTTGCATCTCCCCCAAGGACTGCTATAGAACGGGGTGGCAGGTTCTTAATGCTCCTGAAACTTCCACCCTCATACAATGGGCTTGAAGAAGCTTCAATTTTCTCACTTTAAAATCTGTTGATATAAAGAAACAATAAGAGCCTGGTAATTCACTTCAAAATGGTTAACGGAATAATACAGAGCGATCAAACAAAAAATCATGCTTCAATAAATTGCCTTGTCATAGTAGCATGTGAAGGATGTGACAATGCTATGGTTAATGATAGGTACTAAAGTAATTCAAGGATTTGTTGAGAGCACTTGGATTTTTTATATAGGATGAGGTGATACAGAAGGGGCCTGGCTTAATATCTGCCTTCTGAAAGACCAACTCCTAGCTTGCTGTAATAGGATTTGGGAAATAAGAAAAGAGGAAAGAGGATGTTCTAGGTGATCTATGATGTCCACCTCAAATCAATGATTCACATTTTCAGGAAACTAGAAAGTTCCAGTAAGTCAAGACCACACTTTTTAAACACCCTGTATTTATCCTCTTCCCCACCCATATTCACTCCCACCTCGTTAGGACAGTCAGAGTGTATCATGCCCATTTCTTGTTAGGGAGTAGCTTTCACTTGGCCTCACTCCTAGTAATAAATAAGAATGAGCTCAGTATAACAGAAAGGGGAGTGGAGGGAAAAACCTTTCAGAAAGAGGGAGCAGCACGTGCAAAGGCACAGAAGTGAGAAGGATTGTGCCAAGGCAAGTGCGAACAACTGTTAGGTCATTTAGAATGGCTGCCTGGGTGGGGAGAGGAATGGCCACAGTAGAGTTGGTGAGAGACAAGGTTGAAAAGGTGTACCAGAGCTGGGTATAAAAAGGCTATTAATGAGAGAAAAATGGTGATTCATCCAGAGCAACAGTGATGGAAGGATTTGAAGTTAAAGGGGGGAAATTTGCCTCAATACAGAGGATAATGAAAGATCATTGTGGGGTCTTCAGATGGAGCTCAAACACAGTCTCAGCAATGGAGATGAGGGTAACATGTGGGGAGAAAGAGAGCTTTACTTAGTGGGAGAGAGAGACAGGGAATGCACATTTTCATTTGTAAAATCTCAGAACTTTTCACAATTTTATTACGGGAGGTTTCTTACAAAAACTTTTTGTAATCACCGATTGGCCTGGGTAAGTAATAGAGTGAAGCTTTTTGGTAGAGTCAAATTGCATGTGTTGTTAAAAAAAAAGAAAAAAAAAGTCTTTAGACGTGAGGCCAAGATGTTAGAGACTATCACACACTCCTAAAAAGATCTATTTGTTCGCCTCCATCTGAGTCAAAATCCAGGCCTCTAATGACATTCAAAAATTCTCTCCAGCATGACTTTTTCCTCCCAGCAAGGGTTGGTCGGAAGCAGCCAGTCCATTGCCCAGTGATTAGAACCAATTTGCAACGAGAGGTCCCTGTGTGTTGCACTGCAGAAGTGTGGCTCAGGGGCCCGCCTCATGATCAGGTTAACAAGGAGTTTATCTTTTTCTCTGTAGTTTAGCATTAGCACCTCTAATGATAACTTGGAGATGTTGAGCCTCTGAAGTGAAGGACTCATCCCCTGAGGGGGTTAAGTGTGAACCCGTTAGCTTCCCAATGCAAATTTACGAGAAATACTGTTTTATTCCTAAATCCTAAACCAAAAAACCCATTGCCATGGAGTCGATTCTGACTCTTAGTGATGCTATATGACAGTGTTAAACTGCCCCATAGTTTCCAAGGCAGTAATCTTTATGGAAGCAGACCGTCACCTCTTTTTCCTGTGGAGAGAGGATCCAACCGTCGACCTTTCAGTCTGCAGCCAAGCACTTGCCCACTGCACCTCCAGGGCTTCTTTCCTAATTGCTAGTAGGTTTGCAATGTTCTAAAAACCAGGTAATTGGATTAACAGCCTACATTTAACTACTTACGTACTTTTCAACTGTAATAACCATTTGACCCAATAGAAAGCATGCAAAGTAAGAGTTAATTAAAATGTTCTAAAAATCAGGTAATTGGATTAATAGCTTATGTTTAAGTACTTGCATACTTTTCAACTGTAATAACCATTTGACCCAATAGAAAGCATGCAAAGCAAGAGTTAATTAAAATGGTCCTTTTTCGTTGCCATGCCTAATAAAATTTAGATTATCTTTTTCTCCTTTTTAGTTGTATTGTTCATTGGGTCAAATACCAGTGCGTAGTTCAGGTTGTGAGATATATTTTATATTGTTTAACAAAATGTTATATGTCAGGCACCTTTCTAAGAGCTAATCTAATCTTCGTCTGTGGTTTATCACTTCCTAATTTGACAGATGAGAAAACCAAGACAGAGGAAAGAGCAATTCTTCCAAAGAAGGCAGAAAGTTAATATCTGCCAATTCTGGTTCCTTTCCCTATCACTAGAGTTGGACCTCAATTCTGAGTATTGACTTTTTACCAAGTGTGGGAGCAAGTGTTCAGTCCACATAGGTGCTCTTGACATATCTATTGTCTCATCTGGTCTTCAATGGTCTATACGTCCATAAAATTCACATCTGAGCAAACCTTGGCTTTACCCATTTAGCCCAATTGGGGCCATAAGCTCTAGACCTGACTATTTTATTGTCCAAATTTTGGGGCGGGGGGAATATGGCTTTTTTTTTTTTTTAATGCCAGATTGTCTAAGACTTTATCTGGCTAGACTGACTATTCAGGCCTTCCATCCCAAAGGTGTTGTTATCTCCACATTGATAATGCCTTAATTTATCCAGCAAATATGCATTGGGCACCTTCTTTGTGAAAAGGGTGTTTTAGGCACTAGGAAAATGGTCATTGGTCTTTAAATAGGCTGTCAGGAAACTACCATCTAGTGGGGACACAGAGATGATAAACAATTTATTGTTGTTGTTTTTAGTTGCCATTGAGTCAGCTCCAATTAATGGTGACCCCATGTACAACAGAACAAAAATTGACTGGTCCTATGCCATTTTCATTATCATTGGTCTGCTTGAGTCCACTGCTGCAGCCACTGGGTATTCTGAGTACCTTCCCCCCTAGGGGGCTCATCTTTCATGGACAATATACTGCTATGATCCGTAGGGTTTTCACTGATAATTTTTGAAGTAGGTTGCCAGGCCTTTCTTCCTAGTCTGTCTTAGTCTGGGAACTCTGCTGAAACCTGTCCACCATGGGTAACCCAGCTGGTATATAATACTGGTGACATAGCTTCCAGCATCACAGAAACATGCAAGCCACACAGTATGACAAACTAACAGACAGATGGTGGGGTAAACAATTACCAAGTAAGTAAACAACAAAATACAAATAGTGACAGTGCTGCTGGGGTCTTTACTACAGACAGTGGCCAGCTTATGGTGGGGTTCTGTTCCATCATAAATTGATTCTGATGTAAGTCACATACAGGTAGTCCTTACCTTATGGTGTATTCGAGTTTGGATGAACCACACTTAGGACCATTTGGTTTTTTGTTTTGTTTTGAACACCTCATCATTAGTCATATGTTCCACAAACAATGTTGCAGCACAGAATTTGCTGATGTCTTCTTCCTTAGATATTCATTCACAGGTGGTCAAAGACCTGATTTACAAAGATACTGATAATAAAAGTCAATAATAACGAAAACAAAAAAAAAGAGGTATAGGTAGCCTCCAACTTATGACGGGTTTCCATTCTGACAACTCTGCAATAAGTTGGTTCTAACATAAGTCGAATACCCTTTTTCCTTTTTTTTTTTAGTTTTCACTGAGTGTAGTATATATTACTAATGATAAGATGTACAAAAAAAAAAAGATGGTCATAAGTGCAGTTTGTCTTAACTCAAATACGTTATAAGTTGGGAATTATCTGTATATACTTTCATCTGCAGTCCCTTAAAAAGCAGAGCCTGAGCCTGGAATTTGTGTGCTGAGAGAGAGGAAAGGGACAGGCAAAGTGAAACAGAGAAGGACGAAAAGCCACCACAAACATATATAAATCAAATTGATCGCCACAGTCAGCACCAGGGGCTCAATTTTGCCTGGATCTTCTGAGAAGGCTACATAATGTCTCTCAGATTTCTCATCTAAGAATAAAAAAAAAAAATAGAAAGGGAAAATTATGATCCATCAGCTCCTGTCCCCTGTTATATGAAGTACAAACCAGTGGATTAGTGCCTCTGCACTCTCAGGTGTCACATGCCTGCTTACCAAGTAGCAGCGAGATTGCAATATAAGTTGAGATTCACATGGAACCATTCTATGAAGCCATGGCTGGAAGCAGAGTTAAAGTAAAGGCGACGATGAGTCAAGGTAAAGAGGTACGTGACATAGTCTACCCCTCGCAGTGCTCATTCATACCTACCTTATATTAAATCTGTGAGTCTTCAAGAGTGTCACTTGTCCATATTTCTACAAGTAATATAGAAGGATTAGTGGAACAAGTCATAGTTTTTACAGCTGTAACTAGTCCCAATGTCCTCAGAGATACTCAGTTATCTCCCTCCTTGATTATCCATTCCAAGTTTCCTCACTTCGGCTGGTCTGACTTGTTTGCCTGGTGGAGTGACCCAAATGGTCCAGATGAAGCATTTGAGCCTTTTGATTCCTTGCGATTGTTTGACTATGTTTGCTTTAATAAGTTGTCAGAAAAAAAAAAAGAAATAATCCAGTAAGGAATTCCAGACACACTCCTTTGTAGCATCAACCATTACTCCTCATGATATTCAATGTCAGTTACACTTTTAGTTGTTGTTTTTGTTTTTGGTAGCTGATCCAGCAGCATGTGTTGCTTAAAATGACCAGGTGGTAATTGCCATCTCAAGTTTAATGCAATCCTTACTGTGCCTTCTGATGGAGACATTCCTCCCCTGGGGACTAGGCTGTCTAACAGAGAAGATCCCAAGGTTTGGGGATAATAAGCACTAATTCCTCAGTGGGTCACTGAAAGCAATGTTGAGATAGACAACTTCCAGGTCTTGATTCCTATATCTATGTAGTCTAGCAGTCAGGGCCAGATTGTAGTATATTGGCCATTGGCTCTGGGTTATGCTGCTTTCTGCAAAACAGAACTGCAACATCACAAGCTATTTTCCTCAAGTTGGCACCGTTGCCATCATTTTATTATAGATAAACTGTTTCTGATTATGTCATGTACAGCAGGAGTAGAGGATCCTGTGGCCATGTGCCCATTACGTCACTTCTCCATAAAATAGGTCTCTTACTTTAAGGTGTTATTATGTAGGATCGAATGTCTGTAACTAGGTGTTTGTTAAGCTCTCAGATAATGGTGTTTTCAGAGGCTCTGCAGACAGAAAGGCAAACCCATATCCAGGGTCAGTTCTGGTAAGGATGAATCACTGCCCTCTCCAAGGTAAAAAGAGCATAATGTGATCACCCTGTTAACAAATGGCTGGCTGGTAACCTAGACAGATGATGGAATCAAATCTCGGGCTCAGTGTTGATGTCTACTTGTGCAGACTGGGCTTCCAGCAGTAGCAGCAACCAGATCAGCCTTGGAGAGGGAGCCCCACTGTGGGGCCCATACGGAACCTCCATCCTTGTTGCCAGGCCTTCACTCATGGGACTTCGCACAAGCGCTACCGTGACTGACACCCAGAGGGTGAGCCATCCTGTCCTCCGGATTATTAAGTGCCTCCTCTGCAGGGGATAATCTGTGGTGAGCACCCACATGAGACGCAATAATCCAAACATGCTATGGCCTCACCAATAAGGCCATATAGAACTATTTTCCCTGATATTGCTAGAATCAGAGGTGAGGCTGAGGGGAATGTGAAGTAGGCCCAAGAGGCATCTACCACGATGTTGTATTGTAGTGACGTGTTCCTTTTATTGCATTGTTCCTTAGACTATAAACATTTAGGGGGGAGGCTACTTCTTATTAATCTTAATGTAGCCAACACTTAGCACAATGTTTGGGATTTAGCAAACACTGTTACGGACTGAATTGTGTCTCCAAAAATATGTGTTGGAATCTGAATCAGCTTCATGGCATGCAACAACAACAAAATACATGTGGATGTAATTCTATTTGGAAATTGGGTTTTATTTTTATGTTAATGAGGTCATATCAGTGCAGGGTGTGTTCTAAACCTAACTACTGCTGAGTGATATAAGGAGCAGCACAGACGCAGAGGCAAGCTAGCACGAACAGGGGGAAAGATAGATCCCATATGGAGATCACCAAGGAATAAGGAACTGGGAGACTAGAGAAGCTGAGACAAGGATTTTCCCTCAGGGTGAACAGAGAGAAAACAGCTTCCCTGAAGCTGGACCACTCTGGATTCAGACTACTCTGAGTGTTCTATGGAGTCTGCTTCAGGGCTTGGTTCAAGAAAAGAAGAGTGATGAAAATAAGAGCAAGGATGAATGCCTAAAAATAGTAAGTATTTAAACATATGAACTTACAGAACAGAAAATACATCATGACAGAGTTGCAAAAGAAATTTCATCTTGGTATTCTCTATGTTCTTGAGTTAATGGGCACTGACTAAGAATTGTGATATCTGAGGAATACCACCAAGGTTCAAATCCCAGCACCACCACTTGCTCTCTGAAAAAGAGCTAAAATTCTCTGCGCTTCAATTCCCTCATTTCATTTGTGAAATCCCTAAGAAAAGTGTTTGGCACTATGTATTTATTGATATTCAACTGCACATATCCTCATTTATTTCAATATTTATTTTTCCTATAAGAAAATCAATTTGAAGATTTACTATAATTATACCCTCCACCACTTTCTTAGTTTGTCGTACTATGGTGGCTTGGGTGTTGCTGTGATTCTGGAAGCTGTGCCACCAGTATTTCAAATACCAGCAAGATCACCCATGGTGGAAGTTTCAGCAGAGCTTCCAGACTAACAAAGACTGGGAAGATGGACCTAACGATCTTCTTCTGAAAAAATTAGCCAGTAAAAACCTTATGAACAGCCGTGGAACACTGTCTGGTATAGTGCCAGATGATGAGTCCCTCGGGTTGGAAGGCCCACAAAATACAACGGGGAAAGAGCTGCCTCCTCAAAGTAGAGTCAACCTTAATAATGTGGGTGGAATAAAGCTTTCAGGACCTTCATTTGCTGATGTGGCATGACACAAAATGGGAAGACAGCTGCAAACATCCATTAGTAATTGGAACATGGAATGAATGAAATATAAATCCAGGAAAATTGGAAGTTGTCAAAAATGAAATGGAACACTTGAAGATTGATATCCCAGGCATTAGTGAGCTGAAAGGAACTGGTATTGGCCATTTTGAATCAGACAATCCTATGGTCTACTATGCCAGGGATGACAAACTGAAGAGAAATGGCATCACATTCATTGTTAAAAAGAACATTTCAAGAACTATCCTGAAGGATAGATAGGATAATATCTGTGATAGGATAATATCCATGTGCCTACAAAGAAGACTAGTTAATATGACTGTTATTCCAATCTATGAACAAACCACTAATGCCAAATATGAGGAAACTTCTCCAGTATGAAATTGATTAAACATGCAATGAAGCTGCATTGATAATTACTGGTCACTGGAATGTGAAAGTTGGAAAAAAAAGAAGGGTCAGTAGTTGGAAAATATGACTTTGGTGATAGAAACAACACCAGAGATCACACGATAGAATTTTGCAAGACCAAGGATCTATTCATTGGAAATATCTTTTTTTTTTCAACAACATAAATGGTGGCTATACATGTGGGCCTCACCAGATAGAATACATAGGGACCAAATTGACTACATCTGTGGAAAGAGACAATGGAGAAGCTCAATATCATCAGTCAGAACAAAGCCAGGGGCTGATTGTAGACCAGACCATCAATTTCTCATACGCAAGTTCAAGGTGAAGCTGAAGAAAGGTAAAACAAGTCCACGAGAGCCACAGTATGACCTTGAGTATATCCCACATGAATTTATAGAACATCTCAAGAATAGATTTGACACACTGAAGACTAATTACCGAAGACCAGATGAGTTGTGGATTACATCAAGAACACCCTACATGAAAAAAGCAAGAGGCCATTAAAAAGATAGGAAAGCAAGAAAAGACCAAAGTGTATGTCAGAATAGACTCTGAAAGTTGCTCTTGAACTTCAAGTAGCTAAAATGAAAAGAGGAAATGATGAAGTCAAAGAGCTGAACAGAAGATTTAAAAGAGTGGCTTGAGAAGCAAAGTAATGTATTATAATGAAATGTGCAAAGGCCTGGAGTTAGGAAACTAAAACAGAAGAATATGTTTGGCATTTCTCAAGCTGAAAGAACTGAAGAAAAAATTTAAGCATTGAATTGCAATACTGAAAGATTCTATGGGCAAAATAGTGAATGACAAAGGAAGCACCAAAAAAAGATGGGCGAAGTATACTTGGTCTCTGTACCAAAAAGAATTGATTAACATTCAACCATTTCAGGAATTATATGATCAAGAACTGATGGTACTGAAGGAAGAAGTCCAAACTGCACTGAAAGCTTTGGTAAAAAACAAGGCCTCAGGAACTGAAGGAATACCAATTGAGATATTTCAACAAATGGATGGAACACTGGAAGTGCTCACTTGTACAACACAAAAAAATTTGGAAGACAGCTTCCTGGCCAATTGACTGGAAGAGAGCCATATATGGGCTCATTCCAAAGAAAGGTGATCCAACAGACAGCAGAAATTATTCAACAACATCATTAATATCACAGGCGAGTGAACTTTTGCTGAGGATAATTAAAAAATGGTTGCAGTAGTCCACTGACAGAGAACTGGCAGAAATTCAAGCCAGATTCAGAATGAGGGATATCATTGCTGATGTCAGATGGATCAGGCTGAAAGCAAGGAATATCAGAAAGACATTTATTTGTGTTTTATTGACTATGCAAACTCATTTGACTGTGTGAATCATAACAAATTATGGACAACATTGTTAAGAATGGGAATTCCAGAGCACTTAATTGTGTTCATGAGGAACCTGTACATAGACCAAGAAGCAGTCCTTGGAACAGAACAAGGGTATGCTGCATGGTTTGGGATCAGGAAGGGTGCATGTCAGGGTTGTGTCATTTCACCATACTTATTCAGTCTGTATGCTGAGCAAATAATCTGAGAAACTGGACTATATGAAGAAGAATGCAGCATCAGGATTGGAGGAAGACTTATTAAGAACCTGCGGTATGCAGAAGACCCAACCTTGCTTGCTGAAAGTAAAGAGGACTTGAAGCACTTACTGATGAACATCAAAGACTCTAGCCTTCACAGTGGATTACACCTCAACATAAAGAAAACAAAAATCCTTGCAACTGGAGCAATAAGCAACATCAACATCATGATAAATAGAAAAAACATTGAAATTATCAAGGATTTCGTTTTACTTTAGAGATTATGAATCGAAGTTCATGAAACAGCAGTCAAGAAGTCAAACTACATATTGCGTTGGACAAATCTACTGCAAAAAGTCTTTTTCATAGAATCCTAATAAAAAATGCGAAAATGCAGAACAAAATTTCAAATTCTCATGGACTCTAGGCTTTTGAGAGTCATGGGTGGGGGGCGGGGGGTGGATGAATCTCTGAAACTATTGCCCTGAGATAATCTTTAAACCTTAAACCAAATATACCCTGACGTCATCTTAAAACCGAGCAATATCTGCCTTCAGCATTAAGCTCTTTTAAGAACTGTATATATGGGATCAAGGTGACAACACCAGTTCAAAAGATTAGACAGGAACCTTAGAGAGCAGTGAACTTATGTTAATAAGAGAGGAATAACTCAGAAGAGTGTGAGAATGGTTGTACAACTCAAAGAATATAATCAATGTCACTATCTTGTACATGTAAAAACTGTTAAATTGATGTATATTTTGCTGTGTATATTCTCAACAACAAAAAATAAATAAAATTTAGAGAGAGAGAGAGAAAAAAAGACCTCATTAAGGTGTTAAAAAACAAACATGTCACCTAGAGAACTAAGGCTATCCTGACTTAAGCCATGGTGTTTTCAATTACCTCATATGTGTGTGAAAGCTGGAAAATGAATAAGGAAGACTGAAAAAGAATTGATACATTTAAATTATGGTGTTGGTGAAGAACACTGAATATACCGTGAACTGCTAGAAGAATGAACAAACCTGTCTTGGAAGGAGTACAGCCAGAATGCTCCTTAGAAGCTACAAGGGTGAGACTTCATCTCACATACTTTGGACATGTTGTCAGGAGAGACCAGTCCCTGTAGAAGGACATCACGATTGGTAGACTCAGCGAAAAAGAACAGAAAAGGGAAGATCCTCAATGAGGTGGGGTGGCTGCAACAATGGGCTCAAACGTAGCAATGATTGTGAGGATGGTGCAGGCCTGGGCAGTGTTTCCTTCTGTTATACACAGGGTCACCCTGAATTGCAACCGACTTGACAACACCTAACAACAGCAGCATCCCTTTCTTTCCTCAACTGATTTGCCCAACTAAGAAAATGAGGGTGTTTTAACCAAGAAAAATTGATGCAAAAAATTTCCCAAATACGTTAGACATTTGCTTTTTCACATTTGGTTATTGAAGCTCAATCTATTTCCATATGCTTCCCTTATGATTTTAAGCATTGCTGTTTGTCTGGCTATTAAATCCAAAAAGAAGATTACTCCAGCAACTTGATTCAGGTGTTTTTTCCTCCACACTTCCCCCCTCCCCAAATGAATACACACACCCAGCACCCTCATTTTCCTGGCAAGTTTTCTGAGGTGTGTACCAAGTTCTTGAAGAACTGAATATCATCTTTCCTTGAGATAAATAAGAGCCAGCTGGCACCATTTATCTCTTCAAATTACAAGAAAATGTGAGAAACAACAGGGTGTCTATGTGGAGATGGGCAGAGCCCTAAAGGGCAGCTATGTGTGAAAGAGTATACCACGGCAATGAGCTTGAGAATCAGGTGTGAACCTGGAAAGCTCAGGCTTGATAAGACTTATCTCCACCTGCTTTCGTGATCAGATTTTTTGTTTTTTTTCTACCCAATCTAACTTCTTCAAAATTAGATATTTCCATGAGATTGATAGTTATGGGGGGAAATTAATTTTATTACTTTTGTTCTAGATTCAATACACCATTTTTGAAGATTTCCCAAATCACAGAAGACAGCAAACATTTAAGTTTCCTAATTACTTGTTATTTTTGTTGAATTCAGTCACATCGTCTTATGACGTAGGCTAAGTTTTAGATTGCAACACCTTGAAAAGAATCAACATTCCTTCATAAGCATTTTATGTCCCATAAGAATTTAATATCTCAGTGAGAAGTCATAAAGGATTTTTATTCCAGTGAGAATGTTATACAGTAATCTATTTGAAACCACGTATAGAAAGATTAGCCAAGATGAATGTATGCATGGTATTTTTAGAGAAGATAAGTAGAAATCTTCTCTTAGTACTTTTTTTGTGTGTGTGTGCGTGTGTGTATGGCTTAGTGAAAAAAAGAAATTACAGAAGGAAATTCATAAATCTTAAATCTGGATTATTAGAAAGAAGGCATAATGGTTTATTCTAGGATAGACTTTTCTCACATATTCTTGTTATTACATTTAAGAAAATATAAGAACACAAGGACAGGATAATTCATTTTAAAAGGTACAGAATTACGGAATGTGAAGATTTGTATATTTAGACTAAATGAAACAAAACTTTGGTAATTATCAAGCTTGTTGCATGAACAAAAAGAGGTTATATGTTTCAAAGACTATTTCAGAAATTAGAATAATAACAACAGTAAAAAGAAAGACCTACTATTTACTATGACTGAATTCTTTAAAAAATTAGGACCCTGAAAAAGAAAATGCGTGTACATCCTTATTTTTCATAAAGAACATCTCTTACATTTGTAGATATGTCAATTTAACTTTGATTCCTCAGAAGATACTGGAACTATCCATCACACAATTTGCAGTCTCTCAGAAAAGCACACTATCCTGGGTCATGATCAACATTGCTTTACAGAAAGTTTATTTTTTGGCAATATTGTTCAACTATGGTAAAAATGTATTTCAGGATACACGGTGAGACTAAAAATATGCAGTGAAAACGTACATGCAATCTTTCAGCATTTTGATTCTACCCTATATGGCAGTCTTATCCTCAAACTTGGGTTCGCTATAGTCGACATACTGCTAGAGCAGCAGTTCTCAAACTTTTATACTCTTAAAAATTATTGAAGAGCTTTTGTATATGTGGTGTATATCTACCAATATTCACTGTATTAGAAATAAAGCCTGAGACATTTTTAAAACACAAGCATACTGAAGCACATAGTCCACAAGCCAACAGATTGATATCATGAGATGTCAGGTAGCCTCTAGAAAACTCCACTGTACACTCATGACAAAATAAGACTAAAAGGCAAATAAATTCTTAGCATTACTATGAAATTAATTTTGACTTTAGGGGCCCCCTAAAAGGGTTTCAGGGACCCTTCACAATCCCTAGAACATACTTTGAGACCACGGTGCTGCATGGTTGGTTACTGAAGAGGTATCAGGACATTTCATGGGATAAAATGATATCAAATAGGTAAGGAATGGGGGAGAATGATTTGGCAATTATTTGACAAATACTTATTAGGCATCCACATTATATGGGTAGGCACTGGAAAGATGAAAAAGATCCTAAAGATGTAATCCTGTCCCTTGACATGTTCACCATCAAAAGAAAAAGGCCACAAATATGTGCTCTAACAGAGAGAACACAGTGCTCAGACACCAAGTGGAGGAAATGATTATCTTTGCCAAACCATTTCAGTAAGTCTCCATAGAAGAGGTGGTGTTTGTGAACAGCTGGGCACAACGAGTACATATTATGGGCAGTGGGTAGTGAGCATAGAGACGGAGGTGACTCTAAGTAGAAAGACATGCATGGTATTGGCTCAAGGGCGATGCTTTCAGTAACTGTAACATCAAGTGTGTCAGGTAGTAGGGACAGGTAATGGTGTAGACAGGAAAGGTTAGGTCAGATTGCAGATGGCCTTAGATGCCCACTAAGAGGGTTGAACCTTGTGCTATAGAAAATGGGAGGCCATCAAAGTTTATTTAAAACAGGATAATGAGTTGTTCAGAATTATGTTTCAGAAAGGTGGCTTATTGGCTTTGTGGAAGACCAAAGGGACGAGGGCAAACCTATAGTTTGAAAGAGCTCTTTGGAGCATCTTGCGATAGACCAAGCAAGAAGAAAATTGTGTTGCTTAGGGTCTAAAATCAATCTGTCTGGCTTCAAACACTGATTTCTCCTTCGGTCTGGGAAGAAAGGACCTTAAACAGTTGCCTAATTTACATGTGCCTTAATTTACTCATCTTTAGCATAGAAGAATGTATTAACCTGTAGAATATAGAGTTGTTGTCAGGATAAGATGTTTTGAGAAAATAAAATGTGAAATGAAATAAATAGCATTAATGCATTACAACTTTTCATTATATATTAGTCATCATTACGAATTTTGTCTTAGCTACCTAATGCACCTGTAACAAAAAAATACCACAAGTATGTAGCTTTAAAGAACAGGAATTTATTTTCTCATAGTTCTAGGCTAGAAGTTCAAATCATGATGTCAGCCATGCAGTTCCTTTTGTGGGCCTCTGTTTTTTTTTTAGTCCAATTTCTGGTGACTGCCAGCACTCTTCAGCATTCCGTTGTACATGGCTCCTCACGTGGGATCTGTCTGTGATGTATGTCTCTGTTTATTCTGCTCTTTTTATAAGACATCACTCAGAAATGATTAGGTTTAGGGCCCACCCTACTCTGGTATGGCCTCATTCACATAACAAAAGAAAACCCCTGTTTCCAAACAGGGTCATATTTACAGGTAGAGGGGTTAGGACGTTTCACATATCTTTTCAGGGGACACAGTTCAATCCATAACAGGTTCATAAAATAAGAGGAAAGAAAACAAATTGAAAGGAGATTCTAGAGCTATTTAGGAGCCGGGATTCATAGGAGTTTTGTGAAATTGTTGGATGGTTGTGAGAGACAGTGAAATTATTTCAAATGGTGAGATTCAAGAGAATCCTGGGGAATGTTAGATGACAGGTGAGGACAGGAAGGGACAAATGGCATAAAGGGAATGCAGAGAAATGAAGACCTATAATTCACGTGAATATTTTTTATTAAAATTGTGGAAAATGTTTACCACAGGCATCTCACATAATATGAAAGTGTGTGTGATTGATGATGAAAGGCGTCTAAGAAGTTACTCCAACCAACACAGAAAAATTCAATTGTGGTAAATCTCTGTGATCAAATCAAGAGAACAACTGAGTAATTAGAGTCTAACAGAGATATATAATTTCTCATTAAAAGAAAGTGCTTTCCTTGAGAACTGAAGGACAAGGTGTCTGCCTTTAGCGAAAGAATTGGTTAAAATTAAGACATAGGCTGGGAGTTAAAGCTTGGCATGGTTTCTTTCCTTAGCATGGGAAAAAAAAAAAAAAAGGATTGGAAAATTATCAACATATTATAAGGCTGGAGAAATCGTAAAGTCAAGGCACAAAAAGATTTGTAGTAATAAAGAGTTGTTAGGCAGAGAGAAGTTTTTATTTACCTAGAATCTCAAGGGATGCTAATTAAAACAACAACAAACAAAACAAAACCCCAGTGAATTCTATAGGAGGTGTATGAACTTTATTACAGGTCCATCAGCAGTTAAAAAGGAACTAGTGAAAACTAGAACAAAATAGTGCTTTCTCAAACACAAATAATCTAGGTAATGTAAAATGTTCAAGGGATCCGAGGTATATTTAAGGCAGATATCTTCCCCGCACCGTGCTTGGGGTAACTATTTGTGAAGAGGTTAGAGAAATCCAGAGAAAAATAATTACTTGGAGAAAGAAAGTTCCTAATCTCAGATGAGGTAGTGAAAAAGATAAAAGGGTTAAATTGAGGGACTTAACATAACAACTTTAGTAATTGTGAGTTGTTCACCTCTTCAGAAGGGAGAGGTACAAGACAGTGAGAAAGACCTACCTTTAAATTAGAATTGGGCATAGACGATCTTAGCCAACTAACCACACAGTAAAAATTATTAAAATCTGTGCCATTTCATAGACTTTTAGCATTCAGACACTAGTTACATTTTATTATATTCACATCTGTCAAGCATTTTGTATTTACAATTCAAGGGAATAATGCTCCACCCCCATTACTCGAATCTACTGTTTAGCTTCTGAGAGAATTGCCCTTATTCCCTGAATGGGTAAGGATCTAAGTCATGGTATTATCAAATTAAAGGTTGGTCTTAAGGCTTAAAGTTGATCGCTAGGTATGTCTCGAACAGCATTTTTTTTTTTTCCTTCTATTCCTGAAGAAAGCATGATCAGTGCTTAAAGTGGGACTTTGAATTTGTAATTGCCTCGGTGAGTGAAAGGATGCCACTCAAGGTGCCAGTTTCCTTCCTCAGTAGGACAGTTCACAGTCTCTGGGGATAGAGTTAGCGCCTCACACTTGTTCCTTCCCCTGGCCCCCAACACACACACACCCTCCTTGCTGGTGAGCCTTCCTTGGGGTTATAAAATGGATGAGATCTTTCGGAGCTCTAAATATAAAAGGCTGCAATTTTAACATATTGTATCATTAAGAAGTTTAGGAGCTTTTAGACACAATCTGGAGATGGCGGAAAATCAGATGCAGTGTTGCATTAGACATGTTTTTAGTATTTTCTTCTTTTTGTAAAAGCTGTAATTTTCAGAGTTTAGAACCAATTTAATGTCCCTGGAGTTACAGCTTTTTTGTATCCATTGTCCATTAGGTGAATTACTAAGCCAAGAATGGAATCCATTTATAATGTATAAAATACTGTGAAATGTCTTAAAAACAGTCTTTGCAGGGGGAAAAAAAAGCTTTGGGAGTCCATTAAATTTGAAGACAGTGAGTTCTGAGGTTCTTCGTATAATCATATAATGGTTTTTTGTGCTTTGATAATATGATGCATTAGATATCGGAAGATTTATTTAAAAGTTTGAATTCAATCAAAATTTATATAGAACTAATGCAAAATGCATTATGTTTCACATTCCAGACAACTTTCAAAAGGGAGTGTTTAGTCAAAAAAAAAAAAAAAACACAACAACAAAACTCCCTTTAATAATATTTATCTTTTTTAATACAAATTAATAAATAAGCAACAAAATGTTTCTGAATGTCTTATCAGTGATGGTGTCAGTACTTCTGACACTGAGTTGGCTTACAAGGTTTGGTTTTTAAATTCTTATTTTAATGAGACTATAATTTGGCCTGAAAATTAAAGAACTTTAATCCAAAGAGAATATTTATAAGATATACGGGATATGTATGTATGTGTGTGAGAGCATGTGTGTGGTACGTTTAGATACAGAAATCCACGTCCAACGACCAGATTTTGATCAATCATATGCTGAACGTGTGTGTGTGCATGTGTGTGTTCCTAGTACTATATTGAATCTTATGAGATTCTAAGCTATAATTAGGTAGAAGTTTTGATGAACTTTCAAGTAAAAGAGGAAAATTTTAGGGAAACAAGCAAGTTTCCAGGAATTACTTTATTCAATACATAAATAAATAAAATTTTAAAATGTCACTCCTAGAATCCGTCCTGGGATCCACGCAGCTGATGCCAGATTCCAGAAACTTCTTACAGCTATAGCTACCAACCCAAAAACCAAACCCACTGCCGTCAAGTCGATTCCGACTCATAGTGACCCTATAGGACAGAGTAGAACTGCCCCATAGAGTTTAGTGCTATATATTATGTTGACTCAGGAAATTGTGGTCAACACCAGACAACCAGCAGCTGTTTCATAAGGCTTAACCTAATAATAATTGTTGGTTTCAGAAGGATGAGCCTATGGCACTGAATTATGGTTGAAGTATCATCAAAAACAGAAAAAAGCCAAATCATGCTTTCCATATTCACTAAAGCGGAGAAATGTGACATATTTAACATTCTAATAGAGATTATTACAAAAAGCAGGTTTTCCAACTCCCATTAATAGGATTTTTTAAATGAAAATCATATTACCCAGGCTCTGACAATTTCATGTGGGTGCCTCTGTACAAATTCATGTTTACCACTATATCAGTTAAAAATTCCCTTTTTTTTCAGCTACAAGTTACAGCAAACATAGCTAACCGTAGCTTAAGTGAAGGCAGGTTGGTTTTTCCCGCATGACAAGAAGTCCGAGGGGAAAGCCCAGGGTCAGTGCGATGACGACGTGACGTGATTACAATCCAGCCGCTTTCTACTCTTCAGATCCCCAGTTTTAACCTTTTAGCCAATGACCTTTAACAGCATCGCAACCACGGCAGGAAGGAGAGGGAAGGGAAGACATGGTACCGGCCTCATCGTCCCTTCACCAAAAGAGCAGAAGGTTTTCCAGAAGTCCCAGCCTATGTATGTCACAATAATACCACATGGCTACACTGGACTGTGGCTAGAAAGGCAGATTTCCTTTTCCAAACTCTGTAAAGAATGTAGGGAGAGGAAGGAGAGAAATACTGCGAAAGTACTGTGTTACCAATAAACAAATCAAGAGTGTCTGCCAAAAATTCATGAATTTTTTTCCCTCCTACTCTTTTTCCTGCTGGTCAACCTATACACTATGGCTATTACATTTGACCGAGCCATAAAATATTTCTAATTTTTGCACATTGTCGATTTATTAAAAAAAAAAAAAAAAAAAAAGGCAATTTTATATGGTTAATCTGATACCAAGGAGCCCTGGTGGCATAATGTTTCATGGCTCGTCTACTAACTAAAGTCGGTGGTTTGCCCACCAGGGACTCCGCAGGAGCAAAGACCTGGTGATCTGTTCCCGTAAAGGTTACAGCCTAGGAAGCCCGTGGGCCAGTTCTATTCTGTCCTATAGAGTCGCTCTAAGTTGGAATCGACTGGATAGCGCACAACGACAGTCTAGTACTCGCATTAAAAGCTGATGATGATACAGGCACCTCTCTTGTTGCCAGGTCCCCAGGAAATAAACAACGAAGTCTTAATGTCAAATGTTATACAGTCTGTTTTAATTTTCCAGTATTTTTTGAGGAAAAAATCCACATTTGCATCTATATGATAAATGGGAAATGAATGATTGTTGTGTTTGAATTTAATAAAGTTATGAAGTGCTGTGTAAATTACTAAATGTGGGAACTCTGTAAAAAGTGCTTGCGTTAGGTAAAATTGCAGAAAATGCATTGGTTAATATGCAGTGCTCCTTCCGTGTAAAAAACATTGTCATGGATTGAGTTCCGTTCCCCAAAAATGTGTGTATCAACTTGGTTAGGCCATGATTCCCAGTATTGGGTGGTTGTCCTCCACTTTGTGATTGTAACTTTATGTTAAGAGGATTAGGGTGGAGTTGTAACACCACCCTTACTCAGGTCCCTGGGGTGTGACCTGCACCACCTTTTATCTCTCAATAGATAAAAGGAAATGGAAGCAAGCAGAGAGTTGGGGACTTCATACCACCAAGAAAGCAGTGCCGGGAGCAGAGTGTGTCCTTTGGACCTGAGGTTCCTGCACTGAGATGCTCCCAGACCAAGGGCAGACTGATGCGTCACAAGGACCTTCTTCTAGAGCCGACAGACAGAGAAAGCCTTCCCCTGGAGCTGACACCTGTATTTGGACTTCTAGCCTACTAGGCTGTGAGAGAATAAGCTTCTCTTTGTTAAAGCCATCCACTACTGGTATTTCTGTTATAGCAGCACTAGATGACTAAGACAAACATGATGCTTATTAGATGCTGGAGAAGATACAAAAGGGAGGCAGAATTAAGATGAATAAGCTCTCAAGTGGCCTAAACATGGTACTGGCACCCAGTGATAAAAAACACTGGCAGCAGGGCCACGTATAGATTTCTGTAGCAATATCAATCACTTGCATTTGTATTTTACTTCATAATTTTTAAAGGTATTTTTCATTTATTATCCATTTAATGCTCATATCATCCCTTTGAGGTAGTTTTGTTCATGGAGAGTCCCTAGGTGGTAAAAACAGTTAATGCGCTGGGCTGCTAACTGAAAAGCTGGGTGTTCGAGTCCATCCACAGGCACCTTGGAAGAAAGACCTGGCAAACTCCATCTGAAAATCAGCCACTGGAATTGTGGAGCACAGTTCTATCCTGACATCAGAGTCAACTCGGTGGCAACTGGTTTATTGGTTATTTGTTTATGAATACAGTAAATGTGGAACGGAGAAGTTAAGTGACTTGTCCGAGTTTGCATGATGAGTTACTGCTCAATCAGAGCCTGTTTCTGAGGTCCCTTGATGCCTCAGGAATCTCCAAATAGAAGTTGAAAAAACACAAAGAATTGAGTTGTTAAAGCGGACTCTCAGGAGCTCATAGATCTGACCAGTTCCAAACTTTACTCGTAATTTAAAGAGTACAAGCAATTGCAATGCACGGGCAGAACACGCCTCTCTCAGAGAAGTCTCCTAACCATCACCTCAGCTCTCCAAGGTCCTTCCTCCTTCATGAGGAACAGTCTGACTTGGCCTTAGCTCCTGAGTTTAAGCAATGTATGTAGGACATTGCTTACATAAAAAAAAAAAAAAAAAATAGTGCGAGCCATTTCAGTTATAAAAGATCTCCATTACTTACACCACTAATTCTCTAACCAACTGTGCTCCCATAAACTCATAAATTTCAGCTTTATTTACAATAACTAACCAGGACACATCAGGTTAAAAAAAAAAAAAGAACCAGTTGCCATTGCTGATTTCGATGCATGGTGATCCCTTGTGTTTCAGAGTAGAATCGCACTCGATAGGGTTTTTAATGGCGGTGATCTTTCAGAAGTAGATTGCCAGGTATTTCTTCGGTGGTGCCTCTAGGTGGATTTGAACCACTAATCTTTTGAAAGCTTAACCATGTGCATCACCCAGGGACTCCTGCTATGGTTGGATACCATTGAGTCTATTCTAACTTACGGTGACCCATGTGACAGAGTAGAACCGCTCTGTAGGGTTTTCTAGGCTGTAATCTTTGGTAACAGATTGCCAGGTCTTTTTCCCGTGGAGCCACTGGGTAGGTTCGAACCACCAAACTTTCTATTAACAGCAGAGTGCTTAACCACTGCACCACCAGGGCTCCTACAGGCCAAGTGTCTCCTCTTAAAAGCATTTCATAGATAAGGGCTCTCCATTATCTTTCTGCTAG